>NC_067152.1:30573151-30927318 GCF_903995435.1 Acomys russatus
ACCTCTGTGAGCACCAGGAATGTTCCTGGCACACATACACAGAAGCACAACACTTGATAGGCATGGTGGTGCAGACCTGCTAATCCCATTACTGAGGGAGGCAGAGGCAGGAGGGATCTTTGTGAGTTTCAGGCTAGCCTGGTCTAAAAGTGAGTCCAGGACAGTCCTGTCTTAAAAAAAAAGAAAAACAAAAAGACGTTAGGCCTAGTGGCCCACATTTGTAATCCTAACACCTGGGAGGCCGAGGCAGGTCACCTCTGACATTGATATTGAGTATCTGACATCACTGATTTTCTTTGACCTGGAACCCTTTTAGATCGTACTGACTAGACTGTAAATTCTGTTGTCTTCCTTACCATCTGGAAATGCTAGCACAGGGTGAACACAAGAGTCCAACTGGGAAAGACGTTCCAACAGAGGAGCTTCATAGTGTATTTCAGGAGGCATGGTGTTTACACTGCCTGAACCACACAGTGCACAAGAGGGATTCACGTCACAGCCTGAGCGGATGGTGCTATTCCGGTAAACCTGTGAAAAGTAAAACAAAATTGACACTTTGTTTCTGGTACCATTGCTGAGTACGGTGGTGCATGCTATTAGTCCCAGGTACCTAGATCTTTCAAACTGTCCTCCACCTTCAAAAGTCAAAACACAACTCATTACTACATAATGAAACCAAATTATGTATGTTGAATATTTCCATTAGGAATTTTGTTTTGTTTTGTTTTTCGAGACAGGGTTTCTCTGTGTAGCCTTGGCTGTCCTGGACTCACTTTGTAGACCAGGCTGGCCTCGAACTCACAGCGATCCGCCTGCCTCTGCCTCCCTCCTGAGTGCTGGGATTAAAGGCGTGCGCCACCATGCCCGGCTCCACTAGGAATTTTTATGTTAGATTAATTCCTAGGATAAATTATTTTCTTTAAACTTCCTTTACATATATAGGGATAAGGTAGAGCTAAATGAATAAATTTAAGTCCTCAAAGGTTTTATGTAAAACAAACCTTTTCTTTTTTACATTTTAGGCTTTGAGATAAAAAGCTGAGATGCCTAATGTGCCATTTCTACAATCTTGTGTTACAAAGAATAAGTCATGCGTTTTGCCAAAGCATGACTCATAACATCATCTAGGCAACACCTAATCCTGCAAAAAGAATATGCACTGTGAAAAGGAATGCTAGAAGAAAGCCCAGTTATCATAATAAAGCAAAACAGGAGCACCAAAACTCTACCCAAAACTCTTTTCTCTTCCTTTCAGAATTCACGAAAATCCTCTTGTGTTAGTTTTCCCCATTCAACGCTGGTTTCTGTTACGTTTTGAGACAATGTTGAACTATGTTTCCAAGATTCGACATAAACACCCCAAAACCTTTCCTTATTCTCCTGTGTGCTAGAGTATATATAGTATGTGCACCATAGCTGGCTTGATTTATTATTTCTCTTTTCTTTCCCCCTTTTTATGAATATGTGAGCAATGTTTCACATAGGTAAGGTTGATCCCAAACTCCTAACGCTTCTACCTCTACCACCCAAATGCTGGGAGCCAATCTAATGATTGGGTAAACTGAGAGGGAAATTCTAATAAGTTGCAATGGTAGAAGCTACTGAGAGAAAATGACGCTAACTGAATATGACGGTCTCTGTGGATACCATTAATTACTATTTGAAGACGGTGTCCACCAGACAACACACATGGTACACATACAAATATTCAGGCAAAACAAACGCATTAGAACAAAATTCTTTTTTTTTTTTTTTTGAGACAGGGTTTCTCTGTGTAGCCTTGGCTGTCCTGGACTCGCTTTGTAGGCCAGGCTGGTCTCAAACTCACATTGATCTGTCTGCCTCTGCCTCCCAAGTACTGGGATTAAAGGCATGCCATTTATGCCCAGCTAAACCAAAATTATTTTAAAAAAGAAAAAAAATATTTATTTATTATTTATACAGTATTCTGTGAGCCAGCAGGCCAGAAGAGGGCATCTCATTATGGATGGTTGTGAGCCACCATGTGGTTGCTGGTACTGAACTCAGGACCTTTGCAAGAACAGCCAGTGCTCTTAACCTCGGAGCCATCTCTCCAGCCCCTAAAACAAAATTCTTTAAAAAACAAAATAAAGCTAAACTTTCAATACTGTCATTGTCACTTCTGGCAGAGTGTGGCATACAACTGTAATTCAGGGATCTAAGGCTGAGGACTAGAAGGTCAGGCCAGCTTGGTTTACATGAGACCTTGTATCAAAACAACAAATAATCTCAGGCCTGGGGGTTCACACCTGTATATAGGAGGCAAAGTGGCAGTGTATCAGCCTGGTTTACAAGAGATCTTGTCTCAAAATGAAAAGGTGGGAGGGAGAAGCGAGAGATGGCTCCATGGTCAAGAGGACTTATTGCTCCATCACGCCTGGTTGTTATTTTTATTTGTTTGCTTAAGACAGGGCCTTATGTAAGCCTAGATGCCTTCAAATTTATTATTTACTTTTTAGTCAAGGCTGATCTTTACCCTTGATCCCTCTCCCACCTCCATGTGTTGGGACTGCACATGTGCCCCACCATGCCTGGCTAACGCTGCTCTCAATTTCAGTGAGAACAGTGCAGATGAGGAATGGATTTCCCTTTAAAGTGCTCACAGCAGCACTTTCAGGTTCTTTCATTTTGTTTCAAAACTCAAGTGAGTACCTGGCTACAGAGGTCTAAGACCTTCCTATGAATGAAGAACAATGGTAAATGAGAAACCATCACACCAAACACAGCGTGCTAACTCAAAAAGAAACAGAGTCAGAGCCAGAGAAAGAGGGTTAGGAACTTAGTATTTTTTGAAGGCTCCTAGGAAAACTGGAGTGAGGCTGAGAACAGACTGATCCTCTGAGTACTCACCTTCTTGGAAAGAGGAACAATGCTGCTGGGCCTAACAAGCCTCCGTTTCTTACAGCTGAGCACAGGCCTCGTTCGGGCTGCCACACAGGTGCCATCAGACGAGGAAGAGACTAAATTCAGCCTTTGCTTTTTATGTAATTGTTCCTCAGCATCAGAGCTGTCACCTGGAACATGGTCTGACAAGACAGGCTGAAGACTACAAAAGGGAAGGAAGACACTCACTTTTCAGAACACAGAGAAAACAAAGTCTACAACGTGGGCTCCATCTCCTGACTTCCAAATGTTCACAGACACAAACAGGCTGCGTCCTACAGAAGCAGGCCAACTCTGGATGATAGTGCACACCGATCTAAGTGTGTGTACTTTGGCTATGCTCACTCATGAGGCTGTGAGTGCACAATGCCTGTTATGTCTGAAAGGTGCAAAGGCCAATAAGCAAACTCACTGTTTTCACTGTTAGTTTTTCTTCCATAACACAAATGTGACTAGCAAAAGCTATAGAAAATCATGATTGATAAGAAAACAATGTTGGAAATATTAATGAAGTCACAGTTCTCCTGTGAATAACAAATCCTAAGGATAATATATTTCATTCATATGCATAGGGAGCTTAGGAACTTGCACATAATTTAACTGCATAACTGTTGTACTCCATTGGCCAGTCCCTTTTAGATACTATACTTGGCATAGTACAAGACTTAATGAGTCCTAGGGCTTCTCTAGTCAGTCTTGGCTGGGAATAACTAGAGGCTCCAAATTCAACCTTTGTTAAGGGTATTAAGTGTGAGAAGTAGAAGAAATAAAAATTACCTGTTCACAACTCCATTGACAGGCCTCAGTGATTTGGTAGACAATGACTCTGAATTATGACTAACAGGAATACCATGGTTTTCTGATGGCTGAGAAACAGACTCAATCTGAGTAAAGGAAAGAGATATAAAAACTCATTAACACTTAACCCCAGTAGCACACCACTTGACTGAAATTTCTGATCATGAGCTTTAAAACCAAACCAAATACGACTAAGATAAAATAATTAAGAGAACTGGCTCTGGAAGAAAGAGGAACTCAAATATTTACCAGTGTTACATACTGACAGAGGAAAAGACTCTGTCTTAATTCTGTGGAACAAAACCTTAACAAAACTACTACATACTAATATAACTCTTTCAAAAAGGGTAAATAAAGTTACAGTAACTAAGTATCAAGACAGCTAAAAGAAAATTTCAGTAAAACTATCTTTAGCTGCTGTATCACAAAAATTTGTGGGTTTTGTTTTTGCTTTGTTTTGTTTTGAGACAGTGTCTCTGTGTTAACCTTGGCTGTCCTGGACTCCCTTTTTGTAGACCAGGCTGTCTACTCAAAGCAATCTGCCTGCCTCTGCCTCCCAAGTGCTGGGATTAAAGGCATGTGCCACCACAGCCGGCCTAAAAAAAAATCGTTTTTCAAAAATTGTTATTTTATTTCAAGTCATGGTACTGGGGATCAAACCCAGTGCCCTGAGCACGCCTGGCAAGTGCTGTAGCTCAGATCTAGGATCCTCAGTTGTATTTTATTTTAAAATATCTCCATATGGACAGATGGACGGGGACACACACACACACACACACACACACACACACATTGCATATGTATTTTTTATTTTGCTTTGCTTTGAGACAGGGTTTCTCTGTATAGCCTTGGCTGTCCTTGAACTCAAGAGAATGGCCTGCCTCTGCCTCCTGAGTGTTGCAACCACCACTACTCCCAGAAAACAAAATCAAAATCTCAAATAATGGCCACATACACATGATAACCCAAGTTTAGAGATTCCTGAACAAAAAATTAGCTCAAGAAGTACATACATTAAAAAAAAGTTGGGTGCAGGGGCTGGAAAGATAATTCAGTGGTTAAGACTGTTAACTGCATTCTGGGGTGGTGGTGGTGCATACCTTTAATCCCAGCACTCAGAAGGTGGAGGCAGGCGGATCTCTCTTGAGTTTGAGGCCACACTGATCTACAGAGTGGGTTCTTGGATAGCCAGGGCACATAGTGAAACACTATCCCAAAAAACAAACACAAAAAGACTATACTGCTCTTGCAGTTTGGCTCCTAGTACCCACACCCAGTGTCTCACAACCACTTATAAGTCCAGATGCACGGTACTCCCTCTTCTGGCATCTGCAGGCACTGCGCTAGTGTGTACAAATTCATACTCAGACACAAATATATAGAAAAACGGCAGGGGGCTGGAGAGATGGCGCAGCAATTAAGACCACTGACTGCTCTTTTAGAGAACTAGGTTTTGATTCCCAGCACCCACATGGTAATTCACAACCATCTATAACACCAATTCCAAGGAATGCTATGACCTCTTTTGGTCTCCAAAGTTAACAGAAACACATGTGGTACACAGAACTACATGCAGGCAAAACATTCATACACATAAAAAAAAATAAAAGCACATCTTAAAAATTTGGTGATATATTTTGCATATAGTTGGAGAGTCAGACACAAGTGGGTTCTTGGAGCTTGCTGGCCAGCTAGCCTAGCTGAATCAGTGAGTGCCAAATCCATTAAGAGACTAAATACTTACTAAGAGGCCATCTGACGTTGCCTCCTGCCTCAATACTCATATGCACACACACCCATGTATACATATACATACAATTTTCAAATGAATATAATCATCTACTACTGTTTTATTTCTATCCAGTGCTGTGGATCAAACCCAGGACCTTGTCCATGCTAAACTAATGACTACTTTTATACAAATCATGTAATATTTAGAATACAAGTAAGGAAGCAGTGTAAAGAAATCCTATAGTTTGAATTTCAGTATTCAAAACAAATTTTGTATTTACAAGGTATGTATACCTCAAAAGAGGTAAAAAAGTTGGGAGTATGGTGATGGTCTCAGCATGCAAGAGGAACAAAGCATCAAGTGTGGCTACATGAGACCCCTTTTCATGATTGAAAAACAAAACGGAGGTTGGGGTAAGGAACGGGTTTGAGTGTCAATTATACTATAGGCAATGAAGACAGACATGCAGCTAATCACTGATTCTGGAGTTGCAGAAATACAAAAGAAAGGTAGTGATTACAGTTTCTACTTCCTTATACTCAAGTAGCAAACAGTAATGAAATAGCAGCGATAATAATTTTATGGTTGGGGGTCACTGCAACATGAACACAGGATCTTCTTCCACAAGACTTGAGTTCCCACATAGAGGCTAACAGTCTTTTACTATTACAAGAAATGTGATAGATTCTTCTGGCCTCTGTTGGTACCAGGCACACATCCCATGTAGTGAACATATATATAGCCAAGCAAAACATCCATACACATAAATTTTTAAAAAAACATTTTGGAACTGGGTATGGTGGCACACCCTTTAATCTCAGTACTCAGGATGGCGGCAGAGGCAGGGGGATCACTGTGAGTTCGAGGCCAGTCTTGTCTACAAAGCAAGTCCAGAACAGGCAAGGCTACACACAGAAACCCTGTCTTGAAAAACTAAAACCATTTTGAAAAAAGTCAATATAAGGATGGCTCTAGGCATGATCTCCAAACAGTGAAAATGGGGGGTGGGGAGAAAGAGGGAAAGGGGAAAAGAGAGCGCACACAAGGAATATACTGAACTACACAGCCAAACCAGGTCACAACAACAGAACAAATAAACTCAAACAGCCTCTGAAACGCTTGTGAAGATTTACTATTTGCAAGGAATCTGAAAGAGCAGAAACAAGTATTATAGCAAGAAAAGGGACTAGGATCTGATAGTGCAGGCCTGTGCAGCATATGGAAGGGACAAGAGGACCAAGAGTTCAAGGGCATCTTCAGCTACATGAAACTGTCTTCATCACCACACCCTACTCCCCAAATCCCAAACAAAACAAAAATGGGAGAGGGGAGGCACGCATCACGAAAAAATTAATCTGTCCCCTGCAGTAGGATGGATTATTTATTTGCACTCTATGAGCCTAGCTGTATGATTATGGAGTATTTTAAATGGATACTTTGAAAGATAGTAAAGGTATATGTGGTGGGAAAAAAGAAAAGTCTAAGGTTTAGGTAGTATTAACTAGAGAATATACAACTTTTTGGTTCAGAAGAGGTTTCAATCAACTTGAAAATGCTCTGAGTGTCAATTAGCTGCTGGTATGTGCAAACAGGCAATTTCATATTCACTTAAAACAAAGCCCACACTGTTAGGTGTTGTATATTTACAATCCTAGGAGGAATTCAAGCTAAAGGTTAGCGTGGACTACATAAGAGCTGGAGCCCAGCTTGGGTTATATAGTAAGAATCTGGTCTCAGAAACAAAATAAAATAACCTTTTTGTAAAATGTTTCAGTATTAAAATTCTGAAAGGAGCTTGATTTGTGTGTCTAAATGTTTTTAAAGTTACCAAATTGACTCTCCATTTGATTTAGGTCTTTTTTAGAAGAGAGGATGAGATGTTCATTTTTATCTCTGTTTTTTGACACAGGGTCTCTTTTTCTTTTGTTTAAGGTATTTACATTTGAAAATGAATGACTCTATTCAAAATTCTTGCTTTTTAAACTCAGATTAATACAGGACTTCTCTCTAAAGTTTCCTGGGCCACCTTTTTTTTTTCCCCCATTAAAATTAGAACATTTGTTCTTAAGATAGTTCATCCTCTTTAAGAAAATAAGACTAGTTTCAGATTGAGAATATATAGATACATATTAGTGTGTACTTATTAGATAAATAGCAAATACTAAAATATACACATGATGAAATAAGATGCCACAAATTAACATATATTAAGAATGGCACATAATCACACGGGAGGAATTTACCGTTCTTAGTAAAGTGCGGATTAAGACCATCACAAAAAGGTACACATGCCTTTCATCATAGAATTCTTGTAAGGGTGTAGAGAAACTGGTTTCCTTGTGCATTACTGATAAAAACCCAAAGTGGTATAGTCACATTATAATACAGTTTATCGAGATATAAAAGCATCAAAATCTACTTGCCACCTTATTGCACATCTAAGCATTTACCTCAAAGAAAAATTAACAAGCACACAAAAACGGGTATTTGGTATTTAATCCTGGTTTTACTTGTGATAGAAGACAAAACTGTAATGAACTGTCCCCTCATTGAATTTTATAACAGTACCTGGTCCTTTCAGAGGAAAAAACAGTTTTGTATTTATTTATTTTCTTAAAGAATGTTTCTTTATTATACATAACAGTGCTCTGTCTGCACATACACCTGCAGGCCAGAAGAGGGCATCAGATCACATTATAGATGGTTGTGAGCCACCATGTGGTTGCTGAGAATTGAACTCAGGACCTCTGGAAGAGTCAGTGCCCTTAACCTCTGAGCCATCTCTCCAGCCCCCAGTTTTGTATTTAAATATCTAGCTGCAAAGCAGTAGTTTGCTGAAAGTGGTAAGATTACCTGTGGCTTTACACTGAGACCTTATCTTAAAAAAGAGAAGAAATATTCAGATTTCCAAATATTCAGATTTCTCTACCCAGAGGTAAGCATTTTCGAAGACGTTTCCGTAAGTTTGCTTTTTAAAAAATATTCAGATGCATTCTAAGGATTTATATAGCTAACATTTAGTGAAAAGCATAGGAAAGTTGAGGTGGTAGACAGAATGCATTTATAATCCTTGCCTGTCTAGAGCAGGGGAACAAAAGACTGTCTTTTGGAGTAACTGAGACTTATGAGGTAATGAGGGATATACTGTATGGATGTCTCTTATTGGATAAAGTTAAGTATAAGGCATAAAATTATCATAGCAATAAAAAAACATGAATTGGACTTGCTAATTTGTTCTCTTGGCCAAATCAAAGAACTGTAACAAAAAGTCCTGAAGAAAACTCAAACTAAGTAGAGGTTTTACAGGGTGTATCAGCATGGGGGGAATCTAAGCAGGTGCCCTGAGGAGCAGGATGATGACCACGCTTCACCTAGGAAGTTAAGGGGAGAGGGTTACCTAGAATTCAAGGTTCGTGTGGCTAAAACAGTAAGAAAACAAAACTCATTTAGTGCTGTATCATATCTTCCTGAAATAACACTTTTTCTTTAAAATTTTAATTTATTATAATTTATTCAGATTACATCCAAATTGTTATCCCCTCCCTTGTATTTCCAGGTCCCATCCACCCCCCTAATTCCCCTCTCCTAGACCTCTGACAGAGGGGACCTCCTCCCCATCCTATGACCACAGCCTATCAGGTCTCATCCCCATAGCCTGCTTCCTCTTTCTCTGTGTGCCCATTGGTCCCCCTTCCCCCCACAACCATGGACAATGAGTTGTCCTTTGGTTAGATTTGAACAGGGCGTCTGTCTAGGTTTACTGCATGCATTGTGCTGAAATAATATTTTCTTTTCTTTTTTTGAGACAGGGTCTCTCTGTGTAGCCTTGGTTGTCCTGGACCTGCTTTATAGCCCAGGCTGGCCTCGAACTCACAGTGATCAACCTGCCTCTGTCTCCCTGAGCGCTAGGATTGCAGGTATGCACCACCATGCTTGGCTGAGCCCTCATGAGTGCTGGGATTCAAGCCACCACACCCGGCTAAAAGGCCTTTACCAACTGAATCATCTGATATTTAAAATAGTTTTAACAGCTGGGTGTGGTGGTGAACGCCTTTAATCCCAGCACTCAGGAGGCAAGGGCAGGTGGATCTTTGTGAGTTCGAGGCCAGCCTGGTCTACAAAGCAAGGCCAGGACAGGCAAGGGTACACAGAGAAACCCTGTCTTGAAAAACAAAAGATAGTTTTAAGTGATATAAGCAAAGATTGTAAGATATATATAAAGTGCACCAGTCACTGCTACAAATTAGCACTTTAGCTACGAAATTATCAAAATGGAAGTTGAAGACTGAAAATTAAACTCCCACTGAGTTTCTGGTGTCCGCTTAAGCATATTTTAAAATGAGGTCACACAAACACACCTCATTGCTCTTTCCTCTTTCCGGGTTGATTATTTTGAGACATGTACTCTCATGTATTCACGGCTGGCCTCAAACTCACTATGGCTGAGGATGATCTTGAGCTTCTGATACTTCAAAATGTAGTTGTTAGCATACAGGTCTGCCCCGCCCTGCAAAGCCTGCCTCTAGGTTGCTTAGAAACCTCTGCCATCATCACCTGGCAGATTTGTGTCAGACTTTCCTCAGCTGCACACCAGATATAATGGACCTACTAGTTAGTCACTGCAAACTTTCAGTCTGGGTCTGAGTCTCCTCCTTCCCCCATCTCTCCCAGGTCTTGTGTCTCTGTCTGTCTCACTGTCACGCCCCACCCCCCCCCCCATATAGGCCCTAACTCCTCTTCCCTTCCCACAAATAAATCTCTTCATATCAGATCTGTTGCTTGGCATCTATCAATATCGTAACAGTAGCTAGTTTAGTGACAGCAGGTATGCAGCACTACCCAGCTTACATGGTGTTAGCAATTGAACCAGGGGTTTATATCCCTTGAATTACTATTTTTCAAATTTTCTAAAGGAATGTTTTAAGTCAAACAAACCTACAACTAAGATTTATCTTTATATAATTATTACAGATAGGTATAACCTAAGGAAATAGCAACTGCAAATCATCCTGTAAATTCTTATTACTTATTCACAGTCCAACTTCCTAAAAGGACCTAACCAGTCAATACTTATTGCTATGGATCAATATTTCCTAGCTAGTTTCTTTAACTCTACCCTCAAACCTTTGTCAGGCCAAAAACACCACTCAATATCCCCAGTGAACGCAAGGAAAACAAGTTATTCCTGATTAACTAGAGGTAAGAAGAATGTTATCCTGTAACTGAAAAACAGCAAGAGCTTACAATTTTTAGCATACCTTTCTTCTGAGAAAAAAACAAAATCAAAACTAACAATAGTTCAGTTGTTTTTCCTATCACTTCTTTAAAGTAAGATGAGTATGTAAAGGATAAAAGATGAATTTTTGGCCCTCTAGCAATGGTCTTTCTCAACTATGTACTGAATTCCTAGGCTGTATGAAACCTCATCCCCAAAACAACAAACAACACATACATAAACAACAAATATTTACAAGTGACAATTTGTGTACAAAAGAAAAAAATTAATGGTAGCTAGGAAAGGAGCTAGAAAGAATGGGGAAATGGAAGGAGTCTATCTTTTTAGGACTATTATTGTCTTTAACCCCCCCAAACAAAAACCCCTCAATCACTTTGTGGGTGATTAAGATGAGAAGTATAATACGACATTTAAAAACAAATACACCTCTATCACAAAAAACAGTATTAACCACCATAAAAGACATAAGGAAGGCCAGAAGTGGTGATACACTCCTTTAATCCCAGCACTCAGAGGTAGGCAAATTTTTGAGAGTTCCAGGAAAGCCAGTGTTATGTATCAAAACAAAACAAAACCACCACCATGAACAAAAACTGATCAAACCAACCAATAAACCAACAACGAAAGAAATTTAATTTCAGAAATCAGAGTTTTAATTATATTTAACATTCTGTACACAAGTACTGCACTCTACGTTAGTAAATTTCTTACAGTATATGAGCTGCTAATCATTAGACTCCTTTACATAGGTGTTCTACTGAATACATAATTCCTGTTAAATGTGGTGGTGCACATTTCTAGCTGCAGCACTCAGTTGCACTTGTAAAGAGTTAAGCGGATTACTGTGAGTTGGAGATCAGCTCCTTGTTTGAGCTGCTGTGTATGGCAGAAGAAGGAGGCAGATATCCGAAAGCCACTGGCAGGCAGGTCAGATGAGATGCAAGCCCAGCTTCACCGGGAGTCAGCACCAAGCTAGCTAGCAGCAGTGGTAGAGCAGGTCCCAGCAGCTATAAAGGCAGTTTGGCCCCATCAAGCATCCAATGGCTGTTCCCTCCAGAATAAATGGAAGTCTCAGAAAGTTGTGGTGGAGGAATGGTGAGCAAGCACCCTATCGAGTCAGGCAGCCAGCCTTTATTTATAAACCTTGGACAATGGGGAGAGGTGTGGAGGGTAACTAATTTACTAGGGCTAAGAGTGTCAGGATATTTAATCAACATACCTCGGAACAGTGCATCATTTGCTGTAACATGGGGCTCTATTGCAAGGAGGAGAAAACAGTATTTAATTATACTACCTTTGAGAGGATGACTAGTAAAGGTCGTTTGCTGGAGGCTAGGATCCGCTCAGCATAGGGCGGGGCACTTTCAGGAATTCCCTGTGCTTGTCGATCAAGCTCCTCATCAGCATAGGGTTCAGCTTGCCACCTGCCCTGAGGGATATGTGAAGCCGTCTTACAAGATCCGGGGTGGCCAGATCAGGTGAAGTGAGAACCCTGCTAAGAAAAGGGATTCCACCTTCCCAGACCCAAAATGGCTATCCAGAGAACTCAGGCTTCAACCCTATCCAGCAGAGGCCCACAGACCGTGCTTCAGAGAGTAAAACACTTGCCAAGCATGAAGACCCCTAGTGTTTACATAAATCATGGGTGAAGAGTCGCAGCTCTCCTATAATACCAGGGAGCCCGAGCAAGCATCTAGTAGTGGGATTGAGAATCTAATGCTTTAAAAAAAAAAAAAAAAAAAAGAATTTAATGCTTAACTTGACCTACACAGCCATATCTTGTCTCAGAACAAAACAATTCATCAAATTTCTTTACAGATTTCTTGAAATAAGGGCTGTTACATACGAACATAACTTACTTCATGTAGAGGGTCCTTTCCTCTTCATAAAAGATTTAGTGATTACTTTAACTTATATGTATTTACCTGCATAAGTTTATTTATACCATACTGTGCGGGTGCCCAAAGAGGTCAGAGGCCTTTAAATCCCTTGGAACTGGAGTTAGAGGGAATTGTAAGCTGCCTGATGTGGGTGCTGGGAACTGAACCATGGTCTTCTGCAAGAGCAGTAAGTGTTTTTAACCAGTCAGTCATCTCTCCAGGTCCAGCCCTTTATTTTCTTAATAACTTTGTGATATAGGGACTCATGCAAGTTTAGGCAGGCATGCTAGCACTGAACCACACTCCTCACCCTCCCAAATGTTAGGAGTTATCCTAACATCTGGTGACTTGATAAAAAGTAATTGACTGCACACATGAGCCATTCTCTCTGTTCTGGCCTTTGTTTGTTTTAAAAATTTGAAAACAGTGCCGGGTGTGGTGGCGCACACCTCTAATCTCAGCACTAGGGAGGCAGAGGCAGGCAGATCTCTGAGTTTGAGGCCAGCCTGGCCTACAAAGTAAATCTAGGACAGAGAAACCCTGTCTCAAAAAAAAAAAAAAAAGAAAAAAAAAGAAAAGAAAAGAAAAAAAAAAAAAAACCAAAAACCAAAACAAACAACAAAAACAAACAACAAACACACACACACACACACACACACACACACACACACACACACACACATATAAAAAGAGGAAACCTTTTCATGTATCCCAGGCTAGCCTCAAACTGACATGTCAATGCTAGCCTTGAACTCCTGACCTTCTGCTCCTATCTAGCATGGATGTTACTAAAGGTGTGTACTATCATATACACAGCTTTATGTTTCTTTCTTTTTGGTTCTTCTAGATTTCTCTGTGTAGGCTCAGGCCTGGCCTTGAACTCAGACATCTGCTTATCTCTGCTGGAATTAAAGGTGCGTACCTCTACTGGCTTTATGTTTCTTGATGGCAATTATTCAGTTTCTTGCTGTCAATAAACTAAAATACAACTGAATTTAACATACTGATCTTTTATCTTGAGACCTTTTTTATTTAAAGGTCTAATGCTTCTTCATAAGGTTTTCAAAAGTCAATTTTGCTTATCAAGTAGTACTGGCAACACACACACACGAAGTTTGCTATTTTTAAAAAACATTTTAAATTTCATTTATTTGCATGTGAGCAAGTACACACCAGTGGTACACATGAGGAGGCCATAATAAAACCTGTGGAGTTTTCTTTCCTTCTACCATGTGAGAGTCCCAAGGGCTGAATTCAGGTCATCAGGCTTGACGGCAAGCATTCTTACTGGCTAAGCCACCACTCATGGCCTGGTTTGTTTTTTCAAACAGGCTATCATATAGCTTCAGTTGGCCTCTAACTCTAATGATGCACCAATAGAAATCTTTTTTTTATTTATGACACATCCTGTTATAATTATTCATTTGACTTGCTACTGTTACTCAGTGTTTTTGTTTTGCCTTTTTGGAGATAGGATTTCTCTGTGTAATAGCCCTGGCTGTCTTGGACTCACAAGAGATCCACCTGCCTCTGCCTTGGATTAAAGGCAGGTGCCCCTACACCTGGTGTTAATCAGGATTTTTGCTTCTATGTTCACAAGGAACAATAGTGAGTAGAAATTTTTCCTTTTACTTTTTTCATCAGATTTTGGGTACACTGGACTTATCAAATTAGTTTGAAGGTTTACAAATATAAATTCAATTTTTAAAAATAAAAATATGGGTTTTCACTTATTTATAATTGGCTCACTGTAGCCACAAATGCCACCTCTATGGAGTCCATACACAATGTGTTGCAGATAAAAGCAATAAACAACACCACCACCTTAGAATTTCATGTTCATAGGAAGCAGAGCTAAAAGAAAACAGTAACATTATGAAAGTCTGTAATTTCAAAGTCACCAAAATTTATGTCAAGTAATGTTAAAATTCTTAATACTCAGTACCTTTTTAAGGAAAACTGAAAAGTGGTAAAAATGGGTACTCTTAGAATGAGATTTATCATGATGCCAAGAGAAAGGAAAAAGGATAAAGATCTTAGCCCAAAGCTAATAATATAGGAGACAGTTTTATTCTCATTAAGAATTAAGAATCTCAGCAGGGTGTGGTAGTGCACGCCTTGATTCCAGCACTTGGGAGGCAGAGGCAGGAGGATTGCTGTGAGTTCCAGGCCAGCCCGGTCTATAAAGTGAGTCTAGGATAGCCAAGGCTACACAGAGAAACCCTGTTTCGAATTAAGAATCTCTAATCCAACATTCCCCGGCCCCGCTTTGCTCTTTTTGGTTTTTGAGAATTTTTTTGTACTATGTTTTTTGTTTGTTTCTCAAGACAAGGTTTCCCTATGTAGCCTTGGCTATCTTGGACTCGCTTTGTAGACCAGGCTGGCCTCAAACTCACAGCAATCTGCTGTACTGTTTTGTGATAATATTTACACAACACATACTTAACCTCCTCTGGCCTTCCCTATACATCCAACTGTGTGTCCTTTGGGGTGGGGGGGTGGGGGGGCCTAGCCAGGTCTCCTGACACATGCCCTTAATCCCAATACTCTGGAAAGCAGAGGCAGGAGGATCTGTGTGTGTTCAAGAACAGCCTGGTCTACATAGTGAGTTCCAGAACAGCCAGGACTACATAAGAGGCCCTGTTTCAACCACCTGCCTCCCCTCTGAAAATAAAAGTACAATTGTGTTGTGTATATACACCCATAAATATGCGGCCTTCTGCTGGAAAAAAACTAATTCCCTCAGCAGCTATCAGTAGACAGCAGCTCCTTGGCTAGAGATAGGACTTTGTGCCCAACTCCCCTCTTTATGCTGGTGTTTTGTCATCCTGAATGTACACGTGTAATTGCCCTGATGTGACTGGACAACTGGTCCCCTACTTGCCACGCACCATCTCTGGCCCTTACCATCCTTTTACCCCAAGGACCCCTGAGCCTTTGGTGAGGGAGGTTTTATACAGATGCTCCAGTTAGGACTGAACACTCCTAATCCAATTTTTAATGTTTATTGTTGTTGATCTTAGAGACAATGTCCTGTGTTTCCTAACCTTGGTTAAAACTCACTATGTAGCAAAAGCTGGTCTTGATAGTCTGACACCCTCCCAAGTACTGGGCCACAGGTGAGCACTACCATACCTGGTTTACCCAGCTCTGAGGACTGAACCAGAGCTTTGTGCATGACAGACAAGCCCTCTACCAAGTAAGTTTCATCCCTAGCCTTAACCTAACAGTTTACTGAAAACGCTTTACACATACAAATATTCTCATATTTTCTCTCAATCCACCGCCCCGCCCCCACCCCCGGTTATACTGGTCCAGAAGAGTCACCCTACCAAAGCTCTATGAGCATGTTACACCTATGTGCCCTGATTTTACCACTACTACTCTACAACGTCATGTTTGAGTTGGCTGCAGTTTCTTGACCTGTTAGGAGCTAACTTGTTTCTTTCCCCTTTTCTACCTTTATACTTACCAATTTATCATTCCCATGATCTGTCTTCACCTCAGAACTAAGTGAAAATAAGTCTGTAGTATGGTCTGGGAAAGGTGCCTCCCCAAGGACTATCAACCCCTGTAGGACAAAGTAGAAAAACAGTGTGAGTGGTATAAACTACACGTTTAGGGATTAATCTCAAAATTGTTTAGGGCAGGAGTTGCATTAACCAGAGGCCTTTTCTCTTACATATGACTTAAAAATAGCCTGGAAAAGCAGTAGCTTTACTTTTCTGAGATTTATTTCAGGGCTGCAGATGTAGCTCAGTGGTAGAGCACTTGCACCCATTTGTGCAAAGCCCTGGATTCTAACCCTGTCAAAGAGGACTCAACAAAAAGCTGAGGAGTAGTAGCATGATTTTCGTAAGATGTTAGGACTCAAAACTGAGCAAGAGAGATGGCTCAGTAAGTAGGTGAGCTTGCTGCGGTGCCTGATTCATGGTGGAGGGGAAAGGCTGTCTTTATGAGTTGTCCTTTGGCCTCCAAGTTCTTTCTGTGGCATACGTGCACACACATCGATAAGTAAATACAAATTTAAAAGAAAGATTCAGATCAGCAAGTCCCCTTTTTCTTTCACTCTAGAACACCTACATGGCTTGTCTTAAATGTCACTCTTAGTCAAGCATGGTGATGTACACTTTTAATTCCAGTACTTGGGAGGCAGAGGCAGGTAGATCTCTCTGAGTTTGCGGCCAGCCTGGTCTACAGGACAGCCAAGGTTACACAGAGAAACCCTGTCTTGAAAAACCAAAAGTCACTCCTTTTATTCTGACCTACCAGATCTAGAATCTTATCAGGTTAGTTTATTGTACCCAATACATTATCAACTACACTTTATAGGATTAACATCAGCAATGGAAGGTTTTTAATTGTATGTGTATAAAGAATTACTAAACTGGGCTACTTTTGTAAATAATGAATTCATGAGCTCAAACAACAGCAGCAATTTCCTTTTCTTTGGCTTGTATGAGGGGTCTGTCTGCATGTATGCATCTATTGTGAATGTGAAATGGAGTTCTGAAGAATCCTACAGTATTTTACTGAGGCAGAGTCTCTCATTGAACCTGAAGCTGGTCAATTCTGGCCAGTCTAACTCACCAGTTTCTCATGGGGGTTATGTCTTTGTCTCTACCTTTCCCTAATACTTCTCCCTCTTGACAGTATCTCACTATGAAGTCTAGGGTGGCCTTGAACTCATAGCAATCTTTCTGGCTCAGTTTCCTGAGTTCTGGACATATGCTACAACATTCACCTGAAGATTCTGAGTGTTGAGCTCTTTGAGTCAAAATATAAGCTTTTTGAATGACTAAACCAATTGATCCACTACTAGAATTCTTTTTAACTCAACATTGGTCTTTTGGACTCGCTTTGTAGACCAGGCTGGCCTCAAACTCACAGAGATCCACCTAGTTTCTGCCTCCCAAGAGCTGGGATTAAAGGTGTGCGCCACCAAGACCAGGTCTAACTCAACAGCTTTATGAAGCAAGATGGTTTTAAAAGATAAAAAGGGAGATGAGAACATCGGCTTCTCTTCTAAGGGACCTATGTCCAATTCCCAGCACCCACATGGGGGCTTACAACTGTCTGTAACTCTAATTCCTGGGGATCCAGATGCTGCCTTCTGGCCTCTGCGGAAACCAGGCATACAAGCAGTGGACAGAAATACGTGCAGGCAAAACACCCAAAGACATAAAACAAAATTTTGTAAATATAGTTAAGATGAAAAAAGGAAAGGGAGAGGGGAACAAACTTAAAAGCACCAAGAAAACAACCTTTAATTTAAAATGGAGAGAGGAGGGGGTCTGTTTTCTCTCCCTGAAAGATAAGTATCCGAATATACTAGAATGGGACTAGGAACACAGTAGATAAAAAATACAGCCTTGCCAGGCGGTGGTGGCACACGTCTTTGGGAGCACTTGGGAAGCAGAGGCAGGTGGATTGCTGTGAGTTCGAGGCCAGCCTGATCTACATAAGCGAGGGAAGGGAAAAAAAAAAAAAAAAAAAGTCTTAAGAAAAAAAGAGACCAGTAGCCGGGCGTGGTGGCGCACGCCTTTAATCCCAGCACTCGGGAGGCAGAGGCAGGCGGGTCCTCGCTAGTCCAAGGCCAGCCTGGACTACAGAGGGAGTTCCAGCACAGGCAGAGCAGTTACATAGAGAAACCTTGTCTCGAAAAACCAAACCAAAACATAAAAACCATATGCTCAAGACTCAGGATAAAGTTCAGTGATGTAGTTAATCTCTGCTTGGTGTGAGGGTCCCTAAATTCAATTTTCAGCACATGAAAAAGTCCATTATGAAACCACAAAACAGACACTTGAAAACATTTCCATAAATGTATGTATAAAATAAAACCTTTCAAATTTAATAAAAAGCAGCATGTCTCCATTAAAAGTTTCTACATTGAGCCAGGCATAGTGTTAGGAGGCAGAGGCAGTGGATCGCTATGACGCCAGCCTGGTCTACAAAGTCAGTCTAGGATAGCCAAGGCTACACAGAGAAACTTCAATCTGAATTTGATGGCTCATACCCAACATCACAGCATTAAGGAAGATAAGGGAAGGAAGAGGGCCACAAATTCAAAGTCATTTTCTAGCCCATAACAGGACTGTTTCAAAAAACAGAAATCTTGAAAATATTTTCTTCTTTAATTTATAAACATAAAAAGCAACCTCCTAAACCTTACCACTTAAAAGTAAAAATGTTCTTGTGTATTACTGCTGAACAATACTCCATCTAAACTAGCCATGATGGTAATGCCTATAATCTCAGAACTTGGAAAGAGCAGACAAAAGCATCACGAGTTCCAGTTCAAGGCCAGTTTGGGATATATGAGACCCTGCTCAGAAAAGAAACAAAACAAAACTCCTGTGAGGCTGAGGTATGTGGAGTGGTGATTAATGGGGGAATTGAGACAAGGTTTGAAACATATTCCAGGCTGGCTCTAAACTCACAACGCTCCTCCTATCAAAGCCTTCAGAGGGTTGGGATTAAATGTATCACCATCATAACCGTCTAGGATAAGCTCTGCTTTTCTTCTTTTCGTGAGACAGGTTTTCTCTGCGTTATCTTGGCTGTCCTGGACTTGCTTTGTAGACCAGGCTGGCCTTGAACTCACAAAGATCTACCTGCCTCGGCCTCCCTCTGGAGTGCTGCTGGGATTAAAGGCATGCACCACCATGTCCCGCTAAGCTTTTGTTTGTTTGTTTGTTCTGTGTAGCCTTGGCTGTCCTGGACTCGCTTTGTAGACCAGGCTGGCCTCGAACTCATAAAGATCCGCCTGCCTCTGCCTCCTGGGTGCTGGGATTAAAGGCGCGCACTATCAACAGGACCAAAAGATTAAGAATTTGAGACAGATGACAATGATTAAACTACACAGTTCTCAAGCCCACTCACACCTACACACCTTCAACTACCTCTAAATGTCTAGTATTACATGTTCATTCCACTGTATTTATTACTCAGGAAGCTCAAGCTTCCCTACCTGAATTAAGACAAATCAGGATCCACTACAAACCAAACCCAAAAGAACTAAGACAGATGAGACAAACTTGTACTTGACACCCATAACCCAGGTAAGATGGGAACTTCAATCGGTTTACAGTTTAA
Organism: Acomys russatus; assembly: GCF_903995435.1. Taxonomy (NCBI): domain Eukaryota; kingdom Metazoa; phylum Chordata; class Mammalia; order Rodentia; family Muridae; genus Acomys; species Acomys russatus. The sequence continues at coordinate 30,592,800 of NC_067152.1, forward strand.
AAATAAAAGTATAAGTCTTCAGTTGATTCCACTCACCATCCTTCCATCTTTTTATTAACTTGTGTATGTATGTCTTCATAGCCCACGATGGCCTTAAACCTTGAAGCAATTTTGTGCCTCAGCCCCTTTTAAGGACTAGGACTACAGGCCTAACCTACCATGCTTGGCTTAGCTGGGTTCCCCTATCCCCCTTTGTTCTTTCTTTTCTTTTTTTCCACTGAGACAGTTTCTCTGTGTAGCCCTGGCTGTCCTGAAACTCACTCTGTAGACCAGGCTAGTCTCAACCTCAGAGATCTCCCTGAATTAAAGTAAACTTTCAATACACATGTTCCAAAGAAATGGTGTGAACAAATGAATGTGTTAAAACGAAAGTAGTTTAAAAATAGTTTAAATTTATCTGTCTAAGCCTCTAACCAGAGATATTTACTCTGAACCTTAGATGAAGATACACGAATGAACTTCTACATATTAAAGTGCATGTCAGAATACAGATGCTGCTACTTTAGAGGGAATTAACCAGGACCCTTTCGCAGTTTCTTTCCCATCCAGGCACAACAGACAACAATCCACTATGTTTCCGAGGCAGAAGTCCAAGAGGTGGGTAGGACAAGATCAGCTTATCTCTAGTCAGAAACCACTCCCTTTGAAAGTATTTAAAGAATTTCCTCTGTTCTGTGTTGCTGCTGAGATGTTTCCTATCTTAGCTTCTCTAAAGAATATTTTACCTGAAAGCTATCTTTGCACTTCTCTGTGGAACCTTGCAAGAACCTTTATGATTTAAAATAACACATTGTTTTCCTTTTCTAAGGCAAGGAGAGGGCCCTAACTAGCTGGCCTAGGAAAATGCAAACACTAACCTAAGCATGCACGAGGCCCTGAGTGCAACACAAACAGTAACTGGTGCTGCATTAAGGAGGTAGAAACAAGAGAATAAGGAGTTCAAGGTCCTCCTTGGCTACAGGTTAGAGGCCAGACTGTTCCCAAAACAAAATCTAATGATACCATGGCGTGTAAGAGAAAAGAGTAGGATGATATACTAGAAACTGCACTTTTGTCAGAGAACAACAAAAACACAAATTTACTAAAGGAACTTTTGAGACTATTAAGTACATAAGACTTAGAAGGTTAACCGCTAACTTTTGATAGAACAGGAATTGTTGTCTGTACCCTGGAACACACTAGCAAAACAACAGTCCTCAAATACTGCCTTTTTTATTTTTTTTAATTTTTATTTTATATGTATATGTGTTTTTCCTGAAACTGTGTTTATGAACCACATGGGTACAATGCCTTTTAGAAGGAAGGCATTTGATCCCCAGGGACTGGAGTAGAGGTGGTTGTGGGTTGCTATGTGGGTGCTGTGAATCAAAATCTGGGAAGAGTAGTCAATGCTTAACTGCTGAATGTCTGTCTCTCCAGCCCCTGGAATAGATCACTTTTAAGAAAGGTTAACACTCCCAGGTCGTGGTGCACACCTTTAACACCTGCACTTGGGAGGCAGAGGCAGGTAGTCCAGCCTGGACTACAGATTGAGTTCCAGGACAGCCAGGGCTACACGGAGAATCCTGTCTGGAAAAGCCAAAGGGGTGGGGAGAAGAGAGGGAAGGAGAAAGGAAGGTAATGTCAACTATGGCAAAGTAAATCAGGAGTGGTAAGACACACCTCTGTAGTCCCAGTCACTAAGGCAGACAAGACAGAGAAGAGAACTGCAAGCTTGAGGATAATCTGAGCTACACAGCTGAGTTCTAGGCTAGAGTGTGCTACATAAGCGAAAGACATTTAAAAACTTAAACACACAACACAGTATACCACCTTAAAAAGAAAAACTAAAAGCCAAATAGTATGGCAGACAACTTTAACTGAAAAACTTGGGAGGCAGAGGCAGAAGAATCAGTCATTTAAGGTCATCTTTGGTTACAAAGTGAGTTGAAGCAAGTCTGAGCTAAGTGTGACTCCGTTACAGGACAGAGAGCCAAAAATGCAGTTGAGCTTTCTAATTGTCTGTCCAAAGATGCAAGACAAATTTGTAATCTCAACAGCCTGAGTAGATTAGTCAGATCCTAGATACATATATTAGTTCTTGTCCAGGACATGCAATGGCCAGGAATTCAACCTCTAGAATTAAACTAATTCATTAAAAGTAATGCAGATAACAATAAAATTGGTAGGAAAAGGCCTGGCATGCTTTTTCAAAAAAAGGCCTCTACAGTGCTATATAAAAACCAAGTCCATGCTAACATATCATTGGAGTAAGTCTTAAGACATATCTGCTAGGCTGAGGTGAAGAGCTCCCCTTCACATTCTATGCTGTGCAGCTATTTCACAGTAGGACCTTTACAGGTGACACTGACGTCTACCTCTAACTTCAGCTTCTAACCTCCAGAACTCTGAAAAAACTTACTTCTACTGTTCTAAGCCATTCAGTTTGTGGTACTTTTTTATGACAGCCTACAGGGGAAAACATATCTTCAGAACAAGGGCGGTAGAGATGGCTCGATGGTTAAGAGAACTAAACTACTCTTCCAGAGGACCCGGGCTTCAATTTCTAATAGCACATGGCAGCTCACAGCTGTCTCTAATCTGACACTTTCACATGCAAAACATGTGAAATAAATAATTAAATTAAATTTGAAGACACCTGCTGCTCTTGTAGAGGACAGAGTTTAGTTCCCAGCATCTACATGGTAGCCCATAGCTATTCACAGCTCTACTTCCAAGCTGTGACACCCTCTTCTGATCTCCACAGGCGTCAGGCACACATGCCTGCAAAGCAGTCAAACGCATGAAATAAAAAAGTAAAGTATTAAGGACAAATGGGCAAGATGGTGCACACTGTAATTCTAGCACTTCGTATGTAAAAGCATAAAGATCAGAAGCTCAAGGCCAGCGTAAGCTATTTGTTTAGGAACAACCAACAATGGAAGCAGATGAAGCTGGTGTCTTTGACTCAGGCAGAAATGGTTTGTCATCACAGCGTTTCCTCATGGCATCACTTAAACAGGAAGATGTTTAAACGCTGTACGGAGAACTGCATTAATGTGAGTGGCAGCAGCATGGTAAGGATGGCTTAGGTTCTTAATCTGTTTCTACCCTGTCACCAGCATCACTAGATAGTGGCATCTGTCCCCTCACCTCCTTGGGAGGCATATCTAGGAACAGCACAGGGAATCTGAACAAGCATTTAACAATCAACAACAGCAACAAAAGTAATGGCGAAAGTAAAAAACATTTTTTAAATGATACGGAAATAGTCGAAGTTCACAAGTAAGATGACATTTATTAAAAATTTTACCTGCCTAGTGGAAAAAAAGTAGCTAAAATATGTACATATTATATACACACACAGACACACATCTCAAACTTTGATTTGGGGGTAAAAGGGGTTGTGTAGACAAATGTAAACATTTTTATTTTTAATAAAAAGGATTTTCAAGCTTTCCTAAAATTAAAAACAAACAAACAAAAAACACTCCAGAATCATCATCCTTAAGCCTAAGATTAAAAATTATTTTCAGTTCATGTATCTGTGTGCAGGAGTGCATGTGTATGTATGCATGCCTATAAGGATGTCAGAGGAAAACTCACATGGGCCTGTTCTCTCTTTCCACCAGGGGGTCCTGGAGAACCAACTCAGGTCCATCAGGCTTGGCAGCAAGCACCTTGATCCTCTAAATTATTTCATCAGCCCCAAACATTTTAAAACTCTAGACATAGGCTGGATATGCCTCAGTGTTAAGAGCACTGCTCTTCCAGAGGACCCAGGCTGTGCTCCCAGCACAAACACCTATAACTGCAGTTTCAGGGGATTTGAAGCCCTCTTCAGACACCATGCAGGCAAAATACTCACACATACACGTACATGTTTTGAATGCATGCAAAATAAATGTAGCAACAAAAATGACTATATTATGCTAGACTAAGTTATACTAAGAAACTGTTATTCTCAAATATAGAAATTTATAGTTATTAGCTGTAAAAGCCTCAAAGTAGACACTGAAAAGGTATCCTTGACACAAGATAGACACAGCTAACTGTCTCTTACTTTTTGCTCCACCCCACCTCACACCCTACGCAATCGATTTAAGATTTCGCCTGTGAAGCTCATTTAAGGAAACTAAAACATTCATGTCCTCGAATATATTTTAGTTTTACTCCACTTTTTTAAAAAATAAGTTATTCGGAAACAAAATTTAAAAGAACACTATAAGCTATGTGTTTCTGATGAACTTTGGGAGAGCAGAGAGACTTGAGTTCAACCGCCAAAAGTACACATCTAAAAATATAAATAAAACAAAATAGAAAATCAAGTATAGCAGCACTAGAATGGCAGAGATAGGCAGCCCTGGGGTTCTGGCCTGCTAGACTAGACTTCTGGCTTAGCAAGCTCTAGGACAATCACCACTGACTCCTGTCTCAAAAAGAAAAACAAAAAGATGGGCAGCACCCAAGGAACTCCTTTGGCCTGCACATATGCATGCACACAGTTTAAAAAGGTAAGGAGACTGTACAACTTTTTAAAAACAAAGGTCAGGCCTCGAATTCACAGCAATCCACCTGCCTCTGCCTCCTACATACAGGGATTATAGTAATAAGCTACCACATCCAGCTTTTAAGGCCTCAGAAACACTGAAGATAAGATAGCTGGCATTTCAAAGAGCATTAGACTTTTTCTAGACTATGTCAGTTATGCAGATCAACTATCACAGATTTTTAAAAGATTATTTAGTTTTATTAATATGTATGTCACTTGTGCAAATACTCAAGAGGCCAAAGAGCATGACTTAAAAGTTAAGAGTGACAGGCAGGAGCCAGGCGTGGTGGCGCACGCCTTTAATCCCAGCACTCCGGAGGCAGAGGCAGGCGGATAGCTGTGAGTTCGAGGCCAGCCTGGTCTACAAAGTGAGTCCAGGGCAGTCTAGGCTACACAGAGAAACCCTGTCTCAAAAAACAAAACAAACAAACAAAAAGTGACAGGCAGTTGTGAAGTCTGACATGAATGCTAGGAATGAATTCAGAAAGCTCCTTAGGAGGAGCAGAAGCACTCTTAACCACTGAGCCATCTCTCCAGCCTGCACCTTGAGCTTTGAAATTTTTGCATTGGACTCAAGAGACAATTTAGCAAGTTCAGGTGCATGCCACCAAGCCTGATGACCTGAGTTCAGTCTCTAGAGCCCACAAGCACAAACTACTATAAAACACGTCTTGCAAGAATGTAAGCACCATGAGAGGACTAGTATATCCTACCAGAGGCCACTGTAGGTACATAGGGTTTGCTGCTGGTGCATGATTTCCCTCCAGTTAAAAAGAGAACAAAATATCTTTTTTTCGGAAATGACTTATCAAGGAGAAGAAAAACTGCTCAGTGTCACTGTCAAGGCAATTATCAGTCACAGAACACAAGAACTTAAAATTCCTATCATTTGTTATGTCTGTTTCGGATAATCTTTTAATTGAAAATTTCCTTTAAGAAAAAGCTTAGGAATAGAGAACGTCTCATCAGATAAGCAGGAGATATGCCTTTCTCAAATAAAACAAGCACATCAGTCTGTTATTATATGTTTCTTTTTCTCATTTTTGCCCACGCATCATTGTTTTGTAATCACATGTCAGCTGAGGGTTGCATTCTACTGTTTTCTGAGCTACACTAGTACCATCAGGCCCTTAAATTAAACAGCTATAGTGAATTGTTAAACCATTTATCTTGACATAATTAAAGAATTATTGAAACAATGGCTTTTAAACTGGTCAGAAAACACCAGAAATGTATCCCTTACCTTATTAGCACGTATCTGTTTGTAAATATCTGTTTGTTGACGAATTCGATACTCCAAGTCAGAAACATGGGCCTGAAGCCAGTTCCAGCGGCTGACAATAGCTGCTCGGTCTGCAGCCCATCTCCATTCAGACCTGCGTTTCCTACAAGGAAATAAACTGAGTGAAATCCAAGAGCAGTACTAACGTCCATAGCAAACGGGGAGAGTAGTGTGGGTAAGTTCTTAAACAGACTAACTGTGACGTAAAGACAGACAAAAAGACAAAGCACCCAATCCACAGGCGACATTGGGTATTGTATGTGTGTTTAAGGCTCTTCATTAAATTTCCTTTTGAAGTTAACTAAGTAGAGGGGTACTCTGACACTGGCATAAAGTTCTTCTGAAACTGCTTTAGACTCTCAGGAGATAAAAGATTACTTTGTTAAAATAGTATTTTAACAATCTCAATCTCTCCCTTCCTCCCCGTCTCTGCCCCACCCCCTTCTTCCTCAGCAGGATTTTACTACGTAGCTCTGGCTGTCCTGGAACTCAAGAGATCCACTTGTCTCTGCTTTCCTAGTGCTTGATTTTGTTTTGTTTTGTTTTGTTTTTCAAGACAGGGTTTCTCTGTGTAGTTTTGGCTGTCCTGGACTCACTTTGTAGACCAGGCTGGCCTCGAACTCACAGCGATCCGCCTGCCTCTGCCTCCGGAGTGCTGGGATTAAAGGCATGTGCCACCACCGCTCGGCTTTGATTTTATTTTTAAAATCTAGAAGCTTTACCAATTATTACAACTATAGACATTCAACAGTTTTTTTTTTTTTAAAAGATCAAAATACAAAACTTCACAGTAGAGTAGAACCTTCATTTTCTTGGCAAGTTTCTTAGCAACACAATGAAAGCTAATACCATGGAATTTTAAAAAATAAAATCAGAATGTCATAATAATCTATATAAATTACAGAATACACTCTTTTAGTACTGTGGTTCCCAAATACAGCTAAGAATATCTGTTTTTAATCTCAGTTGAATTTGGTTTGCTTAGGCTTTCGTAACTGCTGTTGCTTGAAGGCAGGGGCTTCTCTCAGGGTATCCTTAAACTTGCTAGCTAAGGATGGCCTTGGACCACTCATCACCCAGCTAGCTAAGGATGGCCTTGGACCACTCATCACCCAGCTTCCACCTCCACAGTTAGAAATCTCAGGTGTGTGCTAGCTACAGCGTCTACACCTAAAACAGTTGAGGTTTATTTGGGGAAGGGGTAATTTAAATATTTTAATTTTGTGTGTATGGGTGTTTGGCCTGCAGATATGTCTACGCAGAGTGTGCATGCCTGGCAATCACGGAGGCCAGCAGAGGGAGTTGGTCCCCACCAAGTGGGTGCTGCAACTCAAATACAGGCGCTCTAAAGGGCAGCCAGTACTCTCAGGCACCATGCCACCTCTCTAGCACCTCTAAAATGGCTTTAATTAAAAGCTGAGAACAGAAACCCAGAAAGGTAAAATTGAATGACCAGATATCACAGACTTATTAAAATAACTTTTTTTTTGTATGAATTACTGCCATGACCCTAGATTTTCATACTGCTTTACCTCTAGAGCTAATGCAAATGAGTATGAGACCTAGAGCAGGGAAGAATTTTCAAAAAAGGCACAGAAACACAACCAAATTCTGAGCACACAAGAAAAGACCCAGTGAACAAAGTTAAAGAACAACCATTTGTTAATAGAGAATGTCTGAATCAAGCACCCTGAGGAGTTAGTGTCAGGCAGGACATGGCAGCACACACCTGTTAACCCCACCCCATGGAAGCTGAGAAATGAAGGATTACCACAAGACTGAGGGCCTAGGCTACAGAGTGAGATCCTGTCTCTAAAAACACAAGAATTCTTCCTTCCTTCTTTCTTTCCTTCTTTCCTTCCTTCCTTCGTTTTTCAAGACAGGGACTCGCCCTACAGACGAGGCTGGCCTTGAACACACAGCGATCTGCCTGCCTCTGCCTCATGAGTGCTGGGATTAAAGGTGTGCATGACCATGCCCGGTTTACAGTAATTCTTACAAAGAGGACTATATATAAAAACTTAACAGAAGTCCACGATATTGTTTAATTCACTGAGAAAAATGCAAATACATAAACATACCAAGTTTCAAACAGATTGGAAAAAAGTTCCATAAAAGCAGAAACTGGTAAGATTAAAAAAAAAAAAAGAAAAAAAGAAAAAAAGAACCTATTTTATATTGATGTAACTATAAAAACTGGTACAACCATTTTTCTTTTCTTTGTTTTTCTAGACAGAGTTTATCTTGTAGTCCTCGACTTTGTAGACCAGGCTGGCCTCTAACTCACTGAGATCCACCTGTCTCTGCCTCCAGATTAGGATTAGGCATGTGCTTCACGCCCCACACCACCACCAAGAGCAATTTGGCTTGGTTTAAAAAAAAAAAAAAATGCATAAACAAACAAGTTCGTTACATAATCGAATTCTGCTAATAAAAGCAAATAAATTAGTTTATTCCTTTAAAAATTTTTTCCTATGGTAATACCAGAGTGTTATGTATCAACATGACTAAAGCTCCAAAGGCAATGAATGATAAGAGGAAAATATATATAAAAGCAAAAATTAAGTGTGATATTGCTGATACATACACGTATTAAATTCAATGTACTACTGCTTAGCAATTACAGTATAAACCAAAGACTTATTTCAACAATGTAGAATGGGAACACATGAAAATAAAAAAATACACAAAAGGACAGGTCAATAAGAATGTACAAAAATGTGCTTGGAGTCTGGGCATGGTGGGGCCCACAAGGAGGAGGCATGCAGATCTCTTTGAGTTCGAGGCCAGCCTGGTCTACAAAGTGAGTCCGGGACAGCCAAGGCCACACAGAGAAACCCTGTCTCAAAAAAACCAAAAAAATCTCTTGAGTTTTGACATTTTAACATCGTATTTTCCCCCGTGTTTATTGTCAATGTGTTAGAGAAAAAAGCAAAACACTTTAAAGGTCTGTTTGAAAAGATACTGAGCCAGGCAGGGTGGCACACACCTGTAATCTCAGCACTGGGAGAGGCAGAGGCAAGAGGATCACTGTGAGTTCGAGAACAGTTTGATCTACAAAGCAAGTCCAGGAAAGCCAAGTCTACAGAGAAACCCTGTCTCGAAAAACAAAAACAGCCGGCTAAATGTCAGTTCTAATTTATATACAATATTAATAGGTTTCTTTTTAGTTGCCTGAACTTCAATTTTAATAGTTCTCACTGATTTAGTACAGTATTTACATATACCTAGAACTAAAAATATTCTCCACAAACCAATACATAGTAGTTGAGGAGGAAATGCTGTAAAAATAAACTCTACTCTTCTAAAGCCATATGCTGAATAGCACCTATTTTCTTTTTGAAAATTTAAGATTTAGGGATGGAGAGATGGTTCAGAGGTTAAGAACACTGACTGTTCTTCCAGAGGTCCTGAGTTCAATTCCCAGCAACCACATGGTGGCTCACAACCATCTACAATGTGATCTGATATCCTCTTCTGGCCTGCAGGTGAACATGCAGGCAGAGCACTGTATCCATAATAAAAAATAAATTAAAAAAAAAAAAAAAAAAAAGGAAATTTAAGATTCAGCTTAGTGTTTCACTAATATGTCAAATAAGAAAGGATTACTTTTTGTTTTTAGATTTTATTCTGAGGTTCCTTTAGCATGTTAAAATCATCCTGAATAGTACTGTCAGAAGAAATTATTTTGTTAGAAGGAATAGTAGTAACAAGATTAGTAGCTCTTCATGTGAGAACCAGGGCCCTTCTGTTTAAGTAAAAATTATATAGTGGATTCTGAACAGCATGATCTTTCCTACTGGACCACAGGGGGAAAATGACAAGATGTTATCACCACTAGTTTTGCTAAAATTAAAGTGCCACACACCCACACCCAGAGTGTATGTAGCTTTGGCTATCCTGAAACATGCTATGTAGATCAGGCTATCCTCTAGCTCACAAAGATCCACCTGCCACTGATGCTGGGATTAAAGGTGTATACCACTACACCCAGCAACAAGACCTTTTTAAAACAGAAAGAAGTGCTAGGTGTTTTTGATTTCTGCTAATAGTGAAAAGTGAGAATTTGCTGTAGTGCCCAATTCACTCAATTCCTTAGTAGGCCATAAATCCAAAAGACTATTATATCGAAAGTATGCACTTTTATATGTACCATCTTGACAGTGTTTACCAGTCCTCCCCAAACTACCAGAACAACACGTACTTTTATCTGAGAAAAACTACAGCGAAAGTTACTGATCTATCTAAAAGTAACAACAAAACCTAGATTCTAAACTACATCACAAACACCTGATCTTGCCTAGTGTTACTTTTAAAGTCTTCTAGTTTTACTCAAAATGGAAGATTTAGTAATCCAATAAAGAGCAGGGCTGGACGGGAGCTGGGAGCTGCCTCAGTGGCTAAGAACCCTTGTTTCCATTCTCAGCACCCACATGGAGACATGTGAGCTCACTGCCTCCTCAGATACCAGGCTCACATGTGTAGTACAGAGAGGAACAAGCAAGAAAAGAAATCTCATACACATAAAATAAAAAAAACTAAAACAAAAAACAGGAATAGTGGGTTACAATTTTATTTTTAATTCCCAATTTCAATCTTGTCTCCAGTTCTTTCCTTCTAATCCAAAGAAGGGCTCTATTAAGAAATCCAAAGTAGGGCTGGAGAGATGGCTCAGAGGTTAATAGCATTCACTGGCTGCTGTTCCAAAGGCTCTGAGTTCAATCCCCAGCAACCACATGCTTGCTGCTATCTATATGCCATCATAGCTATCTATAATGAGATCTGGTGTCTTCTTCTGATGGGCGGCACACATGAAGGCAGAACATTGTATACATAATAATAAAATAAGCAAGTATTTTTTTTAAAGAAAGAAATCCAAATTAAGCCAGGCATGGTGGCGCACTCCTCTAATCCTAGCACTCAGGGAAGTAGAGGCAAGTGGATCTCTGTGAATTCAAGGCCAACCTGATCTACAAAATGAGTCCAGGATAGGCAAGGCTACAACAGAGAAACCCTGACTTGAAAAACCAGCCCCCACCCCCAAAGCAACAACAACAACAGCAATTTGAAACAACGAGCATAAATATAATGTTCAAGCAATGTTTCTACTCTTTATAATCCTAAACATATAAATTGACCTTTGGAAATAACAATATCTCCCTCATAGTCATGTTATTCATAAAATGATGAAATATTACTACCAATGCACAGGATGTATCTTAGATAAGAACATACAATAACTACAACCTTGGATTTCAATTCTTTATCATCAAAGGCACAAAAGAGAAAAAGGCGAAAAAATAAGATGAAAAGAAATTCCTAAGGCAAATTCCAGAAACTTTCACAGAGATCCACCTACCTCTGCCTTCCAGAGTGCTAGGATTACAGGTATACACCACTACATCCAGTCTGTTTTTGGTTTTTGCCAAGGTTGGCCTTAATCTTCCTTGGCCAGCCTCTTGAGTGCTGGACTTGTATCAACATATACCACACTGGCTAGGAACATTTCTCATAAAAAACAAAAATGTGAGAGAAGCAGCAATTCAAGGAAGAACAGAGCTGAAGCAAAATAACCAACTGGAGTGAGTTTAAAAGGCATGATTATATGCAATACAGAAAACATGTTCTTCTCTCTACTCTAAGTCTGTTTCTTCCTTGATAAAATGAGGGGACTGCCCAAGTTCAAAGGGCTGTTATACTGACTTAGTATTTACAGCTTCTAGCAAAGGAAAAGTACATGCATTATACTAAGTGTGAATCTCTAGATTTTGGATTTGTGTGCATTCATGTGCTCATGTGGACATGATTGGGGGTGCAGTGTAGTGAGAAGGTGTCTGATTCCTTGGAGCTTCCATTACAGGCAGTTTTGAGTCACCAGATTCCCAGTGGGTGTTGGGAATTTAATTCCAGTCCACTCCAAAAGCAGCCAATGTTCTTGCAAATTCTGAGAAAATAGTATAACTACTGATTTAATGTATCACATTAATTTTATTACTCGTGCCTCAGCATTGGTGCAGATGATGCTCAACAACAGTAGTAACAGCATACAAGGCACTAATGTATTTATTTCTCAAACACATTGACTTCTGCTTAGAAATACTAGCAAGATCAAAGGTGGAATCACAAAAAAATTTTACAAATTTCTGTGCCGGGATGATATGCCCTAAAAGATCCTGGCCCTTCTATCACCATAATACTTTTAGCAAAAAGAAAAAAATATAAAATTTAACCCCCCCAATATATATATTTATATGTATATGTAGATATATGTAGATAGTTGAGTAGCTAAGAGCACTTGTTCTGGCAGAAGACCCAGGATCAATTTCCAGCACCCACAAGCAGTTAATAACCACCCACAACTCCAGTTCCATGGATTCCAATGCCCTCTTCTGACCTCCAGAGGCACCAGGCACACACAAGTGGTGTACAGACAAACACTCATACACATAAAATAAAACAAATTTTTTCTTGGTTTTTCAACACAGGGTTTCTCTGTGTAGCTTAGGCTGTTCTAGATGTGCTTTGTAAACCAGGCTGGCCTTGAACTCACAGAGATCTGCCTAAGAACACTGGCCTTTCCTCCAGAAAATCTGGGTTCAATTCTCAGCACCCACATATAAGCTCACAACTGCCTGTAACTCCAATTCCAGTGGGATAACACCCCCCCCACATATATATATTAAAGAGTTGGGTGCTGTGGCACATGCCTGTAACCCCAGCACTCAGAGAGGCAGAGGCAGGCAGATCTCTATGAGTTAAGGTCAGCCTGGTCTACAAAGCAAGTCCAGTAAAGCCAAGGCTACACAGAGAAACATGGTCTTGAAAAACCAAAACCAAAACAACCAAATAAAACCCCAAAACAAACAAACAAACAAAAGTGGCCAGGGGGCTGGAGAGATGGCTCAGAGGTTAAGGACACTGACTGCTCTTCCAGAGCTCATGAGTTCAATTCCCAGCAACCACATGGTGGCTCACAACCATCCATAATGTGATGTGATGCCCTCTTCTGGACTGCAGGCATACATGCAGGCAGAGCACTGTATATATAATAAATAAATCTTTAAAAAAAAAAAAAAGTGGCCAGGTGGAGGTAGGGTAGAGCCTTTAATCCCAGCAGTTGGGAAACAAGAGACAGTTGTACCTCTGTTGAGTTTCAAGCCAGCTGGTCTACATCTATAGAGTTCCAGGACTGCCAGAGGTACAGAGAAACCTTGTCTTGGGGGGTGGGGGTGGAGGGGCTCATGGAAAAGCATGTGTGGTGATAATGGTGCAGCCAGAGAGATGGCTCAACAGAGGAGCTGAGTTCAATTCCCAGTACCCACATGATGGCTCATAACCACCTGCAACTCCAGTTGGTTTTTGTTTTTTCAAGATAGGGCTTCTCTGTGTAGCCCTGGCTGTCTGGGAACTCTATATAGACTGGGCTGGTCTCAAATTCACAGCTATCTGCCTGCTTCTGCCTCCTGAGTTCCTGTGTGTAGCCTTGGCTGTTTCTTTGTAGACCAGGCTGGCCTTGAACTCACAGAGCTCCACCTGCCTTCATTTTCCTGAGTGCTGGGATTATAGGCTTGAGCCATTACAGCTGGCTTTTTTTTTTTTTTTAAAAAAGGCCAAGTGCCTGTGTGCATAATTAGCATGTATATGCAAGTGCCCGTGGAGAACTACAGAGGATATCAGATCCTCTTAGGGCTGGAAGCTACTAGACATGGCTGCTGGGAACTAAGTTTAGAACCTCAGAGAACAGGAAGTCATTTCTCCAGCCACTGAAAAGAGACCTTTTATTTATCTACTCTAAACATTTTGTCATTTTTTTTGCATACGCAGCATTAAACACCCCCCACTAATCACAACACATTTATCAAATGACAGAAAGATCTACTATCCATTTGATCAACATAAGGTATCTCCAGTTTCTAAAGACCCTGAATTTACATAAATCCACAGTTTTCATAAAGCTGAGGTAGAAAGCTTAGCTTGTGCTACATAGCAAAATGTAGTCCAAAAGAAAAAGGTTTTAAAGGTTTTACTTCTATATTATGTATAGGGGTGGTTTGTCTGTATACGTATGTGGACCACATGCATACATGGTGCCCAAAAGATGCCAGAAAAATCTCTGTAACCAGAGTTACAGGTAGTCGTGAGTTATCATGTGAGTACTGGGAATTGAACATTGGTCCTCTGCAGGAATAACAGTACTCTTCACTGAGAGTCATCTCTTCAGCCCCAACCAAATTTAACTTTAAAAAGGAGGCTCGCCTTTAACCCCAGCACTTTGAGAACAAAGGTATGCAGATAGATCTCTGAGTTCAAAGGCAGCCTGGTTTACAAAGCCTGGATAGCCAGGGCTATACAGGGAAGCCCTGTTTCAAAACAAAAGAAAGAAAGAAAGAAAGATGGGAGGGAGGCAGGGAGGGAGGACAAGAAAAGCAAAAAGATTTGGGAGATAGCTCAGTTGGCAAAGCGACTGCCTTGCAAGCCTGAGGATCTAAGTTCCATCTCTAGTACTCATGTTGATGAGCACATAATTCCAGCACTGAGACCAGAACTAAAAGCGAATCCAAGGTGCTCAAGTGCCTAGCCAAGTCTGACAGACCCTGTCTCAAAAGAGATGGACTTTCTGAGAATGACACTCACCTAAAGCTATCCTCTGGTCTGCACCTTTTGTGCATACTCACAAGCACAAACCACACATGCACCTTTGACCTCTTTAAAATATGTAAAGAAAGGCCTCACATTGCCTCGTCTAGCACCTTAACCTAACCTAGCGATGAGCCTTAATAGTACAATAAAGGACATTGTGTAACTTTTGATGCAATAGGGAGCACACAGACTCATCTACAAAGCATTCTTGCCACTCTGAAACCAACAATCACATCTCTAGAATAAATTATCCGTATATATAATGTAAGACAGAGAGAGAGCATAGTTAACACCGCAGGGACACACACTCAGAAAGTAGAGAGCAGTATAGGATAAATGACCCATTGTAACAAATAAATGCATGAGTACTGGTAGGGGAAATATTACAGATTAAGCCAAGTTTAAAACACATAAGCAAAAAATGTAGTGTGCGTAAGGCACTTTCTGGATTCTGATCTAAATAAATCCACTATCAGATATACAGAAATGTGTATATATAATACATATAACAAAGAACAATGGCAGAATGCTGGCCATTTATTACATCATGTAATGAAATACTTTTAGTAGGAAAAGAGTGTTGTACTTTCAACCAAACAAATCACAGCCCCTTAACAATACAGGCTAGTTTATATTCAGGCATAATTAAATAAAAAGCATGAAATATGTATTTAAAAACAATAAATACTGCAATAAGGGCTAAGGGAAATAATGAAATCTAACATACCATATATTGACTCTTCTTAATGAGTTTCTGTAAGTCAAACTGTTTCTTTTTTACACTTGTAAACTTACAAATGTCTACAAAACTAGGTCATAACTGTAACTGGATAGGCTTTTTTTTTTTGAGAGGGGCCATTTTACAATAGAATACTGCTTTAAAGATGTCAGAGCTGTGAGAGAAGAGGGTGATGGTGCCCATCTGCAAGACAAACACTTAAAAAGCTGAATGAGGAGGACTTTAATAGGTTTGAATCAGCCTGGGCTACATATGCTAGGCCAGACAGGGTTACAAAAATAAGATCTTGTTTCTTTTCTTTTCTTTTCTTTTTTTTAAAAGATTTATTTATTATTATGTATACAGTGTTCGGCCTGACAGAAGAGGGTATCACATCACATTACAGATGGTTGTAAACCACCATATGGTTGCTGGGAATTGAACTCAGGACCTTTGGAAGAGCAAGTGATGTTCTTAACCACTGAGCCATCTCTCCAGCCCCAAGACCTTGTTTCAAAACAACAGGTGAGATGTGCCAGGCACCTGTATGCATTTGTGCACATGCACGCGCTAAAAATAAAATTAAAAAAAAAAAGGGTCCTGTACCTTCTTGCTAATTTTCTGAGTTCTCTTGATGACTTGGACTTTCAAATGTTGAGGTTTAAACACTTAAACACCTTTAAAAAAAATTAAAAATGTCTTCCTGTTACATCCTTACCTCTTAATGTTACTTACCTTATCTGTTACTCTTGTCCATTACAGTTAAGTCCCATATATTAAAATAAAACGTGTGTCAGGCTGGGCGTGGCACTGCAATGCCCAGTGAAATCTCAGTTTCTGACTAGCCAATAAAATCATGTCGGGCCGGGCGTGGTGGCGCACGCCTTTAATCCCAGCACTCGGGAGGCAGAGGCAGGCGGATCGCTGTGAGTCCTAGGCCAGCCTGGTCTACAAAGTGAGTCCAGGATGGCCAAGGCTACACAGAGAAACCCTGTCTTGAAAAACCAAAAAAAAAAAAAAAAAAAATCATGTCTTATGCCCTGGATGACACTGTAATTCCACAATTAGATAATGGTTCTTCACTTTTTCATCCTCAATTGTAATATTTACAGGCAATGACTTATTTTTTTTACATCTCTGGACAGTCCAATATTTTAAACTACAAAGATAATGAATAAATCTGCTATATAAGCCAAAGTGTTAGAGAGTGTACTCATATAAAGGGCAGATGGGAAACCATGCATAATTCCTGGTATAAAATACGAATAAAAAAATCACTTATCTAAAACAACACATTTACACATGTAAATTTTCAGAATTGTTTATAGTAGTGCTATTCTTCAACTATAAAATCAAGGGAGGTTAAGGAGATAGCACAGTTAGTAAAATACTTCTTGCTCAAACCCAAGGACCTGGTTTCAGATCCTCAACACCAAGCACTCATACACAAGCTGGACATTGTGGTAAGCACTATAACCCTAGCACTGGGGGACTGAACTCACTGGCTACCCATCCATGACAAGTCAGTGAGTTCCAGGTTCAGTAGGAAGAAACCATCCTTCAAAAAAAAAAACAAGGTAAAGCCAGGCAAGATGGCCCATGCCTTTAAGCCCAGCATTCAAGGAGGCTGAGGCCTGTGAGTTCAAGACTAGCCTGGTCACTAATCAATTACAGGCCAGAGCTACAAAGTGAAACTCTGTCTCCTCAAAACAAGCAAACAAAATAATAAATTGGTAAATAGAAGAACCCCAGTGTCGACCTATACCCCTACTCACCTGCATCCACACACCCATATGAACAAGTACAAACAAAACACATGTGCCAAAAAAGAGAGTGGACATTCCATTAGAACATTAACCGTCCACTGAACTGACTAATTCAGTAAAGCCAAAGGAGCAGTGGGAACTGGCAAGAAGAACATGACACCGACTCATCTAACCACTTCGTCTCACACAAGCCACCCTAAATACTCTGAAATGATGGGAGGCTCCAGCTGCCCAGACTGATCTATAGTGTAAAAAGAATTCTAGCTGGCCAACAAGCTTAACACAGAGCTGGCAATCTCTTTTGTAATAGAGCCTGGGATAGTCTTAAATAAATGTGGCATGCCTGCACATATAGGCAGGTCAGGGAATAACTTTAGGAAGCAATTTCTCTCTTTTTACTACAGGATTTAGGGATGAAACTCAGGTTGAAGCCTTGTGTACTGATATATACCTTTAATCCTGCCTAGCACTTGGGAGGCAGAGGCAAGAAGACCTTTATGAGTTCAAGGCCAGCTTCATCTACACGTCATGTGTGAGGGTCAGCCTGGGTTCCACAATGAGATTCTACATCAAAATAAAATAAAATAGAGCTGGGCTTGGTGATGCCATCTCTAATCCTAGCAGGAGGCAGAGGTAGGTTAATCTCTGTGACATTGAGGCCAACCTGATCTACAAATTGAGTTTGAGGAAATCAGATAGATAGATAGATAGATGGATGGATGGATGGATGGATGGATGGATGGATAGAATCAGAGGTTAAGAACACTGACTGCTCTTCCAAAGGTCCTGAGTTCAAATTCCCAGCAACCACATGGTGGCTCACTACCATCTATAATGTGATCTGATGCCCTCTTCTGGCCTGCTGGTTCACATGCAGGCAGAATACTGTATGAATGTATGAACGTATGAATGAATGAATTTTTGTTTTTTTAAAGATGGGATAGATAGATCCATCTTCAAGCTGTCAGACCTGAACACCAAACTTTTTACCTGTTAAATCATTTTGCCATCCCAAGGCAAAATTTCCCCCATTAAAACTTTTATTCCATGCACAATCTTAATTCAAGCACATTCCATTTGACCCGTATTCAATCTTCACAAAGAAAGGTATGAATGGAAAGTCAAAGCCTGGCATAGTGCCATGTGCCTGTAGTTCTAGCAGTTGTGAATCTGAGTTTCAGGCCAGTCTTATACATAACAAGATTATTTCAATAGAACACCACGGTTAAACAGAATTTGTTTTTTATAGGGACCATCAGTGATTGGTACATAAAATGCAATAGACATCTTAGAACACGTGAGTGACTGAACAAGACAAAACAAAAAACAAAACAAAACAAAACAAAAACAAAAACAAAAAAAAAAAAAAGGAAAAGAGAAAAGAAAATAAACTGCACTTCTAAACCAGTTATCAGTTTAATTCTACTTCTTACATGCCACTGTTTTTATGAGCCCGTTACTGAGCAGAAATATCTGCATTCCAAGACAAAATTGCTGAGAAATATGGCATCAAGAGGGACAAAGCTTACTGTGACTAAGGAATAAGTAACTGGGTAGTCGGGTGGTGGTGGTACATGCCTCTAATCCCAGCACTTAGGAGGCAGAGGCAGGAGGATCACTGTGAGTTGGAGGCCAGGCTGGGCTGTTACACAAGAGAAACCCTGTCTCAAAAAACAACCCCCCCCAAAAGAAAGAAAAGCATGTAATGACATGCATTTATATGTATCCCCCCTCCAAAAAAAAAAAAAAAAGCCAGATAATGTATTCCAGCTGTTCAGTATCTGTATCATAGGAATATGAACTCTCCTGCCCCCACCAACCATTCCCAGATTTCCTACCTCAATACACCTTTCACCTACCTTCTGAGACCAGAAAGTCTTTCCTTCTTTATAACTCCAGCAAATCAAAACATAACAAGCTAACTGTTGCGTTAATTCACACAACCTCGATGACTTGGCCAAGCCACCACTTTTTTACTCATTACAACACTATAAAACAATCCCCTAATTGTCATTTCCCTGCTCCTGTCTTCAGCCATCAAGCATTCCTTTCAAACTAGATCAGTTCAAGGAGGCAGCTGCTTTCTTTCCAGACCTTACAGCAGCAGTTCTCAACCTGTGGGTCATGACCCCTTAGGGAGTTGAATGATCTTTTCACAGGGGTGACCTAAGACCATCAGAAAACAGATTACGATTCATAACAGTGGCAAAATTAGTTATGAATTAGCTATGAAAATAGTTTTACGGGGGGCTAGAGAGATGGCTCAGCTGTTAAGAGCATTCACTGACTGCTCTTCCAGAGGACCCAGGTTCAATTCCCAGCACCCATATGGCAGCTCACAATTGTCTGTGACCCCTGTTCCAGAGGATCTGATACCCTCACACAGACACACATGCAGTCAAAACATCAATGAACATAAAATAAAATAATTAAAAAATAATTCTCTGGTTTGGGGTCAAAACAACACGGGGGACTGTACTAAAGGTTCAAAGCATTAGGAAAGTTTACAACCACTGCACTAGAGGAAGAGCTACAATCCTTATAACAGACATTTTTCCTATGTCTCCATGGCTGATTGCTCATGCTGTATGTACAGCATGTTAGGCTTTTACCATAGTACTTATGACAATTTATTGTCTTGACAAACCCTCTCCCCCCCTCCACACAAAAACAGGGGCAGTATTTATATGCTGTTTTCTGCAGCAAATGAAAATTGCCTGGCCTTCAAAAGCCAGCAGTCATTAATTTGTTGGACTAACAAAAAGGAAATAATGATTCAAGGCCGAGCGTGGTGGTGCACCCCTTTAATCCCAGCACTCGAGAGGCAGGTCTCTGAGTTTGAGACCAGCCTGGTCGGTCTGCAGAGTAAGTTCCAGAACAGCCAAGGCTAAATAGAGAAACTCTGTCTCAAAATAAAACAAAACAAGCAAGCAACCAACCAACCAAACAAACAAAATAAATGATCTTTAGGATGACATAACTGAGACTGAGGACAGAATGCTTAGAGGCTTGAAATCCTCTAAGAGAAATGCATATGGCCCGAGGCTAGGCTTCTATTCTTGGGAACTCCCTTATCTATTTCTCAAGGCTCTAATATAGCAACTAAGTATACAAATATTTAATCTACTATCAATTATTATATAGGTAGATTCTATAAAAATACTTAAAACATGTATTCAAGCCATGAAATATGGTATATTTATTCATGTTTATAACACAAATGCTATAAAACTAACTGGCTAAGAATACTATGTGTAAAAGGTCCCTATCAACCACTAAGATTATTTAGAAACCATTACCTATCCTAATCAAGCAACTTTGGCACATGAAATGAAAGCACTACTACTAAAAGCAAGTGTCTAGACCAAATACAGAGGCACCAAGTGCCAATGCCTTGATTCGAGTGGGAGGAAATGTGTGCCTATCCCCTCAGGCCACAAAACTTCATTTCCAAAGACTCTCTGGCTCCTAATTCAACAAAAGCAGCTTTTTTGTTGTTGTTTTGTTTTTCGAGACAAGGTTTCTCTGTGTAGCCTTGGCTGTCCTGGACTCACTTTGTAGACCAGGCTGGCCTCGAACTCAGCGATCCACCTGCCTCTGCCTCCGAGTGCTGGGATTAAAGGCGTGTGCCACCACGCCTGGCCTACAAAAGCAACTCTTAATAGCTGAGAATGAAGGTCAATAGAAGGGTGCTCCCTGACATCCAAGTAATAATCCTTCTTTATTTTTACTTACATAGGTTTTTATTTGTATTCCTGGTGGGCCTGGAATTTGCTTTGTAGACCAGGCTGGCCTCCAATTCACAGAGATCCACCTGCCTCTGTCTCCAAATGCTGAGATTAAAGGCGTGCACCACCACAGTGGGCCTAATTTCTCGTGTATAAATGCTCTATCAATATAATTAGGAAAAGATGCCTTAAAGAAAGAAGTAGAGAGGCAGAGGCAGGTGGATAGATGTCAGTTCGAGGTCAGCTTGGTCTACAAAGTGAGTCTAGGACAGCCAAGGCTACACAGAGAAACAAACCCTCTCTCGAAAAACCAAACCAAACCAAAAAGCTAGAAGATCTGAGCTTGAGCCACAGAACCCACATGGCAAACAGAGATAAGAACACACTCCCACAAGCTGTCCTCTGACATTTTCATATGCTCCATGGCAGTCAGTCATAACAACTAAATGCATGTATTTTTTTCCCCCAAAAAGACGACCAAAACAACAGCTTCCACCCCCAACCCCCCAAAACCTAGTCAAACAAAAACCAACCAACCACAAACCTGAACATAGAAACACACTTAGGAAGAGCATTAGTTTGAGGTCATGCCAGAAATACACAAGAGCCCTGGCTGAAAACAACAACAACAGCGTGGCTAAAACAATAATTTCAACATTGCAAACATTTCAGATCTATATAGACTTTAGCGGTAAGAATTTATCACGACTATCCATTTCAGTTCAGTTCTCTCTCGGGCTTTAAAACTCTGCAATGATAGTAAGAGAGGAATACATTTCACATTGGTGTTAGTAATACTAAAAGTAGCTACTACTTACTCAAAGCCTGAAGAGTCTGGTACTTGACATACAGTATTTTCTTTCTAACGACCTAACAAAGTAAATATAACATTTTAAGGATACTTACTATTAGAAATGGAATTATCTCAATAAATACACACCTAGTCTGTGCATGCAGGAGTTCAGGCTCAGGTATAACTGACAGTCCACATGCTAAAATACATTCAATATGAACTGGATTCTGAATACTATCAAGGAGTGCTATCACAGTAGGCTTTCAGAGAAAATAAAAGGGAGGTTAAAATCTTAGAATACCAAAAAAAAAAAATCTTAGAATACCTTTTAACTTCTCAACTTTACTCTTCCACAGTCCTTTACAGAACAGCTGCCTACTCTACCCTGAGTATTTAGTTGCTTTGATGAATAGTGAAAAAAGGTGAAAATGTGTCTGGCTATATATTCTAACAAAATGAATTGTGATGCTAAGAGAACAAAACACTACTGGAATTTCAGTTAACATACCTTAATGTTTAATTTACTGTTGTGTGGGTGTGATGTGTATGAGAGTGTGAGTGCACATGTGAAGGTCAGATGGCAACTGTCTGGTTCTCTATGCCGTGGGATCCAGGAATTGAACTTAAGTCACCAATACTGTGCAGCAAACACTTTTACTTGAGTTAATTTGTAACTACCTCTAGTCAGTCTATTTAAGTGGACCTATTCAGAGATCAATGTGGCAGCATTATGGAAGCAGACAAATATATTTAAACAAAGCATCTTCTACAAAATACCACCATTTTCCTGCAAGTGAGATCAAAAGGTCATGCTCACCCCTCACTATTACACTAAGGACAGGTATCTAATCACAACTCAGAAGTTTTCTGAATAGAAACCTAACTGCATTATATTAAGACTCTGTCTTTCCTAAAAATGGAAATAGACTTCATGGTTCAAAGTGGGAGGAAAAGAAAACAGAAAAACACAAAATGGCTTAGAAAAATATTACCTTCAAAACAACAACAAAGTGTTTTCAAAAGTCAAAGGCTAGTAGCAACTGAGAATACCATTCCCTGTAAATTCTCAACTGCTACAATACACTTCCCAAGCCAGCGAGTTGTCTGTAAAGAATATGACAAGAGAGCACCATCCGGTACATGGTGAACCAGGACACAGCAACTGCTTCCGAGAAACCTAGAACCCTCCTTTCCGAGTCTTTACATGGCCCACAAAGTGCCTATTTGCTCTGGTTCCTGCTTATATTAGGATCTTTAGAAAACACACTCAACTTTATCCCTTGTGTATATGCTTTGGCCAAAGTAAAGGTCATTACCAGGTCTTCTTTCAGGATCCTTCATTTGGGCTCTGCTATGCTCACAGTAACTACAATTTTAACCAGTAAATCAAAACACTTTTTAGATACATATTATGTTTCAAAGTACTCTTGATGGGGTGCTGAACAAGGCAAACCCAGTAACAAGAGATCTACAACCCAGACAAGAGGAGAAACCAAAAAGGCCCAAGTTGTGTGTGCATACATTGAAAAGTGGTTCTTATTTTTACCTTTTTTTTTTGCTTTTGACAGGGTTTCTCTGTGTAGCTTTGGCTGTCCTGGACTTGCTTTGTAGACCAGGCTAGCTTACTCACAGAGATCCACCTGCCTCTATCTCTGTCTCCCCAAGTACTGGGATTACAGGCATGTACCACTGCACTGGGCTTAAAAATCATTTGGTTATTGAGTGCTGCAAGGGTAAACAAAATGGGTAATAGAGAATGAGGCTTGTCTTTTAAAGCTAGATATCAAAGCCCTTTTTTCCCCCTTTTCAATTTAAAGTGGCAGAAACCTGAATAAGGGTGAAGAATTGAATCAAGATGACAATAGATTTGGACCAAAGCTTTTTAAGCAGAGAGAACTCAAAATCAACAGAGAGGGATACACTCAGCCTATTGAGAGACAATGACAAAAGGTGAGATGGTGAAGAGCAGAGCCGGATCCTGTAGGTACTTGGTAGAACCAGAATTTTAGATTGTAACAGGAAGGAAATTTGAGCAGGAGAACAGTATATTATCGTTTACATTTTGATATGTGAACGCCGTTGGAGAACACACTGGAGATGATCAAGAGCATCAGGGAGATGTAGAAGGCTAAGGGTACCCATAAACTAGGGTGATAGAAGCCAAACTGTAGCATGCCATTTGAATTCTGAATGTAATCTGAAGAGAAGCGTTGACAACATTCATCAGTGGAACAGACACAGGATATGAGGAAGGACACGCACAGATGGCCCAGACACCTGTCTTATAGAAATGTTTCTGGCCATCAGAAATACAAGGGCCTTGTTTGACACAGTCAAGTCCTTGAACACAGAAAGAGGCTACAAACAAAACCTCAGCCCTCTGTAAAACAGGAAGTACTTGGAAACCCAATGTCTTACACACCACACAAATGATTATATAAGCTCCTACAGCACATAATCTACATACTTTCTACTGCAAATTAGGCTGATGAGACTTTCTTTAATTGAAAGTGTTATTTTTCTTGAAAATTGGCAAAGTTATTTTCACTTTATCACATGGCTTATCTATCCACAGTTTCACTATTCCTGGTAGCAGAGAGACGAATCAAGTTTCTCCTCTCCTTTCTGGTAAAGTCAGTGTCTTCCTCTGTAAATGCTCAGGACTGACATGATCAACAGAAAGGAACACCTGACACTGTCAACATTCACACTGAAAATTATTTCTTGTATTGGCTAGATTGAGCAAGAAAAAGCATTTGTTCTGCAAATGTGATAACCAGAGTTCCACCTCTAGAATCCACATGAAGGTGAAAAAATAGAACTCACTCCACAAAGCCGTTTATCTTCCACATGTGTGCCCCCCACTCAAGAAATGAAGAGTTAAAAAAAAAATTCCCTCAATGGTAACAGATAAGACAAAGAGTAAGTAGATTCCCTCATTCTCCCCCACCACTACTGTCTTTCCTATTGCCCTCACCCCCAAAATTATTCTGGACATTAAGACAGGACCTCACTATAAGTCAGGCTGGTCTTCCACTCAGAATCATCTAACCTTCACAGAGGCACACTACATTTGACTTTCCTTCTCTTTTGTTTTTGCTTATTGTTTTTTTTTTTTTTTAAACTAATTAATCTCCCTCCCTGACACCAGTACTCTCAAATAGTCAAAACACTTAGTGTTAAGTTTTCTTTCTTTTGCCTTTTTTGGAAGCTGACTATTTATTTGTTTGTTTTTCAGGCAGGGTTTTTCTTTGTAGCCTTGGCTGCCCTGTATTTGCTTTGTAGACCAGGCTGGCCTCAAATTCCCAGCAATCCTCCTACTTCTGCCTCCCTGCCACCATACCCAGTTGTTTTACCTTAACTCTTAATACAACTGTCTGACTTTTTGTTTTTGTTTTTAAGGCAAAACTAAGTAAAATGGCCTGCCACAGTGTCCCAAGCCTGTAATTCCAGCACTCGGGGAGGCAGAGGCAGGCAAATCTCTGTGACTTCAAGGCCTGCCTGTCTACAAAGCAAGTCCAGAGCAGCCAAGGCTACACAGAGAACCCCTTTCTACACACACACACACATCCAGGGAGCTGGGTGTGGTGGTGCACGCCTGTAATCCCAGAATTTGGGAGGCAGAGGCCAGTAGACAACTGTGAGTTCAAGGCTAGCCTGGTCTACAAAGCAAGTCCAGGCTACAAAGAAAAATCCTGTCTCAAAAAACAAAACAAAATAAAAAGTCCAGAGAAAAAGAAATCATCAGTGTGCTGAACACAAAACACTCTTTGTCATTACCGCCCAAGTAATGCAGCCTAACTACTTACAAGTAACATAACTACTTACATTGCATTAGGTATTACCTAGAGCATTCACAAGCAAAGAAATATATAAATGCTTAATGTTTTACATTGTTCTCATTAAATTAAAAATTCTTAATTCCCTCAAGTCAAAATTACTCCTTTTATAGTTTACAGTATTAATTTGTCCACCACTTTTACCTACTCTGCCACTCACATTCATTCCTACAGGTGCACACCCCAACCACTCACTGAATTGCTCACTGTTGAAGGAATTACAGAGAAATCCTGGCTTTGAAGCAATACAAATCAGATTCTAGTTCTTGTTTTTAGCAAATTAATAAGCTGTGCAACAATTCTAAGCCATATATCTAGTATGTATTTTTTCCACATGTAAAAATGTGTACATGTTTAACGTTTATGCAAGCATAATTCCTGGGCTGCTGAGATGGCTCAGTGGGTAAAAAGCACAGCATACAAGCCTGACAACCTGAACCTGACCCCCAAAGGGACGAGAAGTAACTCCACAGAGCTGTCCTCTTACGTCTACTCATGCATACTCCCCACGGAATACCAAGAATCGGCACTGGGAGCTTCATTCCTTTCTGCCTGATCTATATACAACAACTAACTCTCCAATGGAAATGATTCTTAGAAACACAATAAAAAATGAGCTCAAATTTTAAATAGCATTCAGGTAAAAATCTCCCATCACAACTTGAGTAAATCAACTTAACCTAGAGGTGAGGTCTTGAATTGACCACACACACGAAAGATTCTACAATACAGTTTAAAAGAGTAATATAACAATCATCACTTCACCATTTTGAGATAGTCTGAGGATATAGGCAGTTCTGTTGATAAAGGACTCCTTCAAATATATAGCTCCCAGGCTGGAGAGATGGCTCAGAGACCACTGACTGCTCTTCCAAAAGATCCTAAGTTCAATTCCCAGAAACCACATTGTGGTTCACAACTTCCTATATAATGAGACCTGGTGTCCTCTTCTAGCATTCAGGCACACATGCAGGCAGAATACTGTATAAATAATAAATGAATAAATCATACACACACACATACACACCCCACCCCAAATTTTAAAACTTAAGCCTGAACAATTTCTAATCTGTGAAACATTTGTACAAGGAAATATTTTTAATACACATACAACAAACTCACAATGAAACGCCTTTGCCCTATATAAGTAAAATAAATTGAAGCACAAATTCCTCATGACCGTAAGTTAGGCAAAACTTTCTTATACGATGACACAAACACTAGAAGGAAATACAGAACTAGAGTAAGGTATTGATGAATGATGAGCTCATCTTGGTCTAAACATCCTACTCTGTACTTACAGAAACCTGGATGGAATAAGGCAATCACTCAATGTGGTCTTTTAATGCAATCCAAAGACACAGTACACATAAAATGTGCAAGGACACAACCAATGTATACCACATTCTGTGGTACAGCAAGCTTGTAATAATAAAGAGAAAACCAACAATAAACACTACAGTACCAGAGCCAGTGAGACGGATCAGCAGGAAAGCACTTCCTGAGCAAGATCAGCAATCAGGGCACATGTACTCACACACATCATATATACACAAACAAATTAAAATAAAAATGGTTAACTATATGGATACTTCTCTATGGATATATAAATAACCAGTAAGATTATTAATACCATTTGTCATCAGAGACCCTAAAACCCAAGCTAGCCACTAGCATGGAAGACTGCGAATACCCAGTGGAAAAGAGTGTGTAGAGACTGGAATCCTTATTCATAGCTAATAAAAATGTAAAATGATAGAACAGTTTCAGAAAACAGTCTACTTCAAAAAATTAAGCTATTCTATGACCCAGTAATTGTACTCCTAGGTACACGCATGGCTGAAAGCACAGGTTCGCCCACAGAAACCTGAACATGACTCTTCATAGCTAATGGTAGAAATAACCCAAAGCACATTAAAAGATGAACAAACAAAATGTGGCAGAACCACACATTGGGACACTATTGGATCAAAAAATATTAAATAGCTGGATGTGATGGCATATCCCTTTAATTCCAGCATTCAGGAGGCAGGGGCAGGTAGAGCTCTATGATTGAGGCCAGACTGGCTACCCATTGAGTTCCAGCCAAGGCTATGCAGTGAGACCCTGTTGCAAATCATACACACAAAAGGTAGTAAATAATTAAGTACTATTATAGGCAATATTAGGCAGGTTTCGTTTTTGCTTTTTTTTTGTTTAAAGTTAGTATCCATAACTGTTAAAAGAATCATGAAAAATGAAAATAGCTAGGCACTGAAAGAAAATATCATGATTCCATTTGTGTGAAATGTCTAGAAGCAAATCTATATAAACAGTAAGTAAGTCATGGCCCAAGGGAAATGAGGAAGAACAATGTTTTTGCTTATTGGAATACAGTATTTACTTACAAATAGCAAAAATCTTCTAGAACTAGATAGTTGTGTTAGAGCTACACAGTTTCGTAAATTTAAAAAAGACCTCTGTGTGTGTGTGTGTGTGTGTGTGTGTGTGTGTATTAAACATTTATTTGTTAAGGCAGAGGGATGGTGGGGAGGTTTGTGGAGATCAAGGGACAATTTGTTTGCAGGAACTGGATCTCCTCCATGTGGGTCCTGGGGAAATCACACCCAGGCCACCAGGTTTGGAATAAATGCCTTTACCCATTGAGCCACCTTGCTGGCCCCTATTATGTATGTATGTATGTATATGTATATATATATAAAGGTGATACAAAAATATTAATTATATCACAAAAAAAAATAATAATAATAACCTGATGGGATGGTGCATGCTTGTAATCTAGTAGAGTTTTAGGCTATTTTGCCTCTAAATGAATAGAATCTTCTTTTTTTTTTTTAAATTCTGACTCTGTACAACTGTATCAAAAAATGGACTGGGGGTCAGTAAGGTAATTCAGAAAGCAAAGGTGCTTGCCAATCTGACAATCTAAGTTCAATCTCTGGGACCTTTTTGATGTACAAGCGTTCAGTGAAATAATAACCTAACCAGGTAGACCACAAAGGGGGTGGTGAGGTGGCTCATGAGGTAATGGTACTTGTTGCCAAGTTTAAGTCTGAGCTCAATGTTAAGAATTCCTAAAAATTCACAGTACTTCAGCAGGGCATGGTAGCACATGCCTTTAATCCCAGCATTCAGGAGATAGGTGCAGGCAGATCAAAGCCAGCCTGGTTCTCAAGGTGACTCCAGGACACACAGAGAAACTGTGTCTCGAAAAAACAAAAGAAAAAAGTTCACAGTACTTCCAAGATCACTAACTGCTTCACATTTATAAACTAGACAATGCATGCAGCTACTAACATACCTATAGTTAGTTCTCTTAACAAGACTTGACTCTAAGTGAGAAAAGGTTTTTCTTGTTTTCTGAACTAAAATTCTCTTTATATTACCAAATGTTAATGTATACAAAGTTCAACAAATATTATTTAACCCCAGTAGAGGTCTTGAGGTAAGAAACAATCACATTTAGGGGTGGAGGTAGATCTGGAAATAGTTGGGGAGAGAGTAGGGAGGTCAATAAGATAAAAACATATCATATGCATATATGAAGTTTTAAAAAAAATGAATAAATCTCTTTAAAAAGGATTATCTACTTCCTGCTGCCGCCCCCTCAAAATAGAGTTTCTCTCTGTAACCTTGGTCATCCTGGACTCACTTTGTAGACCAGGCTGGCCTCGAACTCAGAGATCCACCTGCCTTTGCCTCCCCGAGTGCTGCTGGGATTACAGGCATACGCCACTGTTCCCAGCTGGGATAGCCACTCTTAAACTCAGAGGTTATCCAACAGAAGAGAGTTCAAACAGTAGAAAATATTTCAGCAACCTCTAAACTGAGATTCTTAGAGGTAAGAAAATTAATTTTCTTCCTGAAGATTGCACATCTGCAGTCACTGGATAAAGTGTGGGTACCGTGAAGGCTAAAGTCTTCTAACACAGTCTCTGAAGGATCTCAACTGTTCCACTGAGCTGGTGGAAACAACCGGTTTGAAGTAAGAAGAGGTAATTTTCAACATAGACACTAAAAACTGATAATACAATTATAATGATAGCTCTTGTTATTACGATTTTACCATTTGCTATATCACAGTGTCCTCCACAAAAGTTGATAGTTTGGGGGATGTTATTTTGCTCTGTTGTTAATTGAATTATCAGCCTGAGGATGCAGCTAAGTGATGGTACTGTGTATGCCAGATGTTTTCTATACTGGGGTGTGGAAAAGGGTTTTTATAATCAAAAATCACTTCCTGGCCCTTTTACAGATAGATCACTGTTCCCATAAAGCTAAATTAAAACATACATGAAGTGGTCAAGTTTCTTTAGATTACCAAGCAAAACTTCCCCACATCTACCTTCTTATAGATGATGGACCAATGGAAAACTAAGCAAAATGAGACAAATACAAAAATGGAGGCAGAACAACCTCAATTTCCCAATCTGTCTCAGCTATAGCTCAAGAGCCAGCTTAAAATCAAACAAACAAAATAACCAACTACAAATACATAGTGACAGTCTATAGGGTTTCTGCTGAGATCAACCAGTGCGCACACAATTGAAGATAATGACTGCCCCCTCCACCAATATTCAGTAGTTCTTGAAGGGTTAGGGCCACATTCATACCTAGTACCTGAGGAAATCATTTGAGTATGTTGGGTTCCCTGAAACTAAACCCAGGTCTTCTGCAAGAGTAGAAAGTGCTCTTACCTGTGGAACTGTTTCTCAAGCACCACACTTTCTTTTCTACCATAATCAATTTCTTAATGCAGTATCTGGAAATGCTAGTAAATTCCTCAATTTTTCTGTCTAGAGTTTTGAAAGAGGGCTCTAGGAAGATGGCTCAATCAGTCAAGTGTCTGCAAGGAAAGCATGATGATTTCAGAATCCTTAGCACATGTAAAAAGCTAGGCACAGCAGAGCTCATGCCTGTAATACGAGGGAGGGGAAAGTGCACACTGGAGGTTCCCCAGGCTTCATGAGCTAGCCAGACTTCCTAGCCAATCACTGAGCTCCAACTTCAATGGGAAAAACAAAACAAAACAATAATTGTCAACCTCTAGCCTCCAAATGTGTAATAAATATATATACACACACATACATACTTTAAAAAAAAACTTTGAAGAGAGCTAAACAGAAAAACCATCTTCCTAAAGAATGTTGTTAATTAGCTCTTCACTTTCATCTACACACTAATTTTATATAGTATTATTTTATATATATACATATATATACACATACATACATACATACATATATATATTGCCAGCAACAGTGGCGCACGCCAGTAATCCCAGCAGTCAGGGAGGCAGATTTCTGTTAGTTCGAGGCCAGCCTGATCTACAAAGTGAGTCCAGGACAGACAAGGCTCCACAAAGAAGCCCTGCCGAAGTAGGGGGGATAGAGAGAGACAGAACCCCAGAGGATCAAGGCCAGCCTGGTCTACAGAGAGTTCCAGGACAGCCAGAGCTACATAGAAATCATATCAGAGAGAGAGAGAAATGTATGCAGGATCAAGCTTAATCAGCTTTAGAAATCCTTTCTGTTGTGAACCAGGTATCACACATCTGTAATCTCAGCAGTGAAGAGGCCAAAGCAAAACTCTGAATTTCAAGATCATTCATTGTGTCTATCACATTGCGCCCCTATCAAAACCAAAATAACAAAAGCCTCCATCTAAAATGTGTCTAAGAAAAACATAAGCTCTAAGTGAAATAAACCAAAGATGTTCCATCCACAGTAATGTCTCCTTTCATTTATTCTTTTGTTCTCTATCCTAATTACCTAATAAGATTTGCATCCCAATGTGCTTCCACAAAACCTCTTGGAAGGCACTTGTTATTATTGGGGAAAAAAATAAATGAGAAATGCATCATTAACCACAGGGACTGAGACTTTCTCCATAGCATATTTGAATAAGCTTTTAGTTTTCAAAACTATCTGATCCTCTTAAACACCACAGGAAATAACCTAAGCTGTCAAGCCACACATCGCATCTATTTGCATAGGGAAGATATTTTCAATTAAGAGGTGTGGCATTGGTGGGAGTGGTGCTTTAATGGAAGGCAGTGGCAAGTGGGCTCTGTCAGTCTGAGGCTAACCTTCTACATAGTGAGTTCTAGGACAGCTCCTCTTCAAAATGAATGAACAAATGAATGAATGAAATTTCAGGTGTGGCATAGCTTAATCTAGGTCATAAAGTGACTAGCTGCCCAAACTGTTACCCAGGGTTCTTTTCTCTTCACTGATCAAGACAAAGTAGGAAAATCTCTTCCGCAAGAAATTTACAGTATTTTACTTTTTATAATTTTATTAAAATATCTGATGAACTAAGAAGTATGTTACATCGTTCTGCCCCCTCCCAAATGTCTCAAAATAAAGAAAACACACAAAATCTAAAGGGCACTAAGTAAAGGGCATAAATCAACATCCTTTTAAAAAAATTTTATGTGCATGGGTGCTTTGACTATATGTATGTGTGTATACCATGTGTGCCTGGTGCCCAAGGAGATCTTAGGAAGGCATTCAATACCCTGAAACTAGTTACAGATGGCTGTCAGTCACTATTAGGCCAGATCCTCTGCAAGAACAGAAGGCTCTTAACCACTGAGTCATCTCTCCAGCCTCAACTAACATTCTTTTCAATTTTACTAGGACAAGTGTCATATTTCAAGGATTACAATTAAAATATTTTATATCCTCATATATTCACATCTATAACCATCACCTAACATAACTCTTAATGTTGTCAACTCGACAGGATATAAAAATCACCTAGGAGACAAGGCTCCAGAAACATCTAA
Organism: Acomys russatus; assembly: GCF_903995435.1. Classification (NCBI taxonomy): domain Eukaryota; kingdom Metazoa; phylum Chordata; class Mammalia; order Rodentia; family Muridae; genus Acomys; species Acomys russatus. The sequence continues at coordinate 30,624,887 of NC_067152.1, forward strand.
GAGAATCTTGATTAGGTTAACTGAGGTGGGAAGAGCTCCTCACATGGGTGGCACCGCATGGCTAAGGCCACAGACTGAACAAAGAAAGCAGATGGATATAAATATCCATGCTCCCCTGCTTCTTGGAGGTGGATACAATGTGACTAACCATCTCAGTTCCCTGCTGCCAGGACTTCTTATCCACTATAGACTACTCCCTCAAACTGAAAACTGACACTTCTTCCATTAAATTGCTTCATCAGGTTTTTCTTTTCAAAGGGGGGGGGGGGGCGGCAACTAATATACCTAATCATCTGTCTAAAATGCCCCCAATAATAAATAAATGGAAGCAATATTGCATAACTGTGCTCTAATAAAGCTCCATTTTCCAAAACAAACAAAAAGTAGCCTTGGTTAGCTGCATTTGCACTGCAGAGTTAATTCTGCTAACTCAATATAAGTAATTATATTACTTATTTCATGTTGGAACCATATAGCATAGTGCAGATGTGGAGGTCAGAGAACTTAAAACTATGTATCTCTCCTACCACCATATGGGTCCCCAAGGATTGAACCAAGCAAATCGTCAGCCATCCCACCACCTCAACCAAATGATTTCTGATCAAAAACTCCTTATCTCATAAGGAAAGCTAAACACTTGTTTAGGTTTTAACCTGTCTTATCTCTTTTCTTCTATTCCACTACACTGCCTAACTGTAAGCCACTCCACTCCCTTTCTGCAGATTTGTGAACAGGCCGTTTCTTTTCTTCTACTGCCATCCCTTGCTTCCTGAGCTCTCAATCGAGAACTAAATAATACTTATGCACCAGCTTCTGCTTTTGCAAGACACTCTCACAACATATTATTTCTCTTTTGTGACAATGACTACTTTGTAATTAGTTACTTCAGTGACCTATGTAAATGTCTTAGTTTTCTTTAAGCTATGGAAAAAATCTGAGTCATCTGTCTTTCCCATAACACTTTATACTCAACAAAAAATTTTACTCAAAGAAAATGTTTCTAGGGACTGGAGAGATGGCTCAGAGGCTAAGAACACTGACTGCTCTTCCAGAGGTCCTGAGTTCAATTCCCTGCAACCACATGGTGGCTCACAACCATCTATAATGTGATCTAATGCCCTCTTCGGGCATGTAGGCACACATGCAGGCAAACACTGTATATGTAATAAATAAATAAATCTTTAAAAAAGAAAAAGAAAATGTTTCTAAAATTGAAATACTTTAATGGCATTTAAGTGAGTGTGTCCCTCTTATTTTGTATTATATTATCTTTGAAAACTAAATCTGTTTTCTATTTTAGAAGCTACTTTTTTTAGTTTTTATAGTAAGATATACATAGGTAAAACCATACATAATTAACAACAGCTGCTACTCATGTACAAATGGGGGGAAATTAAGATTGACATTTCTAGACCAATATGGCTGTTGATTTTTGTACAATGCCAATGTCAGAGATAGTTTTTTACTGATAACCAATACAACATCCTCACTCTGAGCTCTCATCCTTAGAGCTGGACCCACTGTATCTATTCTTGGAAATATGTGTCATTGTTGACCCCAAATCAATTATGTTTCTGTTCCAGTCTTTTTCATCTTGGACCAAAGTAACCATTCCTGTCCCTTCAAGACTACAATATTTATTGCCCATACTATATAATTCCTACAGGGTGTAGTAGTGCACACCTTTAATCCCAGCATTCAAGAGGAATAGGCAGGTGTATCTGGGAATTCAAGGCTAGCCTGGCCTACACACAGAATTTCAAAAGAACCAGGGCTGCATAGAGATCGTCTCAAAAAACCTCATTATATAAAATGCCCATAACATGTACCTAGTGTTCAACACACAATGTCTGTCCAATGTTCCCTTTCCCTCTACTATGTTGGAGGCGATAAAAATTAATAAAACCAAAAGACTCACTGAAGACAAGAATCAAATTTTCCATCATTCCTTACTTTCCAGTGTTTCCTTGCCCTTTTGGGGCAAGGTTAATATGGATAACTGAACTGGTAGAGCTGGGCGTGGTGGCTCATGCCTTTGATCCCAGGACTTGGGAGGCAGAGGCTATGGGTTTGAGGCCAGCCTGGTCTACAAAGGGAGTCCAGGACAGCCAAGGCTACACAGAGAAACCCTGTCTCGAAAAACAAAAAAACAAACCAAGAAGAAAGAAGGAAAGAAAACAGAGCTAGGTGTGGTGGCACACAAATGTACTCCAAGCACTTGAAGGCAGAGGTAGAACTTTTGATCAATGAACTGTGTATTTAGAAAAAAATCATAGAAAAATTAAATAACTTAACAATCTAGCCAAGCTTCATTGTTTTCATCTAAAAAAAATTAAATAATCTAAATGCCTAAGTGCTTTAGACATTTATGGAAATAACCCTCATATTTAATAAAACCTAAAATTACAAAGGGACTATAGAGAAAGCTCAGTGGTAAGGAGTATGTGCTGCTTGGCCAGAAGATCCAGGTCCAATTCCCAGCACCTACATGGCAGGTCACAACCATCTATAATACCAGACACGCTCTTCTGACCTCCACAGGCATTTGTGTGGTACATACATACAACCAGGGAAAACATTCGTTCACATAAATAAAAATTTTTAAAAAATATATAAACGATAGGGCCAGGTACAGTGGCACACACCTTTAGTCCTCATTCTAGGACAAACAGCCACAGATACACTGTATCAAAATCAAAACAAACATGTAAAACCATATACATAATATATACATACAAACTTACCTTAAAAATGTCTAAGAGACATTGTATCTCTGGACTTTAGAATGCAGGACCCACTTCCTAACAGGTTACCATTTACAACAAAGTCTTAAGTATTCTTTATTATGGACAACAATCATACACCACACTAAGCAAAAAAAATTTAATACAAAATTAGCCTTTCTACCTACCCTTTCCAACCAAATTACTTCCTTGAATGCCTGAATGTATTTGCATAGGAATTTCATATATACTTGGAGAGAAACAAATGAACCCTAACCTGTTTTCAGTTTACATAGGCCTGTCACCCCAGCTTTCTGAATAAGGATCTTGCAAAATCCACTACATACAGGATGTGCTGAAAGAACACTTCTTGGGAAAGAAAAGTCTCCTCGGGAGAGTGCCAGTTTAAAAAATAAACAAATAAAAAATAAAAATAAAATCACCCCGCTGAAAAGCTATGTAAGCCCCAGACGCGGAAGGACATCAAGCTTTTCACCCCAACTCTAAAAATGTATAAAAGGCAAATGAGTCAATGAAGGAGTCAACTATGCTAACTTCATACATCTAAAAAGCAACCCATAACCTGTGTTGATATGGACACATATGATGGCTTTATATACCTTATTTGTTCTACATAGATCAATTTTACAATGCCCCAGGTTTTTTTGTTTTGTTTTTGTTTTGTGTGTGTGTGTGTGTGTTTGTTTCTTATTAGGGAATCAAGCCTAAGGACCCTAGGTGTCTATTAGACTTTTGAAAAATAATTAATGGGGCTGGAGAGATGGCTCAAGAGGCTGAAGAGCATTGGCTGCTCTTCTAAGGCTCCTGAGTTCAATTCCTAGCAACCACTTGGTGACTCACAACCATCTCAATGAGATCTGGTGCCCTCTCTGGAGTACAGGTGTTACATGGAGGCAGAACACTGTATACATAATAAATAAATCTTTTAAAAATTTTCTCTGGGGGGAAAAAACTTATTATTTAAAATGAGGGTAAATCAGCTGGACGTGGCCTGTGCATGCCTTTAATTCCAGCACTCGGGAGGCAGAGGCAGGCGATCGCTGTGAGTTCGAGGCCAGCCTGGTCTACAAAGCGAGTTCAGGACAGCTAAGGCTACACAGAGAAACCTTGTCTTGAAAAACCAAAAAAAAGAGGGTAAATCTGGAGTTGGTAGCCCACACCCTTTTACCAGCAGAAACAGAAACTGAGTTTTGAGGCCAGCTTGCTCTACATAAAAATTTCCAGAACAGCCAGAGCTACATGCAGAAACCCTGTTGCAAAAACAAAAAGAAGCAAACAAAAAACAACAGAGGGCGGAGAGAAGCTAGAGGAGAAAGCTCAGCATTTGGTGGTCACTGCTGTTGCAGAAGACCCACATTCCATGCCCAGCAAGCACATCAGGATTGCCACATCCTGAGGGTCCAATACCCTGTTCTGTTATCTGCACGTAAGGTACTCATGCTCACAAACCCACAGTTTTAAAATATTACAATATGTACTTGTCAGGGGGGGGCAGGGGGGGGCGGGGAGGGGGGGGTTGGCGGCGCAAGCCCTTAATCCCACCACTCAGAAGGCAAAGACAGGCAGATCGGCCTACAAATCAAGTCTAGGACAGCCAAGACTACACAGAGAAACCCAGTCTCCAAAACCAAACAACAATATGTACTTGTCAATAAATAGATAAACACAAGCCCAAAGAAAACTTACTATTTTGCTTTTTTGAGAGAGTTTTCATTAGGAAGATTTTTCTTCCCCCAACAAGCAACTTTACTAAAGTGAAAAGAATATTCATCTGGTAAAGATCTTTGTCTTTATTCTTACTGTAAACCACCCTCTTCAACCACTCAAAACAGCATAATCTTACACTCAGATATTTCACTTCTGCAGGTGAACACACACCCACACAAAATAGTTACTGTAAGCACACATACTGAGCACCTGGCTGGCTGTCTCAAGAGAGAAACAAGAGGCCTACTCAGCTCTGAGGCTCAGGCTGACTCCCTACTGAGATGTAAGTGCTACAGGTTAAGTAAGTAACCTGGCTCCTCAGCATACACAAGAAAGTGCAAGGCATATCTCTGTCTAACAATGAAGACAGCCTCTCCCAAACAGGTATGTCTGCTCCAATAATTACAAAACAAGTTAGCAGCAATGAAAAAGGTGCAATCTGTAAGTTGTTAAGTTAGAACACCTGTAACCCCAGCACTCAGGGAGACAGAGGCAGGTAGGTAGATCTCTGTGAGTTCAAAGGCAGCCTGGTCTACAAATGAGTCCAGGACAGCCAAGGCTACACAGAGAAACCCTGTCTAAAAAACAAAACAAAGCAAAAATAATCCCTTCTACTATGCTACTCTCTCTTCAGGAATGATTTCACAAATGCTAAAAACAAACACAAAACCCCAACCTCTACTTTATCTATCAGATTTTCTGATGCTTGGAGGAAAAAAAAAAAAAAAAAAAAAAAAAAAAAAAAAAAAAAAAAAAAAAAAAAAAAAAAAAGGTCTAGCCAATAAAAATAAACCATCAGATGTCATTTATAAGCCTAACTCTGGCACTGGCTCTGAAACGACAAAAAAACTATCAGGATACTCTTCCATGTTCCTTAATACCGCTCAAGCTCTTGTAACTAATTTGCGAGAAAAAACAAAAAACAAAAACATGGTGGGGGGGGGTGACGCGGGGGGACAACAAAACAAACACTTTCTTCTTTTGAGATGGGGTCCTTCTACATCAGTAGTTCTCAACTGTGGCTTGCAAGCCCTTTGAGGATTGAATGACCCTTTCACAAGAGACGCCTAAGACCATTGGAAAACACAGATATTTACGTTTGCGTTACGATTAACAATAGCAATATTATAGTTAATAAAGCAACAACAAAAATAATTTTATGCTGGGGGGGTCACCACAATACTGTTGAAATGCTGTTGAAAAGCACTATTCTACATAGTCCAGGCTGTTCTAGAACTCAGAGATCCACCTGCCTCTGAATCCCAAATCCTGGGATTAAAGGCACACGCCATCACACCTAGCCAGAAAAGCTCATGGTTGCTAAATGCTGGAGTTACAGACCTGTGTTCCCCATGCCCATCTTAGGAACATATTTTCATAAGCAGCAAGCACATGCTTTTAAAACATCTATCAGCTCTAAGCACATAGAAGACTAAAAGAAAAAACATAGCATACTACCTCAAAAGATCCACTTGGAAGCTAGGGGTTTGGCTCAGTCATCAAACACTTACCTAGAATTAATCTCCTTTCCTCTTAACAGTGCATCACCTCTACCTATTCTCACTGGTCTCCAAAATGCCCTCTAGCCATCAAAGTCCTGTAACTTTTCAACTGTCTTCCACCATGCATTGTGCCATTGGCCCATACTGACTGCCCTCAGTAGACCACAACTCTGACTTCCCCCTAATATCTGCCATCAAAATCTGGACCAGCATTCAAAGTTTGTTTCTACTATCCATTATCTTCCTTTTCTGCCTTCTGCTACAATCTCTTCCTATTTCATTTCTATCACCCAGTGTTTACTTAAGTTGTTATGTGCTAGACACACTTTGTCTCATGGTATTTTATTCTGCACTCACAAGAATTCCTTCAAGTAAGGCTTAATTTATTCACCTGTAGAGTACCACACATTTGTAGTCAGAAAAAGTGTATGACAGCCCCAACAACATATGACAGCCCTACACAATACAAGTACCTTCTACTTTGGAGAATGAAAACCAGTCAAAGTAGCAGAAATGTGTGGCAGCTATATCTGTAGCAGTTAACCCCCCTAACTTCCTTCTGATTCTTACAAGCACCAACAAATTTCACTACCTACTACTTATTCAGAAATAAAAAGGGGAGAGAACTAGGAGGGAGTGTCTGCTCACACAGATCACAGAAAAGGACGAGTTTATTAAGTTTAAGATGTTACACAAACCAAATACCAAGAAACACAATAGCATGAATGGTGGTTTTGTTGTTTTGTTTTGTTTTTTGTTTTTCGAGACAGGGTTTCTCTGTATAGCCGTGGGTATCCTAGACTTGCTTTGTAGACAAGGCTGGCCTCAACAGGGATCTGCGTGCCTCTTAAGTAGCCATACTCTGTCCTATAGCCAGGCTATTTGTGTGGTGGTGGTGGGGGTGGGGGTGGGGGTGGTGGTGGTGGTGGAGGAGGAGGAGGAGGAAGAGGAGGAGGTGGTGGTGGTGGTGGTGGTGATGGTGGTGGTGGTGGTGATGGTGGAGGTGGTGGTGGTGGTGGTGGTGGTGGTCGTCAGTTCTTTGAGAAATTTACAATGTCTTTTGTTCATATTCACATCACCTCCTCCACCCAACAGAGGATTTATTAGAGATGACAACTTACTCTCCCTGATTGATTTTTTTTTTCTACCTTCACTGTGGAAATAAAAGCAAAGCAATCTGGTGGCCACTTTTGGCAGCAGCATCTTTTCGTCTTCAGTTTCAGGAGGAACTACAATGTACAGCATATACAACGTGCTTTACGTGCACAATGGCAGGTTTATTTTGGGGTAACTGGTTGAAATAGGTTTCAGGAGGCTACTACAAATAAAACAGGGTAACATAAGTTAAGTCCAAAACTAAAGCATGAAACAAAACAGAACGACAACACAAATCCAGGAGTGAAGCCTTGAAAAGGACACTCACTCCTTTGGGCTGGGGATGTAGCTGAACTGCTAGTGTGTACCCGTCTCTCATGCAGGAATACCTATGCTTGCTCCCCAAAGCCCATTAAGGCATGGTAGCCATCACCTGTTATCTCAGCATTCAGGATAGAAGCAAAAGAACCCTATCTCCTCTTCCCTCCTCAAAAGCACACTCTCCAAAACTCCAAACCAACAGATTGTAAGTGTCTCAGTAACCAGATTAGGCAACAAACCTAGTTCTCTCTTTGGGTATGTTATGCCTCTGTTACTGCTAATTGAGGGTTGCTGGTTAGGTTCTGGTTGTAGCTGTTTATGCAGGTGTAAAGAGTGCTGGAGTTACACTCAGGGTCTTTGTGGATGCTACAAGAGTGCTTGACCACTAAGTTGTAATCTCAGCCCTCTGAACCAGATTTCGCACTGGATTAAGGCAACCTTAAAATGACAAAAATGCAGAAATGTTTTCAACGCAACATATCCTAAACACAGTAAGCGTATCAATTCAAACTCTTGGTTTTGTTTGTTTGAAGACAGGGTTTCTTTGTTTAGCCTTGGCCGTCCTAGACTAGCTTTGTAGATCAGGCTGGCTTCAAACTCTGCATCCTGAGTGCTGGGATTACTGGTGTGCACCATCACCACCTAGCTCAAATGCTTACTTTCAAATTTTGAAAACAGGGTCTATGTTGTAGACTAAACCACTTTCCTCTGGCAGAATGCCTTTTATTGAGTAAATAAAGTCCATACAATTTACTGTATTTCAAATGCAGTTGTCTGTTGCATCTTTTAAAAACTATTGGAGCTGGAAAGATGGCTCAGCGGTTAAAAGCACTGTCTGCTCTCCCAGAAGTCCAGAGTTCAATTCCCAGCAACCACAATGTGGCTCACAACCATCTATAATGTGATCTGGTACCCTCTTCTGGCATATAGGTGCACATGCAGATAGGGTATTCATATGCACAATATATATAAAATGTTGAAAGCCAAGCATGGGGGCAAAAATTACTTGATCTTCCCTCACAGTTTCCTGTCAGACACATAGTATTATCCATGTGGATAATATAAACACACTTAATAAAGCAGGTATCCACTGACTAAAAGCATAGCTGCCTCAACAAACACTCCGATGAAAATGAATCATCTGCCAGGCATGGTGGCACCCGCCTTTAATCCCAGAAAGCAGGAGGCAGAGGCAAGCAGATGGCTTTGAGTTTGAGGCCAACCTGGTCTACAAAGCAAGTCCAGGACAGCAAAGGCTACACAGGGAGACCTTGTCTCGAAGGAGGGAAAAAAATCACCTTTTTATTAGCATCAAGGGAAACTATTTTTAAGCATCTCTATATATTCAGCCTTGTCTAGTACAGCCGACTGCACATCTCTAGTAAAAGAAGTAGATCTACTTTCAAATATCCAGTCCATTTTCCCCAAGTGTTTGTTCCTATTCTCACAAACCTTACACATAAACATAAAGGTACATTATTTCATCTTCAAGTACATTTCCTTAAGCACATGAACGTAAGACAAAAGAAAATAGCCCAGCTGAGTGGTGATGCACACCTTTAAGCCCAGCACTCAGGAGGCAGAGGCAGCTGGATCTGAGTTCAAAGCCAGCCTGGTCTACAGAGTTCCAGGACAGGGATATACTGAGAAACCCTGCCTCAAAAAACAAAACAAACAAAACTAAGCAAAAACAAACAACAAAAACAAAACAGGAAAAAAAAAAAAAAAAAAAGAGCAAAAAGAGTAAGAACAGTATGTCATCCAGAGATTATGTATTATTTTACAAAATCAGTAGATTTACAAAAATAAAACTTTATCAGAAATACATAATTTGCTGAATTTTAAAAAACAAAACACATTGAGCTAAGCATGGTGGTACACACCTGCAATCCCCAGAAGACTAAGGCGGGATGACTGAGTTAAAGGCAGGTCTAAGCTCCATAGTAAGACTGGAAAGAAAGAAAAGAAAAGAAAAGAAAAGAAAGAAGAAAGGAAGGAAGATAAAACCAAAAAAGACTGGTTTCCTAGAACAAGAACAAGAGCCAAGAGTAGGATCAGTGATTAAGAGCACTTCCTGCTCTTATTTCCCAGCACACACACAGCAGTAGCTGTCAGTTTAAAAAAACAAAAACAAAACAAAACAAAAAAACTTTTAAGACAAAACAAAAAATGGTGAATCTGATATTTAAGGACATATACTTTGTATACACACACACATTTTAAAAACAGAATCAGGAAGTAAAAAGTAGATTACATAAAAGGGCAATGTTGAAAATATTCTGAAGTATTTTCTAATTAGTCCTCAAGACTGTGATACTATGAAATGCAAATTGGTCTTTGTCCATCTCCTGGCACCAAACTTGGCTTTCCAAAGTGATAGTCTTTTTCAATGATAGGTAGTCAAGTGAATTGATGGCTGGCATCCAGAGTTAACTTTAAGCTAGGTGGTGGTGGTGCACACCTTTAATCCCAGCATTTGGGAGGCAAAGGCAGGCAGATCTCTGTCAGTTTGAGGCCAGCCTGGTCTACAAAGTAAGTCTAGGACAGCCAAGGCTACACAGAGAAACCCTGTCTCAAAAAAAAACCAAAACCAAAAACAAAAACAAAACAGAGTTAACTTTAAGGTGAGAGTTGGTCACCAGAAAGACCATGGTGGGATTAGACCATTGGATTTTTCTATCTCACTTCCAAGCAGAGATGAAAGGGAACAGATTACCACTAATGACAGCTGAGTTCATTAAGACTTCCTACCTATATAACCAATGCTGCCCATAGGAATAAAAAAGGGTAGAGTTTACAAGACTGGATGGTTGAGCACACTCAAGTTCCTAGAGTAGAATAGAATGTCCCTTCCTCACATCTCATCCATGTATCCATCAGTTTTCTTTGTAATTTCATTGTTACAAAATCTGGTAAACATTAAGGCAGGGTTTCTGAGTATTGACTTGAAAATTAATCAAATATGAACCCCAAGTTATAAGAATATTGATTTATAGTCAAGTAAGCAAAGGAAGCACAGATGAAACAATGTGGGGCTTGCAATTGGCATCTGAAGCAGAACTGAGGGGCAGTATTGAAGACCATGTCTGTCTACCTGGTATTATTACCTATGAAATGTCAGAATTAAAACTATCCACTACAAGTGACTGCCTGCTTGTTGAGAGGAAGAAATGTCAAACTGTTATCGTTGAAAGCAGAGGAGAAACCGGCTTATTTTACCAACAGAAAGAAAAATCTCATATTAAAATAACAGGTATGCTGAAAACAACCTGGAAGCACTATACATGTCAACCAACTTAACCAACTTAACACTTTTCCCTACTTCCTAGAAACAACACATTTTTAAGTAATAGAGCTTAAAATGTCCTAGAATTTCAAATCTATTCAGTTATGCTTTCTAGTTTTTTTGTTTGTTTTTGTTGAGACAGGGTTTCTCTGTGTAGTCTTGGCTGTCCTGGACTCACTTTGTAGACCAGGCTAGCCTCGAACTCACTCACAGTGATCCACTCGCCTCTGCCTCCCGAGTGCTGAGATTCATGGCATGAGCCACCACCGCCCAGCTATGTTTTCTAGTTTCTATTCGGTGAGACTTAAGGAAAACTTGTAGCACACAGCAACACATTACTATAGCACAAATGCCTTCCATTTTTCCAATCCAGGTATATGCTTTTACTTACATAACTAAAGATCAGTGCAACCTAGTTGTCAATATACAAGAATTATATTCTTTAGAAAATGGGGATTTACGTAAATCTTGTTCCAACATTGTTCAAGAATGACTCCATCATCACGCACTCTACTCACAGGGGTACATGGCACTGCTCAGGATCAGCTCGAGTCAGTTCTTCCTCTTCAATATCAGACTCCCCTCCTGAACTACTGTCCGTGACATCTGAATCAAATGCTTGCTCACTGCACCTCAGGTTGGCTATGCCACTAGCTGTAAATCGCTCCAATTCTTCTGAAATTGAATCTCTTTTCAAAAAGTTGCTAAGTCCCTCAGAAGTGGCGGTCTCACTGGCAGCTTTCCTCAAGGCAGCTTCAGCCTTTCGAGTTAACATCAACTGGCTCCGGGACCTCAAGGATTCCAAGTTTGGCAGTTTACTCAATGTCTTCTCCAAAAATCCACCCAGTTGGTGCTGTAAATGCCTCTCCACCTGCTTGGCTTGCACAACCTGTAATCGCTTCTGTAACCTGCGGGCTCGGATCTCAATATCAGCCTGCCGCCTCAGTAAAGATGTTATCCTTGTGTCAGAGTCCAAAGCACTGAAAAGAATGGAAGACAGAGGAGACTTTTTGACCTCTAACTTCACATTTGTCAAGCTAGAGCTGGAGTCTGTACTAGGTGATAGCCTACTGCTTCCTTGACGTGCCAGCTGTTCCATGGAATTAACAGAAGATTTGTTTGCCGTGCTATTATTGCTATATAGAGTTGTGTGTTCTGTATCAAGGCTTCTATGTGGAAGAGTGCAATTGGTCAAACCCCCCTTGAAGTTCCCAGAGTCAGATCCCCCGACTTCACCTCCCTGCAGAGATGATGAAGTGAGAGACCGTTTCCCCCCATTGAGGGAACTGGAATTGTCATGATCAGAATGTGTTGAACTTTTAGTCAATTTCTTAGCCAACCCATTTACAGGCGCTTGTGGCAGAGCTGTCTGACCACTTGTATTCATGGTTCTAAGATTTTCTAAGGAAAACTCCAAAACTGGCTGTCTCCCCAACAGCTCAGCTCGGAGTTCATAGGACTGAGATAAAAGAGGATGAGACTTAAGGACCGTCTGCTTGCTGAAAACTCCTTGCAATTTCAAAGACTCCTTTGAAGGAACAGATGTTACATCAGAGCAGAGATAAGATGCCACCAATGGCTGCAGCTTTCCCAAGTCTTCCTTGGTAGAATTAGTGCGGAAGTCTAGACTGGGATCCTCCGCAGCAATGGCTTTTCTTTTGGTTCCGTTGGCAGAAATAAGAATATTGGTGTTGCCGTTATTTTCGGCACTGCCAGGGGACAAGGTGGAAGATGGGGGAGCCAGTTTGAACCGGATGTGGTGTGCTTCAGCTGCTGCGTCAGTGAGAGCGGGCGCCATCGCAGCCATTCAGCACAGAGAGAGAGGAAGTCCAGCCTCTCCCAGTGCTGAGGCCAGCTCCAGGGCCACTTACTGCCTCCCCTGAGAACACACTGAAAGAGAGAGAAAGAAAGGAAGTCAGAAAAACAAGCATATTAAAACACACACACACACACACACACATTTTCAACAGAAGCACCATTAGCACCACATGAGGCTATTGTCCAAACTCTGCCTCCAATAAAAGAGAATAACTGCAAACCGTTCTGGAGCCTTGAGATGTCTTTCAACCTAGGGGAGGAGAGGAAAACACTCCTTTCATAAGAAAATAATTTTATTCCTCATATCACTTGTTAACTACAGATTGAATATTGTCAAAACAGAAGACTCGTTTTAAAATAATCACAATGGGTACAATAACCTGCATTTTTAAAAAAACCTTTTTGCCTAGCGGTGGTGATGCCTGTCTTTAATCCCAGCACTTGAGAGGCAGAGGGAGACTGACCTCTGTAAGTGAGGTCAGCCTGGTCTACAGAGAGAATTCCAAAAAAGCCAGGGCTACACAGAGAACACTGTCTGGGGGTAGGCACAGGAGCAGGGACTGGGGGGCTGGGACAGATAACTCTTTAGACATTATTAGATTGAATATGACTATATAAAATGAAGACCTAGTAACGGGGAAAAGTCTTACCCTCATTAAAAAAAAAAAAAAACCTATGCTAAATATCATGGATTTGTGTTATTTTTCTGCCCAGGAATTCAGTTTTCAACAGGTTCCTTACAACGTTATATTGTATTACCAGGCTAACTATGTCACAGTGTAACATCAATATGCTTCCTTAATTTTTTTTTCTTCTTTCATCTAATACATAGTATCTTTTCTACTGGGCTCTCCTCCCCCGAGGAAATCTGTCTTTAATAGCTCAACATAACTCTCTCCCCCTTCCCTAAAAAACACTTCAAAAGAATAGTTCAGAGTTGCCTTAAACTCTTCACTCCTCTAGAATTTAGATCCACCCTATCACTCTGGAAAAGTTAACCAGTAATTTCATTATCAAATTATCATTCAATCAACAGGCTCGTTCTGATTTTTCCCTAGCATTAGGTAGTGTGGACTTTGATAATTTCTTTCTTGGTATCTTTGACACTATTATTCTATTCTCTTTTCCTTGGAAATCTAAAATGCTGATAGTGCCCAAGATCCTCTCTTTTTGTCTTCTTCTTCAACTCACTTTCTTAGCAACTACTAGAATAAAGACCACGAACTCTCAAAAAAAAAAAAAAAAAAAAAAAAAAAAAAAAAAAAATCCTAAATTGCATTCATCAGCTTTCTAGGCCTTTGAAAACTCAGAATCCACTTTCTTCTTTCAATATACTTTTTACTTTCTCATCCTGCCTAATTTTCTTAATTAATGACATACCTCAATTAACTGCTTCTTCTTCATTCCTGAGTCATCTATCTGGGTCTGGAAGCAAAGGGAAACCTATATAAAGAACTACACCAACAATCCCTAAAAACACAATCTCTGTACCCCTAGAGATCTAAAAAATATTCCCCTCTAAATTATTTGGCTGCTGCTGCTAGAGTGTGTGTATGTGTGTGTACGTATGTGTTTGTACATGTACACTTGTGCTTGCAGACACACATATGTCTATGGGGAGTGTGGTCATTAGAAAACAACTTTTAGAAACTGTTTCTCTTCCACAGTAGGTTCTGGACATGGAATTCAGGTCTTCAGGCTTGCAAGTACTTTTATCTACCTAACCCATCTCAGCGGCCTTTAAAGACCATTTTGCACGTCAATGTTTTCACAGTAATACTAAAAACATCACTTGCCTTTAATATATATTTTTTATATTTATTTATTCTTAGACGGCAGAGGGTGTACATACTATGGTACACATATCAAAGTCAAAGGGCAATGTGCAGGATTTGGTTCTCTGATACCATGTGGGACCCAGCAATAGAACTCAAACCAGAAAGTGTTTTAAGGCCACTGACCTACCCTTTACCTGGGTTAACATTTGCAGTGAGGGTTCAAAACCAAACATAAAGGAAAGTGCTGGTATTTTAGAACCAAGATAGTAGCACCAAACAATAAGTAGTCACAGTATCTCTCTTCACTTGCAGTTTTAAGAAGGATGCCAATTACATTTAAGATGTTCTGGCCTGGTGTGGTGGCGCATGCCTGTTATCCCAGCACTTAGGAGGCAGAGGCAGGCGGATCACTCTGAGTTCGAGGCCAGCCTCGTCTACAAAGCGAGTTCAGGACAGCCAAAATAACACAGAGAAACCTTGTGTTAAAATAACAAAACACACACACACAAAAAGATGTTCTTGGGCCTGTTAGATGACCCAGCAAGTAAAGATGCCTGTCATTAAACCCAGACCACCTGGACTTCACTAATTTTTTCAAGTCGTATCCATACACTATAGTATAAGTCACAAAATGAATAAACTATTAGTTGATTTTTAAGAGCTGTTCTTGATGAAACAATAAAGATTATGGATTTTATTACTTTTTAAGCTTCTTTTTTTTTAATTTTCCAGATAATTGCATCATTTCCCTTTCCTCCCTCTAAACCCTTCTATATACCTCTCCTCGCTTTTTTATTTTCCTTTCAAATTTATGGCCTTTTTTTTTTCTTTTTTAACTGTTGTCACATTCATGAATATAACCTGCTGAAATCTATGTTATTTTGTATTCAGGGATGACCATAACAAATTGGTGAGCTCCACCAGGATTTTGTTAAATCTTTACCCCCAAGTACATTTTTCAAATCTATGTTGAAAGGAAAAGTATGTGTTTTTAAAAAAAAAAAAAAAAAAAAAAAAAGGCTTATCAAGTCTATAGAAAAACTACTTTTAAAAACATTTGTTTGGCGCTGAAGAGATAGCTTAAAGGTTAAATGCACTGACTGCTCCTCCAAAGGTCCTGAGTTCAATTCCCAGCACCACATGATGGCTCACAATCATCTATAATGTGATCTGATGTTCTCTTCTGGCCTGTAGGTGTACATGCAGGCA
This sequence comes from Acomys russatus, assembly GCF_903995435.1. Lineage (NCBI taxonomy): Eukaryota > Metazoa > Chordata > Mammalia > Rodentia > Muridae > Acomys > Acomys russatus. The sequence goes on from NC_067152.1 coordinate 30,640,347, forward strand.
AAACACTGTATACATAATAAATAAATAAATCTTTTAAAAAATGTGTTTGACCACTTTGGAAATCAATCTGGCACTTTCTCAGAAAATTGGGAGTAGGGCTTGGAATATACCCAAAAGATGCTCCACCACACAAGGACATATGTTCAACCATGTTTATAGCAGCCTTATTTGTAATAGCCAGAACCTGGAAACAACCTAAATGTCCCTCAGTTGAAGAATGGATTAAAAAGAAAAAAACTATGGTAGATTTACACTATGGAGTACTACTCAGCTATTAAAAACAAGGAAATCCTGAAATTTGCAGGCAAATGGATGGAACCAGAAATGATCCTGCTTGAGTTAACCCAGATCCAAAAAGATAGACATGGCATATACTCACTCATAATTGGACACTAGCCCAACAGAGATGTCCCCTGAAAGTCTTCACTTAGCTGGAGATTGAGATAGATACTAGGACTTCCTATTGGGACTTTAGGTATGAGAGGTAAGGAAGAATGGGGAAATAAAAGGATCCAGAGGGTCCTAGAAACCTAAAGAAGACCATTAAGGCTGGCGGACCTGGACCCAGGTGGGTCAGCTCAAACTACTGTACCCAACAAGGACAATGCATGCAATAAACCTAGAACCCCTATCCAGATTTAGCCAATGGACAACACATTCTCCACAACTGTGTGGAGAGCAGGGACTGACTCGGACATGAACTCCGGTGCCCCCTATTTGACCACTTCCCCTTGGTGGGGAGACCTGATGATACTCAGATGGAAGAGTAAGCAGGCTACCAGAAAGAGACCTGATAGGCTTTGATCTTATAGTGAGGGACAAGGTCCCCTTCTGTCACAGACCTAGGGGAGGGGAATAGGATGAAAGAGGGAAGAGGAATGGGAAAATACAAGTGAGGGGATAACAATTTAGATGTAATCTGAATAAATTACTTAAATAAAAGTTTTTAAAAATTAATAGAGTGCTAGGATAACACTGCACCCAGCTCACACACTCTTAAGTTGCCAAGTTGAACCAGTCTTCTTCATAGAATACTATCTTTTTTTATAAAAACTTACTTATTTTTATGTGCATGTGTATTCTTCCTCCATATATGTATATGCACTGCATGCATGTGCAACAACTACATGCTCATGCCAAAGGGGGCCAGAAGACGACATGGGATACCCTAGAACTAGATCTGGGAGCTGAACCAGGGTCTTCTGGGAAATCAGCAAGAACTGGTTACTGCTAAGCCATCCCTCCAGCTCATGGAATACTATCTTTATGACAGAATAGACAGATGAGCTATGATTATTCAAACTTGAATGCAAAGCACAGGAACATGGCCTGGCTGCCTCAAGATGGAGTGTTTGATGCCAGACTGAGATACTTAGCTAGACCTTATCTCAATAAACAAACAACAACAAAAACCTGAGTCATTAGCAATTTTCCTTACAAAATGAACAAAGCAAAACCCATCTCAAGGAAAATCATTAATATTTGCTGACAATGACAAAAATCAGGGTTTTCAAGTGAAAATCAGTATTTTGAAAAATGGTACCATGAGCTTAAACATTTCTCCAACCCAACTTTAAAAAGAAAAAACATATTAGCAGTAACTTAATACACATGAATGTGTGTTAAGTTCCGGCATTTGGAATCTATACATAACCAAGTAATCAAATGCCTGTTAGAAAACTCACATATGAGTAAATTAACTGCAAGACAAGCTAAAGAATTTAATGTAACAGTATAAAAAGTGAACCAAATAACTTTTATCTTAGAGGTTGAGACACAGCATGGACTCCTCCTGAAAAAGCTCCTTCTCCCTCCACTTTTGCAATGCTGAAATTACAGGTGATACCACCATTACATTCTCAAGAATTTCTAAAAGTGAAAATAGTCCTGAGACCATCAAGTCTGTATTCACATATTAATCCTCCTACCAAAAGAGAGGCACAACTTCCACTTTGAGCAAGTATTCACAGTTAGGGAGAACACAGGCTCAAGTGAGCAGGGGTCACATCCTGGCCTGCTGGTAATATCACCACCTGCTATCAAATACTTAAGTATTTTGTTCCCTCAGCTTCTTCATCCAGTTATAAACCTATACCGCCTACCATTTAAGACTGCTGGGATGATTACATAAGACATTTTAATTTTCTTAGCCTATTGCCTGGCCAATATTTGGTTATTATAATCTGGACACAAAAAGTTAATGTATAAGAAATAAATTCACTGGTTCTGGTGGTGCATACTATTAATCCCAACACTCAAAGAAGCAGAAGCAGGCAGAGCTCTGTGAACTTGATGCCAACCTCCTCTACACAGTAAGTTCTAGGTCAGCCAGGGTTACAAAGTGAGACTAATGTTGAAAAGAAATTTCCAGTAAGAATAAGAATAAGATGGGGGGGGGGGGGTTGGGAGAGAGGAGGAGGGGGGGGGGGAGCAGCAGCACATACACACATGTCAGTAGAAGAGGAGGGGGTAGCCACAGAGGCCAGAAGAAGGCATCAGATCCTCTAGAGCTAGAGTTTCAGGCAACTGAATGGTTGCTGGGAAACCAAGTCAGGTCCTCTGGGACAGCATCAAGTGTTCCCAACAAGCCATCTCTCTAGCCCATATATATATAAAGCAAAGACTTTGCTAAAATACCATTATACTAGCCAAGCATGATGGTGCACACCTGCAATCCCAGCATTTAGGAAGTAGAAGCAGGTGAATCTGTTGAATTAGAGACCAGCCTGGTCTACAAAGTGAATTCCAGGACAGCCAGGACTGTTACACAAAGAAACTCTGTCTCGAAAAACAAAGCAAAACTCATTGTACTAAGGACTCATACACACAGGAAGAAGAGCCAAAACACTGGATATGGCACTTACCAAATTTTCATTAGTCACAACTGCCATAAAGCAACACCTGAATTTAAGACTGTAAATGGAAAACAAACAAGGTGTGGTGCCACATACCAGGAATCCTAGCATTTAATGAGTAGAAACAGAAGGATCAGTTCAAGGACAAGCTCTATTACATAGAAAAGTCTAAGCCCAGTTTGGGCTACATAAGAACTTACCTCAAAAACTAAAAATTACTTTTTTTAGAACTTTGTAATGTGTATGAGTGTTTTGTTTCACGTATGTGCACCACATGCATGTCTATTGCTCTCAGAAGTCACAAGAGCATGAGATTCCCTAGAACTGGAGTTACAGAGATGTGAGGCAGGGTGGGTGCTGGTGCTAAGGAACCTAACCCAGGTCTTCAGCAAGAACAAGTACTCTTAACCATGGAGCCAACTCTCCAGCCACCAAAATTAGATTAAGTTTTAAAAGGAAAACCAACTAGATGACCAAGAATTTAAATCACAAATATTCAGATAATGGGATATATGCAACACAGAACAGCATTGCCTATCTGTGTTTACTGATATAAAATGTTTTGTTAAACAAAAAACAAGTGTTATGCAATTTAGGAAGTTCATTTTATCAGGTATGTAGTAATTAATAACTTATCCTTTCTAATGTCTACACCAGAAAAAGGTATTACTTGTTAATAAAAGCAATAGAATAGGAAAACGTTTTTAAAAGCCTAAAATACAAGTAGAGGAAAACATTATAGTACACTTTCTTTCCTTATTAAACTCAAGACAGTGTCTCAACTAAGTAATTCTGTAGTCCAGGCTGGCCTCGGACTCAAAGAGATTCACCTGCCTCTGCCTCCCTAGTGCTGGGATTAAAGGCGTGTGCCACTATTGCCCAGCGACCATAGTAAAATTTAACAAACCATTGTTAAATTTAACAAACTAAGCAAAATGTTGATGAAAACAATCACAGCAATGTCAATTCTATAAATCCCCAAAAAGTATCACTTAACAATGTAAAACCAAGACAGCTCAGAATTACTAATCAGATTGAATCCCAGAACCAGTGAATACAAAAGTAGGAGAGAATCAACTCTACAAGAGTGTGCTCTAGTCTCCACACACACACTGAAGCACACATGTGAGACGCGCGCGCACACACACACGCGCAGCACAAACACAACTATATTTTTTAAAATGGGGGAAAGGAGGCCAGAAATTGTTTAATAAATAAAACAACAAAACTCTGTCAAACTAGGAGCTGGAAAGATAGCTCGCTAGTTAAGAGTACTGGTTGCTCTTCCAGAGAACCTGGGATTGGTTCTCACCACCCACATACAGCATCTCACAATGGTCTGTAACTCCAGGTCCAGGGGGTCCAATACCCTCTTCTGACCTCCACACACACCAAGCATCCATGTGGGGCTCAGACACATACGCAGGCAAAAACATTTATGCACATTAATTAAATTTTGAAATTTTTAAAATCAGAGCTGAAGAGATGGCTCAATGGTTAAGAACACTCAGTGCTCTTCCAAAGGACCCAGGTTCAATTCCCAGCACCCACATGGCGGCTCACAACTGCCCTTAACTCCCAAGATCTGACACAGGCAAAACACCAATGCACATAAAATAAAAAATTACAAAAAATTTAAGTCACTCTTTAAGCTTATGATAAGTCATCTTTCTTTAAAAGATCCTAGGAATTAAAGGCTATAATTAACTCATACATGGGCGGTATATTTAGGACTAGGATTATATTTCCAATTTATTGACGGAGCTAAAAGTCAAATTATATATACAGAATAGGGAATTCAAGTCTGATATATGCTCATTTTTAGCTAATCTAATAGTTGACAATCTGACAAGAACAGATGCTCATCTGGACATTGTGGTACATGCCTATGATCCCAGCACTAGGGAGGCCGAGGCAGGCCAGACAAGGTTGTGCAATGAGACCCTATCTCAGAAAAAAAGCAAAAACAAAAACTGTGCAGTACCTGCTGTCACTGCCATAAATTAATTTTGTGAAGCAAGTTTGTAGGAACAAAAGGAAAGAATCACCAAAGCAAGGTCTAGTTATAGAAAAGTGAGTTGGGTATAGTATCTCAATTCCAAAGCAGTATTTTAGAAATAGATGGGAAAAAATGCCTTCAGAAAACACATTTGGAAGAGCTGACAAGATAGTTCAGCCAGTTAAGGAGTGGGCTCCAAAGCTAACCACCTGAATTTGATCCCAGAACCCACTGGGTGAAAGGGGAGACCAGACTCCTATGGGTTATCTCTGCCCTCTACACATACACTGTGGCACACCCACACATGTACAAAGTTTTAATTGAAAAAATATTTAGAAAGCTTCCCTAATGGAGAGTCACATAATCCAAGAAGTGGTAGCACACACCTTTAATCCTAGCACGCAAGAGGAAGATGCAGGAGGATCTCTGTGAGTTCACGGCCAGCTTTGACTACAGAGAGAGTTCTAGGACAGTCGGGTCCGTACAGAAAAACCCTATCTCAGAAAACAAAGCCAGGCATGGTGCAGCATGCCTTTAATCCCAACACTTGGGAGGCAAAGGGAGGAGGATCGCTGTGAGTTCGAGGCCAGCCAAGGCTACACAGAGAGATCCTGTCTTGAAAACAAGACATAGAACTACTATTACCATACACAGCATCATCCTGAGGAATGCAAGACCGGACAAAACACAACTATACAAGTCCTATGTTGTGGTTCTATTATTCATTTTTGTTGTTTAAAGATTTATTTATAGTGCTCTGCCTGCTTGTACCCCTGCAGGCCAGAGGAGGGCATCAGATCTCATTATAGAGGGTTGTGAGCCACCGCGTGGTTGCTGGGAGTTGAACTCAGGCCTCTGGGAGAGCAGTGCTCTCTCCAGCCCGGGTGCTATTATTCTTAATTGTCACACAGTTTCGAGGACAAACTCCTTAATGCACTACAAGTGTCACCTGTAAAACAAAAACATATACCCAGAGGGAGAATTCCTCAACTGCAGCATTGCTAAAATCTTGGATTAGAAATTTTTGTTATGGTGGGGAGTGAAGGGCAATTTTGTGCTCTGTTGCAGAGTGTCTAACAGAATCTCCAATTTAATAGTTAGGTGCCTCCCCCAAAATCAAGTGCACCCTCAACAACAACAAAGTAAAACTAAAACTCCCTAAGAAATTTTAACTAGAGATTAAAATCTCTCCCCAGTGCTCTTCTGAGTACTTTAAGTCAGACCCTAAAAATACGAACATTTTTATTCCTTGTAATTCTCTAGTCAGCAACTCAAATGCAGACTTACCTGTAAACATGTACAATTGGGGGAGGGGAAAGGAGAGAAAGGGGGGGAGACCCAAGCTGAAGGGTTAAGGCAATCTGGCTAGCCAATAAGCCAAGTATTACAATAAACCACACTTATACTGAAAATGAAAGCAAAAATCAGATTTTAAAAATCCTACTTTTCTAATATGAATGATTTTATTTTTCAATTAAAAAAATAGTATCATTAAAAAAAAAAAATCCTACTGTTCCTGGCCGGGCGTGGTGGCACACGCCTTTAATTTCAGCACTCGGGAGGCAGAGGCAGGCAGATTGCTGTGAGTTCAAGGCCAGTGCCTGGTCTACAAATCGAGTCCAGGACAGCCAAGGCTAGCACAGAGAGACTCTGTCTCAAAAAACCAAAAAATAAAAAAATTCTACTGTTCCTATTAGGGTTTTCTCACCATTACCTCACTACTCTACACAAAGCAAAAATTATTTATCCTTATTTTATGTACATCCATGTTTTGCCTGCATGTTATGTCTGAATGAGGGTATCAGATCTCCTAGAACAGGAGTTACAGGTAGTTGTAAGGTGCCATGTGGGTGCTGGGAATTAAACCTGGGTCCTCTGGAAGACCAGTGCTTTTAACTGCTGAGCCATCTCTCCAGCTCATAAGAACACCTTTTTTAAGTGCAAGAAGGTTAAAAAAGCATATACAAAAACTTGTCAAGATTTCAGTTGAGCTATAAACATTAGTTAAAATTTCAGTATCAAAGACAAGGACAAGAAAATGGTGATGTTCCTTTCTAGCGAGAAATGGCATGAAGAAAAACCACAGTACATACTAATATGGTTAATATAAAGAATGTAGTTTGAAACACTGTCATGAATGGCCAGCATTTACTCAGGCTTGAGAAACTGTTTATCATTATCAGTTTCTCAAATGTGAGCTGAGTTCTACAGAGACCAGTTGGACAGATGGATTACAAGCTAAAAAAACAAACAAACAAAAAAACAAAACAAAACAAAACAAAAAAAAACAATGTGGAGAGCAAGGATTAATCAATACATGAGCACAACTATGCAATGAAAACCTCTCAGACTGTCATCAAAGCAAAATATCCTTTAAAAGCTTGAACTTGAACCAGAAATGTGAAAGGGCTCAGTCTACACGAAAGTCAAATGGTATATTTAAAAATGTAATATTTACAAACACAACATACTGAGAAAGCTCTCTTATCCATGCTAATTTCACCTTAAGATCAAGTTCTTTCATTTCTCAGGCTCTGTATTAATAGCTCCACCAGTGCAGACCATGCCTTGCACAAGCCACACCCAGATCATCCTAAGGGCTTCCTGACTGCTACCTTCAGCCCTGCCAACTATGCATTACTCTTCCATCACCTCACTTCCATAGTCTCAAAGTTGCCACACTGCTTTTCCCACAAGTTCAAATTCCTCAAGAAGAAACCTAAAAATAACATCAGGGCCAGAGTACACCAGGATATCATGGACCAGAAACTCTGTCCCCAGAGACCCTGACTCACTAATTTTACTATAGTGCTATATCTTCCTCAAAGACCTTTCTATTCCTTTAGTCCCAAAGGCCACAATCCCTAGCAGCTCCACAAAAACCTCTCTGGCTACTCAGACTCTTCTTACCTTTCCTTCCTGCTTAAACTATATGATGCACTTAAAGTCAACTCAGTATCTGAGTGTTTCCCAACAGCCAGCTTACTAACTCTAAGAAAAGCAAAATTCCTTGACAGGTAAGTCTTTTACATGCTTACATGGTATCTAGATGATACCATAATCGTTAGGCACCATCACGGAGATAATTAAGAGTTCCCCAAAACAGGCCTTCAAATACAAACTAGTTTTGTTAGAAGAAAATCTCATCAACTGAATAAATCAGCCGGCATATTACAGCTTTAGGAGGAGAGGAACTACAAAGTGTATCTGTAATCAAATAACCGGAAGCTACACAGACTTTGTTTTTGTTTTTTTCTGATACAGCGTTTCTCTGTGTAGCCTTGGCTGTCCTGGACTCACTTTGTAGACCAGGCTGGCCTCAAACTCAGAGACCCGCCTGCCTCTGCCTCCCAAGTGCTGGGATTAAAGGTGTGTGGTAGCACCGCCACTGCCACCACTACCTGGTGGTACAATCTTAAATATCAAAATAAATGCATACCTAGTGTGAAATAAGCTACAGAAGGGCAACAAAATCATTTTTTAATGTGAGTCTGACTACCTTAACAGTTTCATAAGGCAATTGAGGCTCTTAACTGAAAATGTTTCATAATTACTTAGCGTACCCTAACTGGAGGAGAGGTTACTAAGAGTGCTGTTCATGGGGCCATAGAGAAGGCTCAGAAGGCTTTCTAACAAGCTTGAGCTCTTCAGGGTTATCCTTGGTGTCCAAATGGTAGGAGAGACCCAACTTTCACAACAAGTCATCTGACTTTCTCACACCCAGGTATACACCCACCCACATGCCATGGTACAAGTGTGCCTACATACACATAAATAAATGCAAAACTGCTGTTTACAAACATTAAAGTTAGTCAATGTTCTGTTTTACATAACCCTTTTTTAATCTTCACAGTACCATTGTTTAGTAAGTCCTACTGTCCTTATTTTATGAATGAGGAAAACATGTTCCAAGATAAGTAATTCTCTCAAGGTCACACAACTACTAAGTTGCAAAGGCAAAATCTCCTAAGTTATTTTTTTAATCTATGTATATATGGGTGTGCCTATGAGTTTCCAGTGAGCAGCCTCATGTAGGTGCTAGGAACCAAGCTCCCTGGTCCTGTCAAAGAACAGGAAGTGCTCTTCACAGCTGAGCCATCTTTAGCCCCAGGCTCATACTTAAAATTTTTACAGTAAACAGAGTTCAAGGCTAGAATTAATATGAAAGGACCCTAACTGCTAACATTAAAACTTAAATTTTAGTCTTTAGAGGAAAGTCAATGAGAACACCTACTATCTATTATCTCCAATACATATTTATTAAAATGCATATCAGTGAAAGCACTGTACTGAGCACCTAACAAAGGATAACAAGATCCAGTAAAGGAAGCCACGCAGAAGTTGTCAAGGTAGGCTGTGCAGAGGAAAACAAGTCTAAGTAGAATTCATGCAATTAAGAATCCTATAGCAAAGAAAATAAAGAAATAAAATAAAGAAATAAAGAAAACCAAGCCGGGCATGGTAGCACACGCCTTTAATCCCAGCACTCGGGAGGCAGAGGCAGGCCGATCGCTGTGAGTTCGAGGCCAGCCTGGTCTACAAAGTGAGTCCAGGACAGCCAAGACTACACAGAGAAACCCTGTCTCGAAAAACCAAAAAAAAGAAAGAAAGAAAGAAAACCAAACTGTTCCATCACTATACTCAAAACCAATTTCTGCCCTTCAATAAATATTCCCTATGTAAGTGATTTCAATCAGTGGTTTGTCCTCTAACACAAACACCTCATTATATGTCTACTAATGTCAAACCATGGACTACAAGAGACACTAAACATTAGTCTCACTAATGTCATAAGATATAAATTAGGTGTGAAGAGAGATTTTTATGTTTTATCTTTATGTGTTAAGAAAAGCCAGGTGGTGGTGGTTCTCACCACTCAGGAGTTAGAGGCAGGCAGATCTTTCTGAGTTCAGCCTGTCCATAGAGCAAGTTCCAGGACAGTCATGGCAACACAGAAAAACCCTGTATTTAAATTATAAACAAAAACAAGGGGATGTGGCAGCGCACACCTTTAATCTCACTCAGGAGGCAAAGGCAAACGGATCGCTGTGAGTTCGAAGCCAGCCTAGTCTACAAAGTGAGTCTAGGTCAGCCAAGACTACAGAGAAACCCTGTCTCAAAAACAAAACAAAACAAAAATAGAAAAGGAGTGGGACAGTAAGATGGCTCTGTTAAAGGCATTTGCTGTCCAGGACAGCCAGGACTACAAGAGAAACCTGGTCCAAAAAAAAAGTTTCCAAGAGAGAAAAACATTGAGTGATTCTGAGGGTGGCTACAGCTTACTCCACACTTCGTGCAACCAACTCACAGGACTCAAGGGTCCTGGAAGTATTTGAAATGGACATGGACTCTGTCTACCCCAGCTTCCCATAAGATAGACACTTGAGCTAACAGGTGGGACAGCAACTCCATCCTGAAACATAGAAGCAGTGTAGGACACTCAAAAATTTTAAAAGCCAAGGGGAAAGGTGGTCAGTGGCAGAATGATCAGCACATTCACTACATTTTCAGTGCCACTGCCTTACTTCAGAACCTCATTATGCACAATAATTAAGGCACTAGTAGTAATAATCTCCAGCTCCTCTTCTTTCTTTCATCCAGTCTCAACAAGTCTCCAATCTTGCCTCCACTGTCATAATGACTACATCAAAGGCAAGAATGGAGGGAAGGAGAAAAATCAAATATTATGTTATGCTTAGACTAAGAATAAATTTCAAATTCTCTATCTACTCTCTTAGCATTGAATATCATTGGAAGCTCTTTACGTTCTGTCCTCACTACGCTCACCTGAATATATAATTCCGGGCTCCTCCTTTATCTTTACCCAATCTACTCTTTCAAGGTTTAGCTCCAATTACAAGGCCATGCCAGTATGTATTCCAGCCATTGCTCCCTCAGGACCTCATCATCTGTTCTCCCCTGACACTCTGGGCATAAACAGTATAACACAAACTCACAGATTTCAGTTCATTATTCTTTAGGCTATGCATTTTTTTGTTTATGTATTTATTATGTATACAATGCTCTGCCTGCCTGTACACTTGCAGGCCTGAAGAGAGCACCAAATCTCATTATAGATGGTTGTGAGCCACCATGTGGCTGCTGGGAATTGAACTCGGGACCTACGAAAGAGCAGACAGTGCTCTTAACCTGAGCCATCTCTCCAGCCTAGGCTATGCATTTCTTAAATACAGGATGGTTCGTGGTAAATTTTCTACAAGCAGCACAGTGCTAGCAGACCAGACCAATATACGCTAAATAGCCCACGCATTTACACTGGATGAATCAGGTGCAGATCCACTAGGAGTTAATTGGAATATCTGGTCTTGAGGTGACACAGTCTAAAGTATTTACCAACTGAATATTGGATAAGCCTTTCAATCTTAAGATCCACTCATTCACATAGCCAAATAAATACCTCTACCTGAACTGGAAAATTTAAGGCAAGGTTTCATTATATGGCCCTGGCTGATCTAGAACTCACAGAGACCTGCCTGCCACTGACTCCTATGTGCTGGGATTAGAAATGTGCTCTACAACTGTTTGGAAAACTTTTTAACTATTTATTACACTTTGAAGGCACACAATGTCTACCAAATTTTAAACGCAATTACTCAAACTTTTTATCTAGCAACGGTACTTCTAGGAATCTACCCAACCGGAAGTACTTTCCTGGGAGTACTGTAATATTTTTAAAATAGTTTAAACCCACCCTTCCTGTGGATGCCTTCTCTGACCTCCATCTAAGCAGATCTCAGACTAACCCTGAGATGCCTCTCTATTTTCTCTCTCTCTCTCTTTTTTTTTTTTTTTTTGTTTGTTTGTTTGTTTTTCAAGACAAGGTTTCTCTGTGTCGCCTTGGTTGTCCTGGACTCACTTTGTAGACCAGGCTGGCCTCAAACTCACAGCGATCCACTTGCTCCTGAGTGCTGGGATTGAAGACTAAATGCGTGCACCACCAGGCTCGGCCAAATACAGAATGCTTATCTCTAACAAGCCTAGTGGTTTTTGAACAGTCCTAAAATGTAAGACTTCTTGAAGAGCCCAAGCCAATTCAAAAAGAAAAGGGTTATTCTTCAGGGTTCACAAATTCCAGAAATCCAACTAAAGCCTACTTTATTCCTTTAAATTGAATTAATGATTAAATATATTTTTCAGTGCCAGAAAAACGTTAAAAATTAATACTAACTGCCTTCGTTTGTTCTACTGAGAGGTTCAAGAGTATATGGTGTGGAATAAATTACCAACTACAATAAATGTATGTATGTGTACATATATATCTATATACACATATGTACACATACATATATGTACACACACACACACACACACACACACACACACAGAGAGAGAAGAGACAGAGAGACAGACTAACCCTATTCTCCAAATATAAATAGCTGAGTGAAACTTTCAAGACTTAAATATTTCCTTGTGCATGTGCTTGTTCATACATGTGTTTGTGTGTGTCTAGAGATCCCACCCAGGAACTCACAAGAGCTAAGTATTCTACTAAGCTACACTCCTTATCACACAAAACACACACACACACACACACTTCGATAAAATCTCTGCACTAATAAATGTTAATCCCCTTCACACTCTCTTGAAGTACTAACAAGCACTCAATCAAGGCCAAACAGCAGGTGGTGAGGACACCTGGGTATCCACTCTCATATTGTTACTCAATCTTCTTATTCCTCAACACTCCCCTCCAACTGACCTTAAACTGCTCTATTTGTTTATTTATTTATTTTTTAAAAAAGAAAATAAAAGGTAAGGGACTTCATTAATTTCCTGCCCCTCAAGCAACTTAAGCAACTCTTTCTAAACTTTTCTAAAATCTCCACTCAGATTTCTGGTTCAGGTAACAACTTCAGCAACAAAAATTACACTGAATTTAGCTCTACTTTATATTCCCTGACTCCATCATTTAGAGAAGAAATTTAAATACAAAAACTGAGAACAAGAATTAAAGCACAGGGGGCTGGAGCGATGGCTCAGAGATTAAGGGCACTGGCTGCTCTTCCAAAGGTCCTGAGTTCAATTCCCAGCACCCACATGGTGACTCACAACCATCTACACTGAGATCTGATGCCTTCCTCTGGCCTGCAGGCATACATGCAGGCAGAACACTGTATAAATAATAAATAAATCTTTAAAAAAAAAAAAAAAAGAATTAAAGCACAACAACAAACTCAGGGCCAGTAACTGTATAAATAATTCTGTGGTCATTATAATGCTCAAATTCTATGAAGCTGGTTTGAAATCTTAGGAAAGCAAACTTGTGAAAAATCGTTCTTTATGCTGGCACACACCTATAACCTCGGCACCCAGAAGGCTGATGCGAGGCTCTTAAGTTAGCCATAGTGAGTCGGAGGCCTGCCTAATAAACCATGTGTTGAAAAACTAAAGGTTGGCATTACAGCTTAGCACCACAAACAAAAAGCAGCTTTTATTAAACAATTACTATTTTCTGAACTGTGGTAGCCAATAGAAGATTAAGAGTTTAAAGGGGGAGGGGGCACAGAGGGCCATTAAGAGAACTTAAAGGTTCCTAGCACCTTCATCAAGCAGCTCACAACCACCTGTCTCTGGCCTCCATGCGCATCTACACTCTCACATACCCACATACAGACACACACATACACATACCTAATTTTAAAAATCTATTTTAAAATCTGAAATAAGCAAACAAACCCAACAAAACCAAGCCGGGCAGAGTGGTACATGCCTTTAATCCCAGCACTTGGGAGGCAGAGGCAGACAGATCACTGGAGTTCGAGCCAACCTGGTCTAAAAAGCCAAGTTCAGTTCAGCCAAGATAACACAGAGAAACTCCCTTTCAAAAAACGAAAACACAAACAAAACTAACAAACTTAAGAGGTCCTTCACCTTGGGGGGAAAAAACCTTCTTAGTTCATAAATGTTTACAATGTTCATTAAAATATTCATATACAATCATTAAATTTTTCTTGCAGACTAAGTTTTTCTTTCTTGAAACAGGGTCTCAACTATGACACTCTGGTTGTCCTGAAACTTACTATGTAGACCAGGCTGGCCTAAAATTCAGAGATCCATCTGCCTTGTCTATACAGGGATTAAAGATGTGTGCCATTTTGTCTGGTTTCCACACTTGTTTTTCATTCATGAGCTATGCTCTTTAATTTGGGCAAGTTTATTTCCACAACTTAACATTTTGGCTTTTCCTTTACCCTATCAAAAATCAGAAAAAGCTTAACACAAAGAAAAAAAAGTCTATTCCAACACTTGTGAGTCTAAGTTTTTGGGAAACTGCTATTATCTAGCTACGTATTTCCAATACCTCACCAACCAAAACCCAAGACCTGTAATGAGCACAAACAAATTTCAGAGTATTATCTTCACTGTTTATTTATTGTTTTTCCCTCCGAAAAAATGGTTGTCTATGTAGCCTTAGCTGTCCTGGACTCACTTTGTAGGCCAAGCTGGCCTCGAACTCAGAGATCTGCCTGCTTGCCTCCCTGAGTACTGGGATAACAGTTGTGCACCACTGTGCCTGGCTCGTCACTGTTTACTTTTAAAAGAGTTTCTTCGTTTTAAATTAGCTCCTATCTTCACTGATTAGGCTGTTCTGGTCTCAGGAAGGGCATTTTTCATTAGTGTCCTTTCCTTGGAATACAGTGCAGGTGTCTCAAATAAATTGGCCCCAACACCTGAACTGCTGATTGTCTAGTGCAAACAAGATTCAGACCTTTTCCTTTACCTAAAAAAAAAAACAAAAAACAAAAAACAAAAAACTTAGTTGTCTTTAGATTTTTTTTTAATCTATAGCCGGACATATTTAGTTTCTAACCTAAGAAATTCCACACTAGCTTACTGACGAAACAAAAAAGAGAAGCCATACACCACTATCAGAGTGCAGCCCCTCATCTCAAAGTATGGCTCTTCTTGGTGCCTCTCATTACCCAAGATGGTGAGCTCAAAATTGAGGTCAACAACAACAAAAGGCAGACTAGGAAAGGGTTGAGAATAGAGGCCATCAACACTCCAAGAGATAGGAAGCAGTATCTTTTGAGTGTTATTTGTAGACTGAGTAGTTAGGGGTCATAGAAACAACCAGAGATAACTGCTAGTCAGCACCACAACATACTTAATCCAGACTATTCCATCCAGACCAAGGAATAGACAGGTCTTGGAACCAGGGGCAGTACAAATATATATATAACAATTTTTCCAGAAAATCACTTTCATTTCTGTGTCCTAACTGCCTCACCAAAAAAGGGTGGTGGAGGAGATGATCCCTAGGAACCGCCCCCACCCAAAGAATCTGAATAGAAAAAAACAAAGATTACTGTTTAAACCCAAAGCTTTCTGTATACAGTATAGACTGTTTTAAAGACTGTTCTGAAAAATTATTTCTATAACAACAAAACAATTTCACTCACAACTACAACTACTCAATACTAAAATACCTTTGAAAAAACAGGCATCACCAACCCTATGTTTTTGCAGATCACATTAAACAGCTACCAAACACGAGCCGGGCGTGGTGGCGCACGCCTTTAATCCCAGTACTCGGGAGGCAGAGGCAGGCGGATCGCTGTGAGTTCGAGGCCAGCCTGGTCTACAAAGTGAGTCCAGGACAGCCAAGGCTACACAGAGAAACCCTGTCTCGAAAAACAAAAAAAAAAACCAAAACAAAACAAAACAAAAAAAAAAAAAAAAAAAAAAAAAACAGCTACCAAACACAGCAAACCTAAAATTTGTTCACTTTTAAAAGTTCACAATTAAAACTGTTTTCTAGCTTCCAGAATTTTCCTCAACAGGGTAGTAAATTACCAAAAAAATCAAAGAGCACTCTGCAGACTCAACATTACAGTAAAGCATGGTAAGTCAGATACTAATGGTCTGAGCAAGGTTTTCAGGAAAAATGCAGCAACCCGGTATATCCGCAGAAAGGCCAAAACTCTAAGTATCCCCAAATCTGTATATAAATTACTTTTTTTGTTGTTTTGATTGGCTGGTTGGGTGTTTGTTTGTTTGTTTGTTTGAGACAGGGTTTCTCTGTGTAGCCCTAGCTGTCTTGGACTCTTACTTTGCAGACCTGGCTAACTTGAACTCACTGAGATCTGCCTGCCTCTGAATCTCTGATGCTGGGCGTGGGCAACCTCACCTCAACTGATGACTCTTTAATTGTGTACAGAAACAAATCATAAATATTTACTTCATATACACTTACATGATAACTACCTTCAGGAGAATAAAGATTTAAAAAATTAATGTGAAAGCAGCTGGGTGTGATGGTGCACCTCTTTAATCCTAGCACTTGTGAGGCAGAGGCCAGCCTGGTCTACAAAGCAAGTCCAGGATAGCCAAGGCTACACAGAGACACTCTGTCTCAAAACACCAAAAAGAAAAAAAAACTAACATAAAAGCTAATGTTTCCAAGTAGTTCACACTTCAAAAATAAAGTCAAACCACCTCAAGTTCAGAGGTCACAAGCAAATAACACCAAATATTCTAAAGGTCAAAAGAACTGTACACTTTTTAGCTAAACCTAGTAGAAATCCAATTCAAAATTCCATGACTGAGGATCGTTATCTCACACTTACAATACATTTTTTAAATTTCCAAGGGATGAGCATTTTTACCTTGCCTTATTTTTAGAGCAACACATCACACTGCACCTATCACATGACATGATGTAACTGTTAGCAAAGAAAACGGTTCAAGCCATTGATAACATACATGGCAGGAGAAAACAGATCAATGCTACCCAAGATTACATTTCATATTTACTTTTTAAAGCTAGTAACTTATCTAGAAAAAGAAAAATGTACTTCTGTATTTTATAGTTAGAATTTACCCACTTATGGAGAAATCTGACATGAAGAAATATACAACCAGTAGTATGCTTCGTAAACAATAATTAAAAACAACTTCTCTATCAAAAACGCAACAAGAAACACATCAAAAGTATGCACTGTTAGAAGGGAAAAAAAGGTCTCAATGGACAACACCTGCAGTTAATTGAAAATTTCTGAATTGGTAAGAATATATAAGACAAGGAACCAAGTACAGCCCATAGAATAGGGGGAAGGGAAACACGCCCACTTTATGCCTTTGTAAATACTGGTACTTTAAATGACCTTAAAAACAAAAACAAAGGGGGGGGGGTCGTAATACAAACTACAGGCCATTCTAAGAAACAGAAATCAATGTAATGTAACGATTTTCCTTTCTTGAAAGTACTTTTGAGAAGAAGTTCTGTCTGTAACTATATCATGATTATGCAAGGCAAGGATTATGTAATTTTATCGCTTATTTTAAAATGTTCTCCGAATGTAGTTTAAAAAAAAAAAAAAAAAGTAAAGCACTGTGATCTCTCCAATGGGCAGAGGAACGCTTCCCTTAGCTACAATTTAAAATATTGAAATACACCCCCAAAACAAACAAACAAACAAACAAAAACCCACAATGATTACTAGCCACGTGACGGAAGGATATGGCAACAGCAGGCTTGTGAATGGAGGGGAGGAAAGCTAGGTTGGAGGACTAGCGAGATCTCTCTTAACTTTGGGGACTGCAGGATACGAGTCTCTCGATCCTTAAGGTACCAAATTCTAACCCCTAGGAGTTGTAGCGCTAACACCCTCAAGTGCGGTTTTATTAATAGGTCACGGAAAATGCTCCAGTGACCTCCAGGATAAAGGAGGAAAAAACAGGCGGAGGAAAGAGCAATTTAAAGTGGCGCCATCATGTCACCCCTTTTCCCCTAAGGCAATCAATAAGCAATAGTTAAGTAACGAGTTTCTCTAAAAATCCACATTGGGATTCCAACATGGAAAACAAAAGGATTTCTAGGTAAAACATGGGAGTAGGATTGTTTACAATATGGAAAGCAATTATAAACTATTTGCTGAGAATCAAAAGACCGTCAGCCGGAAACAGAACCCCCAAAAAGCAGTAAGATTCCAACTCACTTAAAAGCAAATAAATACCTCTTCCTCTTCAGTTAAAAGGGATGGGGGTGGGGGCTGCCTGAGACTAGATTCGAAAACGCAAATGACCTCAATATACAAACAACAAAAATGTTAACAATCAAGAGTTGTGATACAAACCGTAAGAGAGGCATGCAAGATGTGTTCGGGCAAAGAAAGGCCTTTTGCAGTCAAGAGAAGTTCAAGGCGAGAGCAAGAGTTTGTTTTTGGTCTTTTTTTTTTTTTTTTTTTTTTTCACGGAAATAAACCATGTTCTCCAGGCCGCCTTTTTAAATAGAACGCCAAAGGAAAGCCCGGCGAACGAGGCGGCAGCTGGTGGGGAAGGGCCCCCGCACACCCCCGCCCTTGGGGCGACTCCCAGCCCGGACCCGCAGCGGGGAAGCCCGGAGAGGCCATTTAAAGTTCCGGGGATTTTTCTTCCCCTGCCCTGCCTTTCTAGTTACAACTAACAAAGAGAGGGAGAAATGGGAGCCACAGAGAGAGCGAGAAGGAGAAAGGGCAGCGGGAGGAGGAGGAGAGGAGCAGCAGCAGCACCTACCACGTGATGGAGGAGCGTAGCCCGGGCGGATTCGGCCCCACAAAATGGGCGCAGTTTGCAAACAGCCCCCCGGCCTGGGCGCCGAGGACCAGCGGGCGGGGGCGCGCGGCAGCGGCTCCGGCCCGGCCCGCCGCTCTCCTCCCCCCCGGCGCCCGGAGCCGCCCTGACTTTCCGGGCGGGGGGGCGAGGCGAAGGGGGAGGGGAAGGCGGCGGGGAGCGGCCGCTTTTTCTTCTCTTTCGAGCCCCTTTTCCGGCCTTCCTCCGTCCCGGCGGGGCCTGGGCACGGCCGAGGACCGCAGCCCCGGCGGGCGGGCGGGGGCAGAGGGTAAAGCCGCCCCCCCGCCCCGCACAAACAAGCGCCGCCGTCTGCAGCCCGCGCCCGCACCCTGGCCGCCACCCCGGGCTCTTCTTTCCGGCCGGGGAGCGCGCTTCGGCTGCCCCCCTAGCCGCCGCGGCGAGACGAGTCGGTTTCGCTTCGGCGCTTGGTTCTCCCGCCGGCTCGGCGAGCGGTGGCGGTGGCGGCGGCGGCACTGGGAAAATGGCGGCCGAGCTCCTTTTCCCTCCCCCCCTTTAATCTGAAGCGGAGGGAGAATGGAGCGAGCAAGCGAGCGGGCGAGTGCCGGGGACACGGGGAGGAGGGACAGCAGCGCCTCCGCCGGCTGCGGCTGCGGCGGGCCGCTCCGCCCCGGCGCGCCGCCAGGGGGCGCCCGCCTCGCCGCCCCCGCGGGCTGCCAGGAGGCGCGGCCGCCGCCGCCTCAGTCATGGCTCCTCGCCGCGGCCGCGGCTCCTGCACCTCAGTTTGCGGAAGCGGGAGCCCGCTGCCTGCTACGTGCGGCGGCGACACGCGGCACTGCGGCAAGCGGCGCGGGGCCCTCGCTCTGGCCGAGGGGAGGCTAACCTGAGGCGCCGACGCCGCCACATTCCCTCCGCGCTGGGCTGGCGGTACCGCGCGCCGGTTATGAGGGCTGCCTGGCGCGGCAGAGCAAGAGGACGTGAGCGAAGAACTGTGTGTACAGTGAAGGAAGGGGACGCTGCTGCGGCCACGGTAGCCCAGGCCAGCCGGGCTCTGAGCCGGGCAGGAAGCGCCCTGACCAGTGACGCGGTCCTGCCACCCGCCCTTTGTCCTACACCCGGCTCTGAACACTGCAGCACACGGCTGGCTGCTAGCCCTAGCGCCACGCTCCGCAGCCGCCAAACCAAAAAATAAGCGGACACCATTGCGCAGGCGCGAGCTAGGACCGACTCCGGGCTAGCCCGGGCAGGGGCAGCTGGGAGCTAGAGGGGAAATGATGACCCACCAGCGCCGGGCCCGCTGGGAACTGTAGTTTTCGTTAAACTCTCTTCTTGTTTTTAGTTTTCTTGGTTTGTCAGATCCGCCAAAATAGACTAAAAAGCATTCATTACACAAAAATATTTGTTTCTTGCTCTTGCTACCACCAAATTAAAGTTCACTGCCGCGCTAGAAGTTTTAACAATTAACAACAAAAGCAAACTTGTCATATTCCTACCAGGGTTGACTTAAAAGCCGTGGCACCTTATTCCTCGTACAGCTAATTTGTCGGTACGAGATTGATTCCTTCCTCCCAAATAAGGTCTTAATATGAGAACGTTTTCTGTATTTTAAGAAACTTAACATAGTCCGGGCGTAGTGGCACATGCCTTTAATCCCAGCACTCGGTAGGCAGAGCCAGGGAGATCTCTGCATTCAATGCCAGCCTGGTCTACAGAGGGAGTTCCACACAGAGAAACCCTCTCTCGAAAAGCAAACAACAAAAAAGTTAATATGACGTAAAGCACTACATTACACAATACAAATCCACTCCCTCTAAAGCTAAAGATGCCAAAAAGTTATTAGGACTTACTAAAATTAAATAGCATAAAATTTGTCCCAAATCACCAAACTCAGCAGATGAGAAGGGTATTCTATTAAAAAGAAAGATGCAAAATGCTCAATACTTTTTTGTGTGGTTTACCAAAACCAGTATCCGGTGTTATGTGTCATTTCAGCTAAAAAAAAAAAAAAAAAAAAAAAAAAAAAAACCAAACCTATTGCTGCAGAACAGTTTTCGTTACCCCACAAAGCCAGGTTTCTGCAACATCTGCATCTATATTTCTCTTGAGTTTCCATCTGTATTTTTGTTTTATTACACTCTCAAACATAATTGTGGTTCTCAAATACCAAAGGCAGGAGGCAGCATAGAGTCCTAAGGTCAAATCACACAAGGATAAACTGATAAATTTATACATATTTACATCCACATCCAGAAAAGATCCTTAGTTTGGACTTTTTAATCTATAGTAATGCCACAGAGGATGTTAATACAGGAGGACCAATAACTAGAGTCCTGATCTAAAGACTACAAAATCTAAATTAACAGAATAGAAATAAGGCAAACTTTTCTACAATATAAACCTAAATATTAATGAAAGAAACTCATAGTATTGTTACTATCCCAACTCTTAAAAACTTGACTATCCAGACAGGCTGTGACAGCCCATGCCTTTAATCCCAGCACTTCGGAGGCAGAGGCAAATGGATTTTTGTGAGTTCAAGGACAGCCTGGTCTACAAATCGAGTTCAGGACAGCCAAGGCTACATAGAGAAACCCTGTCTTGAAAAAAAGAAAGAAATATATAATAAAGATTCAATCATTCCCATGAGAGAAAATGTTATTTGACTTTTTGAGTCTTACTTATTTTACTTAACACAGTTCCATACTTTTGTTATTTTAAAAAGATAAAAAATAAAGACAGCAGATGTGATGGAGATTGATTTACATTCAGAATTTTAGACACACCAAAAGATGTTTTCTTCAAAACTGTCAAATACAAATAGCCAAAACACTAAGAATGTAACATTTATATAATTCCTGATTGTGTCATGGTTATTCTTACTATAGGTAGTTTATTGTATATATGTAGAATAATATAAATGTGTATGTAAAAAATAAAATACATAAAAAAATAAAGACAGCATCAAATTTACTGTTTCTTATTCACTTTTAAAAAATCAAGTTTACCGCGGTAATTATAATGTCTCACAATCCTGTCTCAGAAAAGAAAAGGAAAAAAAAGATATAAATGATTAGAGATGGCTCAGTGTTTCAATTCCCAGCACCCTGCTCTTCCAGAAGACCTTGGTTCAATTCCCAGCACCCACATGGCAGCTTACAACTGCCTGTACCTCAAATTCCAGTGGACCCACCTCCCTCACACAGACATATATGTAGGCCAAACATCAAATATACATATAAATAATTTTTTTTTAAGGACTTAAAAAAGCTGGGAGGTGCTGGCACACACCTTTAATCCCAGCATTTAGGAGGCAGAGGTAGGTGGATCTCCATGATTTCAAGGCCATCCTGGACTACAGAGCGAATTCCATGACAGCCAGAGCCTCAGAAAAACAAAAACAAACTTGACTAGCCAGTCATAGTGGTATGTGCCTTGTAATTTCAGCAGGAGGAAAGGAGAGGCAGATGGATCTCTGTGAGTTCAAGGCCAACAGACACTGAGTTCGATGACTGCCGAGGCTGGGCACAGAGACCCTCTCTCAAAAAAACAAAACAAAAAACACCACCAACAACAAAAACTTCACTACCTAACTCAAGCATGTTGATGAATGCCTACAATTCTAACATTTAAGTGGGCGTGGGGAAGACAGAGATCCAAGCCTACCAGAACCACAGTATAGCCTGTCCAGAAAACTAGGAACACCAAGTTTATAAACAAGTGTATTTTAAAAACTGACCCTGGAGCCGAGCAGTGGTGACACACGCCTTTAATCCCAGCACTTGGGAGGCAGAGGCAGGCAGATCTCTGTGAGTTCCAAGGCCAGCCTGGTCTAAAACGGACAGCCAAGATAACAGAGAAATCCTGTCTCAAAAAACAAAGAAACAAACAAACAAACAAAGATCTATCTTTAAGATACCACCAACATCAAAGTAGGCAGAATGGATATCAGGCAAGAACCTTGGTCCTGATTACATTTACATCAACACAATAACTAATTCTGACATGTTAGTAACAGATTAATTTCTCTTATTTTAGAGTATATACTCCATGAGAACCTGTTTCAACAACAACAAAAAAACTTTCCTTTTTATAAACTCCACATGGCCAGGCATGGTGGTGCACACCTTTAGTCCCAACACTTGGGAGGCAGAGGCAGGAGGATTGCTGTAAGGCCGAGGCCAGCCTGGTCTACAGAGTACGTCCCAGGACACTTAGAGCTATTACATAGAGAAGCCCTATCTTGAAAAACCAAAAAATAAAAAATAAATAAACCCCCAATGAAGTCAAGGTAATTTTCCTCCTCATGCTAATACCACAGTCCCAAAATTAAATAAATATATTCTCTCAACATAGAAATGATCAGATATTCATAAAGAAAAAAACTGATTCTAAGACAACTTCATAAATTAACTATGTTGGCAACAAAACAGTAACATTCAAAAGGCTAACTCTGAAACCACTTCTAAAACTAGGAATGACCTGGGAACAATTCAAAAGATAGCATTAAAAGTCAACTCCAGGCACAACCACAGCATCCTATAATCTCAGCTACTGGGGAGTCTGATGCAGGCAAATACTGCATTTGAGGCCAGCCTGAACCAGGAAGAGTAATTCCATCATTGGCAGAGTGCTTAGCTAACATCCAAAAAATCTCAGCCAATCCTTGCCACTACATCACAGACAGGCCCAGACTATAATCCCAACACTTGGGTGGAGGCAAAAGTTAGTTTTTTTCCACTACATGGACAGTTTAATATGGGATACATGAAATTGTGTCTAAAAAAAACAGTGAATAATTTTTCATAAGTCAGTTGCCAATTCTAAAGCTATAACAAAACATAAAATCTGATCTGGTGGCAGAGTAGACCTAAGGATTTTAAAAGATGACACAACTGTTCCCTCCAGTGAAAAGGCACATCATTCTTAGGAAAGGTCATTCCCTTCCCCAACCTCACCTCTCTGTGTATGTGTATTTCTGGGTTGGGAAAGCACGTGTTATATATTCAAATATACATAGTCATAAGCAGGCCAGAGAGGACCTCAGGTATACTCTTGTATTCCTTTATTTTCTATTTTTTTGGAGACAGGGTTTCTCTGTGTAGCCTTGGCTGTCCTGGACTTGCTTTTGTAGACCAGGCTGACCTTGAACTCACAGAGATCCGCCTGCCTCTGGCTCCCAAGTGCTGGGATTAAAGGCGTGCGCCACCACGCCCTGTTCAGGCATTGCTTTTATGTAGGTGCCATGTTTCAAATTTAGGTCTCTGTGCTTATAGAATAAGTACTCCTAATCACTAAGCTATCTCTCCAACTTAATCATTATATATATATATATATTTTTTTTTTTAAAGATTTACTTATTTATTATGTATACGGTGCTCTGTCTGCATGTACCTCTGCAGGCCAGATCACATTATAGATGGTTGTGAGCCACCATGTGGTTGCTGGGAATTGAACTCAGGACCTCTGGAAGAGCAGCCAGTGCTCTTAACCTCTGAGCCATCGCTCCAGTTCTTTTTTAAGCCGTAGATTTTGGGATTCTATATATACATAAGAACATACAGTGCAGGGCTGGAGAGATGGCTCAGTGGTTAAGAGCACCGCCTGCTCTTCCAGAGATCCTGAGTTCAATTCCCAGCAACCACATGGTGGCTCACAGCCATCTATAATGTGATCTGATGCCCTCTTCTGGCCTATAGGTGTACATGCAGGCAGAGCACTGTATACATAATAATGAATAAATAAATCTTTAAAAAAAAAAAAGAACATACAGTGCAGGGTGTGGTGGCACATGTCTTTAATTGCAGCTATGAGTTCAAGGCCAGTCTGGTCTACAAAGAGTCCAAGACAGTCAAGGCTAACACAGAGAAACCCTGTCTAGAAAAACCAGGAAAATCAAACAACAAACAAAAAAAGAACATACAGAAGCCAGGTACCCCTTTAATCCCAGCACTGGGAGACAGAGGCAGGTGGATCTCTGTGAGTTCCAGAACAGCCTGGTCTACAGAGCTAGTCCAGGACAGCCAAGGCTACACAGGGAAACCCTGGAGGGGTGGGGCACACATAGAATGAGAAATGTCTGAAGCTACTGAACAAAAAGGAAAAAACTAGCTAGGCACGGTGATGCACACTTTCAATCTGAGCACTTGGGACGCAGAGGCAGGCAGACCACTTGTGTTCAAAGGGGAGAGAGAGGAGATGGGGGAAAAGGAGGAAGAAAGAGAGAGGGAAGAAGTGTGTTAGTTCCATGACAGCCAGAGGTATATAAGAGAAACTGGTATTCCCAGCACTCAGGAGGCAGAAGCAGGTGGATCTCTGGGAGTTCCAGGCCACCCTGGTCTACAAAGTGAGTCCAGGACAGCCAAGGTTACACAGAGAAACCCTGTCTTGGAAAAAAAAAAAAGGAGTGGGGGTGGGGTGGAGAGATGGCTCAGATGACTGCTCTTCCAGAGGTCTGAGTTCAATTCCCAGCAACCACATGGTGGCTCACAATCATCTATAATGTGATCTGATGCCGTCTTCTGGCCTGAAGTGTACATGCAAGCAGAACACTATAAACCTTTAAAAGGGGGGTTGGGGTGAGAGACCCTATCTTTTTTTTTTTTTTTTTTTTTTTTTTTTTTTTTTTTTTTTTGATTTTTTGAGACAGGGTTTCTCTGTTAGCCTTGGCTGTCCTGGACTCACTTTATAGACCAGGCTGGCCTCAAACTCACAGTGATCCACCTGCCTTTGGCTCCCAAGTGCTGGGAGATTAAAGGTGTGTACCACCACGCCTTGTGAGAGACCCTATCTCAAGGAGAAAAAAAATAAAGGAGAAAACTTGTTAATTTAAACAAATTTTGTAATAAAATCAGAAATACTTCTGCCAAAATAAACACAATTATGTAACAAAACACAAAACTGTCGTCCTCTCCAAAATAGAGGCGTTTTTGTTTATTTGTCTGATTAGCTGATTGTTCTTTGAGTAGAGGTCTCCCAGTGTGGGTCAGGCTAGCCCTGAGCTCATGAGCCCCTGCCTCAGCCTCCCAAATGGTAGAATCACAGGCTTGCACTACCATGTCTGACAAAGAAAGCATTTATGCCAACAAGATTCTGGAAAGGTGTGGTGGCACACACCTATAATCTCAGCACTCGGGAGGCAGAGGCAGGTGGATTGTTGTGAGTTTGATGCCAATTTGGTCAACAAAGTGAGTCCAAGACAGCCAGGGCTACACAGAGAAACCCTGACTCGGGGCGGGGCGTGGGAAGATTCTAGAAACACTTGGAGAAAGAAGATAGACCACTCCTAGAGAGACGCACACTACAAAACCTACACAGAGAGGCCTCTGCTCAGATGATGAAACCTGAAGACATTTAGCCAATCATCATGGGTACAAAACTATCAAACAGATGTAATGTTATTGAGAACACGTCAACAAGACTGGAAATCAGGAAATGCTAAAGTCCTAGCTTACCTGTCATTCATCTACAAAGAAATCCTACATAATTTCCTCAACTTTTTTGCTTTTTTGATTTAGACTAACAAAATTCAGGATCCAGTATTATTTTCAACCATAATTCCTACATTAAGACATTAAGGCATAAATTTAACAAAATTATCCCAAATTAGCTAATTTCAAGTACGCAATAAAAACCAGTAATATCTAGTTGAAACTATTTTCTGTGGTAAAAGGAGAGGAAAGCCAGGTATGCAGGTGTTGTGTCTACTATCCCAGCTACTCGGGCCGGGAGAAGGCACATGCCTTTAACCCCAGCTACTCAGAAAGCCAAGATGGGAGGATCTCCTCATCCACACGGCCAGACCCTACCTTAAAAAGAAAGAAGAAGGCAGGCTGGAGACATAGCTGCAAAGGACCCAGGTTTGATTCCCAGCTCACACATAATGGCTCACACCCATCCATAACGCCAGTTGCAGGATCCACCACCTTCTTCTGACCTTTGCAAAGGCAATAGGTATGCATATGCATATACACATTTGCAAGCAAAACACTCATACACATAAAGTAAATAAAAATAAAATATTTTTAAAAAGAGAAATGCCGCTGGGTGTGGCAGAGCACGCCTTTAATCCCAGCATTCGGGTAGATCGCAGTGAGTTCGAGGCCAGCCTGGTCTACAGAGTAAGTCCAGGATAGCCAAGGCTATACAGAGAAGCCCTGTCTTGAAAAAGCCAAAACCAACCGGGCATGGTGGTACATGCCTTTAATCCCAACAAAGACAGGCAGATTTGCTTTGAGTTCGTGGCCAGCCTGGACTACAAAGGGAGTCCAGGAACAGCCAAGGCTACACAGAGAAACCCTGTCTCAAAAGGCCAAGGAAAGAAAAAAGAAAAGAAAAATCAAAACCAACCTACCAAAACAGAGAAATGCTTTCCAAGGCATGATACAACATACCTGTAATCCTAGTACTGGGGAGAGTAAAACAGAAGGATCACGAGCTCATGGGCAGCCTGGATTACATAATGGTTTTTGGGCTAGCCTAAGCACAAACAAAACTGCACTAAAAGAAAAGGGAAGGAAAAAACAAAAAACAAAACAAAACTTCACAATGCCTGCAATATCCATGGTAGTACTATCAAATTATGACTTTGCCCAGCTCAACACGGTGGCACACACCTTTAAACACTTAGGAGGCAGAAGTAGACAGTTCTCTGTGCTCTCTAGGCCAGTCTGGTCTACGTAACAAGTTCCAGGACAGCCAGAAACACACAGTGTAAGAGTCTATTTAAAAAAATAAAGTCATGCACTATCATGTCCAGCTCAAAAAAAAAAAAAAGTTTAAAAAAACCTTGTTACTAGTATTTAGACCCACAGACCAAAATTTTTCTTTAACAATAAAACCTGTATTCTTAATTAAAACATTTTGGGGGAGTTACTGATGATTGAACCCATAGTCTCAAACATGCTAAATACATAGCCAACTAACACGCGTTCTACTTTATATAACCCCTAAATCTACTTTAAATGTCACTAGAAATGGACAAACTTTTAAAGCTCTATCATTCATTTTCTTTCATCCATAGACATTTATTAAGCTGGGGGGGGGTATGATTAGACGCTATATGGTTCATACATACAAAGAGCATTATGGATCTATTCAATGTTATTTTAAAGGGGGAAAAAGATCAAGGTTAATAATTTACAAAGATCAATTAGTAAATTTTTAGGAGGCTTAGGCTTCCAATTCTCTCTTCTGAAACCTTTTTCTGAAGACTGCCTAAATTATCACAGAAGTCTAAAATTAGGTGTTACTTAAAAGCATACCCAAAGCAGGGTGGTAATGGTACAGGCCTTTAAACCCAGCACTCAAGAGGCAGAGGCCAGCAAATCTTCTGAGTTCCAGGCCAGCCTGGTCTGCAGAGCAAGTCCAGGATAGCCAGAGCTGCACAGAGAAACACTGTTTCAAAAAAACAAAAAAGAGAGCACGCCTTAATCCCAGCACTTGGGAGGCAGAGGCAGGCAGATCACTGTGAGTTCCGGGACAGCCTGGTCTACAAAGTGAGTCTAGGACAATAAGGGTACACAGAGAAACCCTGTTTCTTTCTTTCTTTTTTTTTTAAAAGGATTTATTTATTTATTATACAATGTTCTGCCTGCATGTACACCTGCATACCAGAAGAGGACACCAGATCTCATTATCGATAGAAACCCTGTTTCTAAAAGCCAAAAAAGTTAAGGGAGCCAATAGGCATCAGGAATCTAAAGTGTTAGACTGGTCACCTCTACCATAAGTGTCTCAAAATAAGCAAAAAAATCTCAAAGGGAAATTCTGTGACCTAATCTAATCATATTGAGTTCTACCTTTTCATTCTCAAGTTTTTGCTGTTGCTCCGGGAGACACTTCTAGGCTTCTTCTTTATTCTGATAGACTTTTAAACATTAATTATATCTTTAACTATTTTATCTTCATTGAGTAATTAGGCAATTAGACACTTTTCAATCAAAGCCATTATTACTCTGACACCAAAACCAGATAAAAACCTCATGATAAAATTATACAGATCAATATTCTCTATGCTAGTTATAAAAATGTTCAATAAAACAAAAATGAATCCAGAAGCAAACAAACAAAAAAAAAAGGAGTACCTTTGCTAAACGTAGTTTTATTCCAGTAATTCAAGGTTAGTTTAACAGCTGTAAGTCTGTTGTAACATGCATTATTATAGGGCAAAACCGCATGACCAGAACTGGAGAGATGCTCAGCAGGTAGGAGCTCTGGCTCACGGAGGAGTGTGACCTCCTACAAATCCAGTTCTAGGTGATCCAGCGCCCTCTTCTGGTCTCACTGGGCACTGCATACATGTATATAAATGACATGCATGCAAGCAAACATCCACAGAAATAAAAATGTTAAATTTTTTAATACGCCAGGCATGGAGGTACATGTCTTTAATCTCAGCACTCAGGGAGTCAGAGGCAGGCAGACTGTGGTGAGTTCGAGGCCATCCTAGTCAACGAAGTAAATCCAGGACAGCCAAGGCTACAGAGAAACCCTACCTCGAAAAACCAAAAGAAGAAAGAAAGAAGTCTACTTTTATTGCAGTGCCTATAATCTTGTATATAGAAAATACTAGATAAAGCCAGGTGTGGTGCATGCCTATAGTCCCAGCACTTGAGAGTTAGAAGGAAAAGGATCAGGAGTTCAAGGATAGCCTTACTACATACTAAGTCTGAGTCCTTGAGACTCTGTGCATGAGAGAGGCCCTGTCTAAAAACAGGAACTATCAGAAAACACTAAGAAAATCACAAAGTACTGGCACTAATAAATTCAATAAAGCTATGTGAGGTCAATATACTAATAGTGATTATATTTCTACTGGTTTAAGTACTTGCTGTGTAAGAATGAAAAGCATTCAGAACACTCAAACACCGGGTAGGCACGCAGCCAACTTGTATTCTCAATCTCAGAAGAGAGTCCCTGGAATAAACTGGCTGGTGAGACTACTGATAAACTCTGGGTTCAACTGAAAAACCCTGCCTCCTACAAAGTGAGTCTAGGAAAGCCAAGGGTACACAGAGAAACCCTGTCTCAGGGGAAAACAAAAAACCAAAAACATGCCAGGCATGGTGGCACACTCCTTTAATCCCAGCACTCAGAGGCAGGTGAATTGCTGTGAGTTTGAGGCCAGCCTGGTCTACAAAGCGAGTCCAAGATAGCCAAGGCTACACAGAGAAACCCTGTCTCAAAGAACAAAAACACAAACAAACAAAAAGAGCCTGCCTCAATGAATAAGGTGAAAGAGCAATTGAGGACAATTCCCAGCATAACCTCAGCCTTCATATAAACACACACACACACACCCACATTTATGTGAACATGAATGCATACATACCAAAAAATGGGGGGCAGGGTGGGGGGGTAAAAGGAGATAAAAAATTCAATCACAATAGCACCAAAAAGATCAAAATAGGAGCTGGGGGGAAAAGGCTCAATAATTAAAGATTGCTCTTACAGAGGACCCTAGACTCAGTTCCCACCACCCACATGGCAGCTCACAACCATCTGTAACACCAGTTTCAAGGGATCTGATGTCCTCTTCTGATCTCTGTGCACCAGGCACACATGCAGTACATAGAGACAAACATAGCCAATACACCCATACACCTAAAATACTTTTTTAAAAATTAAATTTGTGGCAAGGTGCATGCCTTTAATCCTAGTAGGTGGCTCTCTTGAATTTGAGGCCAGAGGCTTACAGAAGAGTTCCATCCAGGACAGCTAGGACTACACGGAGAAACCCTATATTGAAATAAACAGTAAGTAAATAAATAGATAAATGCATTTTAAGAGATGAAGCTAAGCTGGGCGTGGTCACGCACGCCATTAGTCCCAGCACTCTGCAGGCAGAAGCAATCAGATCTTTCTTTATGAGTTTGAGGGCAACCTGATCTACAAAGGGAATCCAGGACAGCCAAGGGTACACAGAGAAACCCTGTCTCAAAAAAAACAAAACAAAAAACAACAACAACAAAAGATGAAGCTAAAATAGTATTTCTAAACAATTTCACTTTGCGTAACAACGACCCGCCTGTGAAGTGTGAGACGGCAAACTGTCCTTCTGCCCTTTATTCCTCCTTGAGAAGTTACCCAAGCAATCTGCCCTCACGTCACACTTGCAGCTTCCCTGCCAGAAGCACATTACGGGAAGCTCAGGTTTCCTTCAAACTTAAGTTCATGAAAGAATGAACTAAGACCCAGCATGTCACAGATATAATCAGTCATCTACCAGAATAATAGCAGCTACATCAATGAGGAACACAAAATCCTATTACTAGAACAGTTATCTTCAGGGACTTAGGACTGAATTGTACAATTATTTTAAAAGCTTAAACAGAAGCAGCTGTGCCTAAAGAATACCGAACCAAGGCCAGTCATGGTGGCGCACGCCTTTAATCCCAGCACTCGGGAGGCAGAGGCAGGGTTTCTCTGCGTAGCCTTTTCTGTCCTGGGCTCGCTTTGTAGACCAGGCTGGCCTCAAACTCACAGCGATCTGCCTGCCTCTGCCTCCCGAGTGCTGGGATTAAAGGCGTGCGCCACCACGCCCGGCAAGATTTCTTTTTCTTTTTCTTAATGTATTTATTTATTTGGTCCATTGGTTTTTCAAGATGGGGTTTCTCTGTGTACCCTTGGCTGTCCTGGACTCACTTTGTGGCTGGCTTTGAACTCACAGTGATCCCTGCCTCCCCAGTGCTGGGATTAAAGGCCTGGGCCACCATGCCCAGGTAAGTTTTCTTTTAAGATTGAAGTTCACTGATTTAAAAGCACAGAAAATACAATAATAATAATAATGATGATGATGATGATGATGATAATGATAATAATAATAACAACCAACAACAACCACCACCACCACCACCATAATGAAGTGAGTTTCAATATTCTACATGTTGAACAGCACAAAAATTTGGAGAAGTTATATAAATTTTAAATAATATAACCAGTATTTTCTCCAAAAAATATTAGAGTAGCCCCCTCAGACAAACAGAGACAGACAGACAAACAGACATAATGAGCCGTCTGAACTATATAATTAGAAGTTAACATGTATGGGCTGGGCTTGGTAGTTAAAGCCCTTGATATGTAAGCGTGGAGACCTAAGTCCTAGTCCCCAGAACATGTGAGGGCAGCACAGCAGCCTGCGTCTGGAACACCAGCCCTTCTACCTGGAGACTGGCATATGCACAGGAGAACAACAAACAGAGCAAGGAAGAGACCCTGTCTCAAACAAGGTAGAAAAGCAAAGACTGATATCTAAAGTTGTCCTCTGACCTCCACCTGCCTAATGAAATGTACACACCTTCATTCAAGTAATTATACACTCACTTGTGCTCACACACAAAAAAGAAATTGATATATATGACCACTAGTAACATAAATAAAAACATGGATCTGGAGAGGTGGTTCAGAGGTTAAGAGCACTGTCTGTTCTTCCCGAGGTTCTGAGTTCAATTCCAAGCAACCACATGGTGGCTCACAACCATCTATAATGAGAGCTACAGCCCTCTCCTGGTGGGCAGGCAGGATATTATACACATAATAAATAAATCTTTAAAACCATATAAATAAATAAAAACACAAACCGCCAATATTTGCATAGGGAACAACTAAAAATGGCCACATAGTTTGAGAATATATTTAAACTCTAGTTATATAAAATTAACTTTTATTTAAAAAGATGTGTACTATAAAAGCATTGATAGACTTTAAAATACTTTACTGAAAGCTAGAGGACAAAATTTAGGTGCTCAACCAAATATCTTAAATTGCTAAGTAGCACACACAGTAAAGGATAAGAGAGCGGAGAGAAAAAAAGTACTCGGGAGGCAGAAACAGGGGGATCGCTGTGAGTTTGAGGCCAGGCTAGTCTACAAAGCGAGGATAGCCAAAGCTACACAGAGAAACCTTGTCTCGGGGGGAAAAAAAAAGAAAGAAAGAAAGAAAGAAAGAAAATTACAAATGAGAGAAGCATTAAAAACCATTACAGGTGTCCAGTAACATTCAAACTTATGTCAGCAAAACCTAACAGCTTAGGTGTGGTACCTCAGCTCTGTAATCTCACCACTCAGAAGATGCTAAGAGAGCAAAGCTAGGCTGGGATATAAACTGAGTTCCAGGACAGCCTGGACACAAGACCCTGTCTTTAACACTAACACACAAACACACAAACACACACACACACACACATACGCAAAGCCACTAAAAGATGGAAGGGTTGCTTTATAATAGATTATTAATAGTGATCAAAGCAAAACAGCTGACATGCAACTTTTATTTACTTCAATATTTACTAAAGAAGATATATGGGGTAAATTATTCTTTAAAGCATACAAATCACTGATAGTGAACCAAATTCATCATTAAGCACGCAAAGTATAGCAAATGTCAAACATACATGTAAGGTATCAACTGTAAAACTGCTCAGGGAGCCTGCCGCTGTTGTGCACGCCTTTAATCCCAACACACAGGAAGCAGAGGCAGGTGGATCTCTATGAGTTCGAGGCCAGCCTGGTCTACAGAGCGAGTCCAGGACAGCCAGGGATACACAGAGAAACCCTGTCTCAAAAAAAAAAAAAAAAAAAAAAAAAAAAGAAAGAAAGAAAGAGAAAAGAAACAAAGAAAGAAAGAAAAAGAAAGGGGCAGTAGCGATCCCTGTCTTCCCGTGCCAGCAGCAAAGGTCTGCCACAGTGCAGGAGCTCTGCAGCCTGGGCTTTTCACTTCCCATGTGTTCTCGCTGGGCAATGTGGATCACACCTTTAGTACAGCACTCAGGAGACAGACAGAGGAATCTCTGTGAGTTCACTGTGAACCTGGTCTACAGAGCAAGTTCCACAACACCCAACACTATATAAAGAAACCCTGTCTAATGCTGGGCATTGTGGCGCAGGCCTTTAATGCCAGCACTTCGGAGGCAGAGGCAAGCGGATCATTGTCAGTTCGAGGCCAGCCTGGTCTACAAAGTGAGTCAAGGACAGCCAAGACTACACAGAGAAACCCTATCTTGAGGGGGGAAAAACCCTGTCTCTAAAACCAAGAACAAACAAATAAAACTACTCTCAAACATAATTATCTTTGCATTAATATTGCTGCTCATTTAAATGTAATATCAGTTTTCATTAGATAAATAATGCCGTATCTTTATTCACAATCTTTCTAAATGTCTTTTCTCTTGGATAAATTCATAGAGCTGGAACCTCAGTTAAAGGACATTTATAAATTTATTGATATGTGCTACCCAAGTATCTTCAAGAAAAATTAGGCCCAGTGCACATTCCCACTAGCTGTGTTTAAAGAATGTTTTTAGCCATCTCTGACAGCTCATTTGCCAATTTGATAGGTGAAATTACTTATTTTGAATACATTTGATTACTTATCATAAAATGTTTTTCATATGCTTCTTGATGGTTTATATTTTCTTTTTGTGAACTTTTATCATGTTCTTTGTCAATAAAGCTTTTACTTTCTCTTAGTAAACTTGAAAATCCTCATAAGTTAAAGCCAGGCGTGGTGGCGCACGCCTTTAATCCCAGCACTCGGGAGGCAGAGGCAGGCGGATCGCTGTGAGTTCGAGGCCAGCCTGGTCTACAATGCGAGTCCAGGACAGCCAAGGCTACACAGAGAAACCCTGTCTCAAAAAACAAAAAAAACAACAAAAAAAATTCTCATAAGTAACTTTGAGATAAAGCCTCATAAGTAACTTTGGCTCCCCCTGCTGGTTAAATATAACCACGATCAGGAAGCAGACCGATTACTGCTCCAACACACAAACACACACACACACACACACACACACACACACACGCAGTGTGACTAACAACACTAAGAAGTTCCAGAGAAGGGAGGGCAAAAATCACTCATGCGTGTGTAAGAACAATTCTAACAGTTCCTTATTAAATAAACTGGCAGGCTGGTAGGATGCAGGTCTGCATTACTAACTTCTCTAAAATTTAATAACGTGAGCAGGGTGTAGTGATGCACACCTTTAATCCCACAGAGACCGGCGGATCGCTGTGAGTTCAAGGTCAGCCTGGTCTACAAAGTGAGTCCAGGACAGCCAAGGCTACACAGAGAAAGCCTGTCTCCAAACAAACAAACAAAAAAGAGCCAGTTTTTGCTCCCAGAGAACTTATAGACGACAGAAAGTAAAAGAGAAGCAAACTAATGGGCACTTGGTGTCAGACCTCCTGAGCATGGAGGCTCAGAGCAAGGGCTGCGAGCACAGCACACCCTGGGGACCAGAGCTCTGTGGTTAATGTGACTACCACGTGGCAACTGTTCCTAAAGGAGGAAGATAGAACTAGAGAGATAGCTCAGTGCTTAATAGCGCTTCTTATTCTTCCAGAAAATCTCTTTCATAGCACCTACTGTGTGTGGCTTAATGAGCTCACTTCACCTCTCCAGAGACCTGATGCCTTCCTCTGGCCTCCATTCACACACGCGGCACACGTTCACACACGCGGCACACGTTCACACACGCGGCACACATGCACACACGCGGCACACGTTCACACACGCGGCACACGTTCACACACGCGGCACACGTTCACACACGCGGCACACGTTCACACACGCGGCACACGTTCACACACGCGGCACACGTTCACACAGGCGGCACACATTCACACACACGCATATTTAAAAACAAAGGGAAGAGGAATAAGTCTTCAGAAAACAGTCAAAGCCCTTAAAAAAAGATAAGTGCCCATGTGGAGGCTCAGAGGGCTGGCACAAGGGACACAAAGAATGTACTGCGGAGTATGAGAAGGCTGGAGCCAGGCCATCAAGACCATGGGTGCCTGGCCAAAGCAACTGAACTACAATGCTGGAAAGCGGGAAGAGCCACAGTAGACAAAGATATCATCATTCAATAAAGTCTACATTTACCAAAATCACTTCTGATAGAAGCTTGGAAGATAGAAGGCAATCAAAAAGAGTGATGAGGTAACTCAAATGTCATACAGGCAACAAGGTGATAGCCTGAACTCAGAAGGGAGAAGTGGCAATGAGCAGGAAAACTTTTGTTTGTTTGTTTGTTGCCTCTGCCTCCTGAGTGCTGGGATTAAAGGTGTGCGCCACCACGCCCGGCTAGGAAAACTTTTTTTTCCCCGTTTTCCAAGACAGGGTTTCTCTGTGTAGCCCTGGCTGTCCTGGACTCACTCTGTAGACCAGGCTGGCCTCAAACTCACAGGGATCCACCTGCCTCTGCCCCCCCCCCAAATTCTGGGATTAAGGGCGTGCACCACCATGTCAGTTCTATTTGGTTTTTTGTTTTGTTTTTCAGGAAAACGTTTATAAAGAAAGATAAGGAGGAAAGATGGCTCAGTGGGAAAAGGCACCTGCTGCCAAGGCTGACAAGCTGGATGGAATAGACAGATTAGAATACATGAGAATCTGCTCAGCAATAGTGCTTTAAATCTTATTATAAATGTAACAGAGCTGGGTGTGGTGGCGCACGCCTTTAATCCCAGCACTTGGGGAGGCAGAGGCAGGCGGATCGCTGTAAATTCAAGGCCAGCCTGGTCTACAAAGTGAGTCTAGGACAGCCAAGGCTACACAGAGAAAACCTGTCTTGAAAACAAAAGAACAAAAATAAATGTAACAGGTTTCTTCCCATTATTTGGGAGCTAGAGCGGGAGTAGGAAAAAACCCTATAAAATTCAACAGTTGCGCACGCCTTTAATTCCAGCACTCGGGAGGGAGAAGACAGGTGGATCTTTGTGAGTTTGAGGCCAGCCTGGTCTACAGAGTGATTTCCAGGGCAGTTAAGGCTACACAGAGAAACTCTGTCTCAGAAAAAAACAAACAAAAACAAAACAAAACAAAAAGAACCTTGTCTTTCTTCTCATCCAGGGAAGATGTAAGGAAAGGGAATTATAATTATCTGTTAACTTTTTTTTTTTTTTGGTTTTTGGAGACAGGGTTTCTCTGTGTTAACAGCCCTAGCTATCCTGGAACTCTCTGTAGACCAGGCTGGCCTCAAACTCACAGAGATCCTCCTGCCTCTGCCTCCAAAGTGCTGGGATTAAAGGTGTGCGCCACCACTACCTAGCCGCTTTTACTTATTTTTAAATTTTGCTTTCAAATATTTGGATTGATCCCAACAACAAAAAGTATAAAAGAAGCCAGGTGTAATGGTTTATGCCTTTAATCCCACTCAGGAGGAAGAGAAAAGTTTTAGGCTAGCCAGGGTAACACTGAGAACTTGTCTCAAAAAAAAAAAAGCCTGCAAGAGGCTTCAGCAGGGAAGACCTGTTACCATTCAAGCCTGGCATCTGGAGCGTAGGCAGAGAGGACTGAAGGTAGAGGGGGAAGAAAGAGCTTAAGGAAGAAGCACCAAGAAAAACTACAAAGTGCAAGTACCCTGGGTGTTTGCTGGGAGTGAGAGAACACAGCACAGGGGGTTCAGAATAGACTTAAGCTGTTGAGACTGTGTTGTGAAGTCTTGTATTATAAGAGTCTCAATTTATTTGTGTGATACCTTAAGAAATAAGCTAAGAGAACCAAACACAGTTTTATGAAAAATAAACTTCAACACCTGAGTTCAATTCCTAGGACACATATGAAGGTAGGAGGGCAAAACAAACTCAACAAAGTTGTCCTCTGACCTCCACATATGCTCTGCAGCAGCATCAGACACAAATGGGCATAATAAAATCCAGGCTTCAAAAAGACGCAGGGGGAAAAAAAGTCCTGAGTCTAACATAGAGAAAAGGGGGAAATATAACTTCCATGAGGAGGTATAACTGACAGGAGTGCCTTACATCAAAATTACTAGAGTTTTGAAGTTTATTTTTCCTTTACTACTTTCGTTTCTTTGGTACTGTGGCTTGAAAATGGTTAAGATGACACATTTTACTATCATTTTCTAAATGCATGGAAACAAGTGCATGTTTAGGAATCACATTTAAACAATGTCTAACCAACTAGAGTTCATTCTAAAATGAGATCACTGGAAGTTGGAGAATGCTGTCAGTAAACTGTGTACCGCACAAGAGTGAGGACCAGATTCCAGATCTCTAACACTCACACACGGGCCAGGAGCAACAGCATGCATACACAGCCCAACAACTAGGAGGTGGAGGTAAGATCCCTAGCTAATGGGCCAGTGAGCCATGCAAGCGTATTCGATGAGCTCCAGGTCCAATGAAACCATGTCTTCAAAAAATATGGTGGACAGCAACACTGCCCTCGGGCCTCCATATGCATATATATGTATGGATACCTACACATACATGTGCACATTCTCATACAAACATATATACATATGTGTGTGTGTGTGTGTGTGTATACCACATACATACATATACATACATACACACACACATTAAAAAAAAAAAAGGTTGGTGAGATACCTCAAAGGGTAAAGGCACTTGTAAAGCCAAGTCTGCTGACCTGAGTTTGATCCTCAGAACCCACGTAACAGAAGGAAAATTGACTGTCTCATTTAAGCTACGTGCTCACACAGACACTCAGAAATAAGTAAACATTAAAAAAAAAAAATTCAGCCAGGCGTGGTGGCGCACGCCTTTAATCCCAGCACTCGGGAGGCAGAGGCAGGCGGATCGCTGTGAGTTCGAGGCCAGCCTGGTCTACAAAGCGAGTCCAGGACAGACAAGGCTACATAGAGAAACCCTGTCTCGAAAAACCAAAATAAATAAATTAATTAATTAATTAAAAAAAAATTAAGCCAGGCAGTGGTGGTGCACGTCTTTAATCCCAGCACTCGGAAGGCAGTGGCAGGCAGATTGATTTGAGTTTGAGGCCATCCTGGTCTACAAAGTGAGTCCAGGACAGCCTTGGCTTAACAGAGAAACCTTGTCTCAAAAAAAATTTTCAAAATAATTAATTAGTTAATTAATTAATTTTTAGAAAGCAACCAATGCCAGGCCTGATGACTTAAGGTTGATGAAAGAAGAAGCCCAACTCCCACATGCTGTCCTCCGACCATCACACAGGACATGCACTATGGCCCATATGTGTGCACACCTGTATATGTGTGCACGCACAAATAAAAAAGTCACATTTTGTTTTTGTAACATTTTAATTAAATTATAATAAAATAAAATAACTGAAAACAAACCATAAGCACAGACGTTGTAGGGGCTGAAGCTATAGCTTAGTAGTATACTGCTTGCTTAGGGTCCCCAACATAATACAAAAAAAAATAACATTTTGTCATAATTTTTATACTTTAATTAAGATGTCATTTTTT
Organism: Acomys russatus; assembly: GCF_903995435.1. Classification (NCBI taxonomy): domain Eukaryota; kingdom Metazoa; phylum Chordata; class Mammalia; order Rodentia; family Muridae; genus Acomys; species Acomys russatus. Next base: position 30,678,940 of record NC_067152.1, read on the forward strand.
TTTTTTAATTTAAAAATGTAACTCCAGGTCAGGTGGTGGTGGTCTATACCTTTCATCCCAGCACTTGGGAGGCAGAGGCAGGTGGATCTCTCTGAGTTTGAGTTCCAGAATAGTTAGGACTACACAAAGAAACCCTGTCTAGAAAAACAAAAAATACAGGTGGATCCCTGAGTTCAAGGCCAGCCTGATCTACAATGTGAGTTCTAGGTGAACCAAGGCTACACAGAGAAACCCTGTCTTAAAAAAGAAAAACCAAAAATAGATAGACAGACAGACTCTAATCTGAAAATACAGAAGAGAGTATCATCTGCCAAATTAAACACTGTAATTTTAAAATGTTCTGAAGTATAAAAATGGGAGGAAAGCAGGGCACAGTAGTACATACCTGTAACGTCAGCATTCAGTGAGGCAGAGGCAGGCTGATCTCTGAATTGAAGGCCAGCCTAGTCTACAAAGTGAGTCCAGGACAGCCAAGGATACATAGAAAGACCCTATCCTGAAAAGCCAAACACCAAGAGGAGAAAATGGAAAGAAAAAAATTGTTGACGGTAAAAAAAAAAAAAAAAAAAAAAAAGTGTTGCTGGTAAGCCAGGTGTGGTGGTGCATGCCTTTAATCCCAGCACTTGGGAGGCAGAAGCAGGCGGATTGATGTAAGTTTGAGGCCAGCCTGGTCTACAAAGTGAGTCCAGGACAGCCAAGACTACACAGAGACCCTGTCTCGAAAAACCAAAAATAAATAAGTAAATAAAAATTTAAGCCGGGCGGTGGTGGCTCACGCCTTTAATCCCACCACTCGGGAGGCAGAGGCAGGTGGATCCCTGTGAGTTCGAGGCCAGCCTGGTCTACAAAGCAAGTCCAGGACAGCCAGGGCTACACAGAGAAACCCTGTCTCGAAAAACCAAAAATAAATAAGTAAATAAAAATTTAAAAACTGTTGATGGTGTATGCCTGTAACCCCAGCACTTGGGAGGCCCAACCACTCAGTTCTAGACCAGCTTAGGCTGCACAGTGTGATTCTATCTCAAAACAACGAAGTTTAGACTTCACACATTTTTTACACCAAAGGACTGGCAGAGAACATAAAATTAAACAGCTGGGGCTGGAGAGATGGCTTAACAATTAAGAGCACTGGCTGCTCTTCCAGAGGACCTGAGTTCAATTCCCAGCAACCACATGGCAGTTCACAATTGTCTGTAACTCCAGTTCCAGAGGATCCGACACTCTCTCACAGACATATATGTAAGCAAAATAACAATGAAAAAAAAAAAAAAAACCAACTAAACAGCCATGTAACTATAATCCCTAGTAGTTAACAAATTAATTCATACACACTATAAGGGACACTGACTTTTGGTCTGTTATTCTTGTCGTGCCAAAGGACTCTGGCCCAACAGCAGAGGTTACGGTATTTTAATACTCCAGATTTGCCAAGAATTAAAGGTAAAACCTTAAACACTATACATCGTCTTTAAAAAGTAGGCCTAAATATATCTAATACCTTAAAACAAAGGAAACTTGATCATAGAGACCAGCAAGTCCTGACACAAAACAATTGTTAAAAAGTAGAAACACAAACCAAACATGGCGCACACCTGTAATCCCAGCACTCGGGAGGCAGAGGCAGGCGGATCACTGTGAGTTCGAGGCCAGCCTGGTTTACAAAGGGAGTCTATGCCAACCAATGCTACACAGAGAAACCCAGTCTTTGGGGAAAAAGAAAAAGAAACACAAGTGAACAAGGTCCTCCCGTTCCTAGGCACTCAGGACTCGCGCCTGTGTTTCTCCATTCAGCCTCTCCAACTCTACTGTGAGCAGATCACCACAAAACAATGTTAACTACACCATTATCAAATTCTCAAGGAAAGCAAGGCTGACAGAGGACTGCTAGCACGCCTTCCTCTTACTTCCTCACTTCCCATAGCTTTGTCCTCTGCTTAGTCCTACTGAAGAGTTCGTTAGCCACAAGAGACTTAACAAACATCATGGAGAGGTTTTTCTCAAATGGTCACCTGTCCACATAGGCCAAATGAGGAGCACACTGTGAAAGGAAAGGGCACAATGGCTATCTGTTGAAAAACAATAGTCTAAGCACCAGCAGGACACTTGAAGAGTTGCATACATAAACCTTAATATACTAATACGAAATGTCAGAGTAAACAAATGGTTAATGACACATCTTTTGTAACACATGAATCAGCTACTGATTTGCAAAAGTGGGGCACACCCAACTTCATATGACTCTAAAGTACCTGTTTGAAAATGGACCTCAAAGTCTGAACTGCCAACCCATCTACCAGGTTTGGAACAGAATTTTACAAGTGTGTAAGCTGTAATAATTTAAAGTTAAAAAGATGAACTCATCATTATAATAAAAATTAATTTAAGAACTTCATTAATATCTTAACACCAATAATCAAGAGCAGCAGTAGCATAAATCCTAAAGAACAACAGTTCTGAGGGTGAGGTAGTGCCCTGTAAGGCAACTGAAGAGTAGCAAATCCATAAACATTCTAGATAGATCTGGACATGGGGCAAACACCTATAATCCAAGCACTTAGAATGCAGAGGCAGGAAGCTCATGAAGTTAAGACGATGCTCAGCAATCTAAAATGTTCCAGGGCAGCCTGGTTTACGATGAGACCCTATCTCAAAACACAGATAAGTGATTCTAAAATACACATAGCAAATAATAATGAAAAGTGAATGCATCTTACCTTAAGAGGCATCCAAATAGCATTCATAGTGTCAGGGATAGCTCAGAGAACTCAGAAACAAGCAGGAAGAGACTAAGTAATTCCCTCAGTTACCACGGATAAGGAAGTCTGAAAAGGAAGATTTCTTTTTTACTTAAGCGGAAAAATAATCTAGAGTGTGTAAATAGCTTATTCTGTCTGGGAAGGATGTTAAGTACCAATTACCTTACCATCCTAAAATGTGCACAAGTGCTGGGAGTGGTGCACGCCTGTGGTCCCAGCATTCAGAGGAGGCTGAGACAGGCTATTGTCTCTGAGTTCTGAGCCAGGCAAGACTACTTACTGAGATGCTCTCAAAAGAAAAAGAAAAAAAAAAAAGGGACAATATACAATTCCTTTTGTAAAGGACATACGTGGGTCTCTATATGTGTGTAGAAATGTATTTTATATCATGAAATTTAAATAATAGAAAATTACTTATCAAAGAGTCAAAAAACAAAACCTACAGGAAAAAAGTTATTGCTCCCAGAGTATCTCATAAGCATTACTGAAAATGGTCTACTAACTACCTCAAAAAGTCTGCAGCTACTTTTATTTAGTAAACTAGAAACCTCTCTGACAAGTCCAATGTCCTAACTTTTCTTAAAATTAAATTTCAAGCCAGGCGGCAGTGGAACACACTTTAATCCCAACACTTGGGAGCCAGAGGCAGGCGGATTTCTGTGAGTTCGAGGCCAGCCTGATCTACAGACCAAGTTCCAGGACAGGCAGAGCTACACAGGGAAGCTCTGTCTCAAGATGAGAAGAAAAAAAAAAGAAAAGAAAAAAAAAATGTTTTCAGAGCTGATTCTACATAGGAAGAAGGAAGGAAGGAAAGACCTTTCTTTCCCAAAAATCTTTAAAAGCAGACCAAAGGAATTAATGTCGAAGATGGAGGGTGCTAAGTTTGCAGGGGCTCAAAAGGATGGACTAAATGACCCCCTTGTAGGTGCCTTAAGTCCTAGGCCAGAACGAAAATTCCAGCATAACCAGTTACTGCTTCACTTAAAATGGAGGCATGCCGGAGTAGGAACACAAAAATAACACACTCACCTCTTTAAAAATAATTTCTTAAAAATCAGAGTCGAGGTCCCCGTTTGAAAAAAAAATAAAATAAAAGAGCTCTGGAGTGAGTTTGCTCTGTCTCTCCGTTTGTCACTTCGGTTAGGAACACTTGGCATCACTTTGCCTACCGCTCATCGGATTTGGGGGGGGTGGGGACGGGAGGAGTTTGACTCTTGACCCGACTGTCGAGCGAGCCTGAGAGCCCCCCCCCCCACGACTCCCCCTCCCACCCCGCGAAGCGATCCCCAGCTCCACAGGACCGCGGGGCCGAGATCCCAGAGAACTCGAGTCCGCGCCCCTCCCCCGCCTCGGACCCTCGTCCCGGAGCCTCCCCCCCACCCCACCCCCACCCCGCGGCCCGCGACTCCTCCAGCCCGGTCCCCATTGTTAAGGAGGGGGCGGCCGTGGCCGGGTCTCGCGTCCCCGAGCCCGTGGCCGTTGTCGGGACTCGCCTCAGGAGGGGGGCGGCCCTCGGGATGCCGCTTCCCGTCCTGCCCGCCGCCGTCCGTCCCACCTCGCTCGGCCTGGCGCCCCGGGGGGCTCCACTCTGTGCCGCCGCCCCCCACCCACCCACCAACCCCGGCCCTCAGTTCCCCGGTCCGCCACGGCCCACAGCCCGAGGGCCAGGCCTTAAGGGTGGGCGCGGGCCGGGGGTCCCCGCGCCCCACACACGCGTCCCCCCGTCCTCAGCCCGGCCGCCTTCAGGGCCCTCGGCGGCGCCCGCTCCCGCGACCCCTCAGCCTCCCGCCGTCCCGCGGCGGCGCCCCCCGCCCGCGGCATCCCCGGGTCGGGACACCCCACTCTGCGTTACCATCACCCCGACACGCCGCGCCCCCACCCCCCGGGGCAGCAGTGCCAAAGGCAGCTCCCCCGGCCCCGGACCTACCTGCACGGCTCAACCAAGCCTAGAGTGGGGGGGCGGGCAGGCTTCCGCCCTCCTCTGTTTCTCATTGGCCAGCTCAGGGCAATTCGCGAACGCCATTGGCTGAAAATGGACGTCCGTCAGAGCTGTGGGGCGGGTTGGGAAGAGGGGGGGGAGAGATGCTGGTGCCTCGGCGTCTCTGTCTCTGTATCTCTCTGTCTCTGTCTCTGCCTCGGGCCCTAGGAAAGGAGAGGCTTGAGCTGGACGGAGCTGGAAGGGGGCCTCGTGAGAGAAATATAAGTAGGAATCCCCACAGTGCCTCACAGCAGTCCACCACTCAACCCCTGGCCTCAGTCCCTCAGGTCCTCTTGTCTGTCACCCCCAACCCCTGCCCCTCACCCTGCCAGGTTCTTCATCCAGGAAGCGATGTGATGGAAACCCGGGCCCGGAAGGCCATAGGGAGAGATTTTGTATAGGTACATAAAATATACACATATAAATATTTATTTGCAAAATCAGCCAGATTTGAGGTCCTGAGGGCCTGGAAAGGCCACACATCTCACAGACCAGGAAGGAACTGAGACAGCTGAGTCCAAATCACTCTCAGAGGTGGCAACAGTAGTTACCAGGATGAGATGTAGTACCCAGCAGACCAAGGAAAAGGAAGACTTCATTCATGTCAGGCACAACTGTAGATTGATTTTCGTACCATTCATAAACATTCCAACTAAAAAAAAAATATTAATTAGCAGAGCATGACGGCATACGTTTGTGATTTTAGCATAAGAAACTAATGGTAGATTAAGTTCAAGAGCCAGCCTAGGCTACAAGACGATTTTTTTTTTTTTTTAATCTTAAATCAGGTCACAAAATCAGAAACAAAATAGTTATCTAAGAAAGCCAGACGACATCACCTTTAGTGGGGAGTCACACACTTTAATTTGTTCAGTTGCAAACGCCAGCACGAGGTGATTGCGTGCCGAGGAATTCTGTGACACAGGAGAGAGTAAGCGATCCGCGGATGAGTTCGACGTGCTAAACAATCGACTTTCCATCATCGTAAACACACACACAGCTTAAACTAAGATGAAAAATAATGGCGAAACGAGACGAAGGCAGAGGAGCAAGAGTCTATTGCAAAACAGAATACCAAAACCATGAGAGTGCCTTAGGTCTTGTGGCTACTTAAAGGTCCGTCTTCAGGCCCTAGTGGACATGTGACAGTACTAAAAAGAAAATATTCATAAGTCAGAAGTCTTTTTTTTTTCAGTCTCAGTGACACGTAAGGACATTCTTTCTTAGAATGTTTTTAATCATATCAAATGCGTATAGGAATCCCGAGGAAGCAGGCCAGATTTACCTCGGAGGATCATCTGGGCTACAGAGAAACCAAAAAAAAAAAAAAAAACCTACTTCTACTAAAATATAGTTTGTTTTGAAAAGACTTTATGTATATGAACACTCCACCTGCATGTATGTGGAGTGTACCATGTACAGGCCCACTGCCCTCGAGGCCAGAAAAGAGCTCTGATTGCTAGAGTGACTGAAATTACCATCACACATTGATGGTAAAGCCACGGGTACTGCCAAAACTACTAAGCTTTGCTTTCTTCATTCACCATTGGAGGAAATGTTAATTTTCTCTTGAATTGGAGCAAAACTTCATGGAGTTCCTAATCTGTGGGCCATAGACTAAAACAAAACAAAACAAAACAAAACCCTAACCTAAAGAAATTTTCCTCCCCACCCTCCAAGTGGCTCCTCCTTGGACTTCATGCCTCCAAATGCTTTCTGGTTCCCACTTAAGCCTGCAGATGTCTGATAACTCTGCTACACAAAGAGCGAGGAAATAGATGAGAACTGAAGAAAGGCCCTACGTGTGTCTTGTCTTTCCTCAAAGAAAATGAACCGGCTGAGGGACTAGTTCAGTGGGGACACTTGCCTAGCACGCCCAAGGACAGAGGGAGAGAGGACGATGTGACACATAATCGTGACGAAATAGAGGCTTGAATGGGATGTCCATTTTTGTTTTGTTTTGTTTTTTCGAGACAGGGTGTCTCTGTGTACCCTTGCCTGGGGATGTCCTTAATTCCCAATAATAATAAGGACAAGAAGACATCTTGAGCCAGTGATGGTGGTGCTGGAATCCCTGTACTTGGGAGACTGAGACGGAGGATCCCAATTGGAGACTGCCTACTTTATTCTTGATCCTACCTTTTAATTAAAGACAAGGTTGTGGGGGCCTGGAGAGATGGCTCAGAGGTTAAGAGCACTGATTGCTCTTCCAGAGGTCCTGAGTTCAATTCCCAGCAACCACATGGTGGCTCACAACCATCTATAATGTAACCTGATGCCTTCTTCTGGCCTGCAGGTATACATGTAGACCACTGTACACATAATAAGTAAATTAATCTTTAAAAAAAAAAAGACAAGGTTGTGAATCTGAGAGGAAGTAGAAGGGGCACAGAAGGAGTTGGAGGAGGGAGACGTATGCATATGCGTAAAACAATTTTTAATGTAAAAATGAAAAGTCCTCTATCAGTTAATATTTTTTCAGTCAATTAATTCTGTTACCAGCTGTTCTTGCAGTAGATCTGGGTTCAGTCCCCAGCACCCACATGGTGGCTCACAAACGTCTTAACTCCAGTTACAGGGGATCTGATGCCCTCATCCGACTTCCACAGGCATGTACATGGCACACATACCTACATGTAGGCACAAACTCATACACACGAAATAAAACTAAATAAATCATTTTTTTAACTTACTGGCTTAGGACTAGGTTACCTAGTATATCTAGGTTCAATCCCTAAAACCAACATATACATACAAACATACTAGCATACACACACACACACACACACACACACACACACACACACACAGAGTTTGCTTGTTCCTAAACCACATGTGATGGTTCACGTCTGTCATCATCTCTGGACAAAGAAAAATAACTCCAAATTTGAGACTAGTCTTGTCTACCTAGTGAGTTGCAGGCTAGCATAGACTTCAGAGTGAAACCTCATCAGAAACCTCGCGAAAAGGAGCCAGGGGTGGTGACATTTGTCCATAATCCCTGTACTTGGGAGGTGGAGGCAAAAGGTCAGCCTCAGCTACGTTGAAAATTCCAGGCAAGCCTGAACCATGTGACACTCTGGCTCAAACAAGAAAACCTCGTCCAGAAACAGGAAGGTAAAAAATAAAGTAATAGCTGGGTGTGGTAGCTCACATCTTTAATCCCAGCACTCGGGAGGCAGAGGCAAGCAGATCACTGTGAGTTTGAGGCCAGCCTGGTCTACAAAGTGAATCCAGGACAGCCAAGGCTACACAGAGAAACCCTGTCTCAGGGGAAAACAAACAAACAAAATACTAGTAGTAGTAGTAGTAGTAGTAATAATAATAATAATAATAATAATAATAATAATAATAATAATAATAATGCTTTTCTGTTAGGGCTGTTATAAGGATCAAGATAGTTAATACATGTAATGGATTGGTTTGGGAGGGGTTGTTGTTGTTTGTTTGTTTTGAGACAGTTTCACTATATAACCCTGGTTGTCCTATAACTCAGTCTGCAGACCAGTGTGGCCTCAAACTCACAGAGATCAGCCTGTCTCTGCCTCCCTCCCGAGAGCTGGGATTAAGGCCCTGCTGTAATGTGTTTTCAAAGTCCTGGAGGGATGGAATATGTACTTCAGTGGTAGAGCACTTGCCTAGCAAGCATGAGGTCTCACAGCTCCTCTCCAGTGCTATAAGAAAACTAATAACTGCCTGACACAGGCAGTATATTCAACACCTCAATATCATTATTACCGTGTTTTGGGCATCTTGTATTCCAGGCGATGCCATGAAAATCCTGTTATGATTATTTTATTAATGCTGTGGGAGACAGTTACTTAGATTAATAAGAAGGTTTACCTCAACTCTTGTTCCTCACTTAAATACTTCAAGTTAGACTATTCCATTTTCTTCAGTCATGGGTTTTCCATTCCTCTGGGAAGGAAGACCAGCCTCTCTTTAAAAGCCTCGCCAGGTAACTCAGTGGAAGTGGGGAGGGGAGGCTCCTCTAATTAAGAAGGGCCAACTCCCAAAGACCATGCATAAGTCAGTGCTAATAAGTCAGCACCCCATGGAGCACCCCCTTACAAAAGACTGTGACATAGTCCCATGAAATTGAAGACATCCAGCTCAAGGTCCAGCAACCTCAGCCCCGAGACTATATAGAAAGTGCGGAATCAGCCAGGAGTGGTGGCGCACGCCTTTTAATCCCAGTGCTTGGGAGGTAGAGGCAGACGATTGCTGTGAGTTCGAGGCCAGCCTGCTCTACAAAGTGAGTCCAGGACACCCAGGGCTACAAGGAGAAACTGTGTCTCAAAAACCAAAAAATAAATAAATAAATAAAATAAGATAAAACTTTACATATCTAAAATCTCTACAGAAAAATAGACATGGTATGTAGTAGAATATCATAAAAAGAAAAGCACAAATGATTAAAATTTTTGGGTTTTGTTTTGTTTGTTTCTAGGTTTTTTTTCGAGACAGGTTTTCCTTGTGCAGTCTTGGCTGTCCTAGACTCACTTTGTAGACCAGGCTGGCCTTGAACTCACAATGATCCTCCTTGCCTCAGCCTCGCCAGAGTGCTGGAATTATAGGCCACCATGCCAGCTCTTTTAAAATTTTTAAATTTCATTTTTTTCTATTGTGTGTTGGGTGTCCACATGCAATAACACATGTGTGGAAGCCAGAAGACAACTTTTTGGGAGCCAGTTCTCTCTCTCTCTCTTTTTAAGATTTATTTATTTATTATGTATACAACATTTGCCTGCATGTGTGCGCCTGCCTGTCAGAAGAGGGTAGGAGATCTCCTTATAGATGGTTGTGAGCCACCACGTGGTTGCTGGGAATTGAACTCAGGACCTCTGAGAGAGCAGACAGTGCTCTTAACCTCTGAGCCATTTCTCCAGCCCCCAGTTCTCTCTTTTTAACCAAGTGCGCCCTGGGGATTGAATTAAGATCACCAGGCTCAGTTGCAGAGACTTTATCCACTAAACCATGCTACCAGCCTCCTGGAAAAAAATTTCCTTTTTGGGGGGAGGGGCTGTTTTTTTGAGATAGGGTTTCTCTGTGTAGCCTTGGCTGTCCTGGACTCGTTTTGTAGACCAGGCTGGCCTCGAACTCACACAGATCCACCTACACCTGCCTCTCAGAGTGCTGGGATTACAGGTGTGCACCGCCATGCCCAACTTTCTTTGCTTCTTTCTGCTTCTTCTTTTTTTTTTTTTTTTAAGATTTATTTATTATTTCTACAGTAGTATCCTGCCCACATGTGTGCCTGCACACCAGAAGGCACCAGATCTCATTATATATAGATGGCTGTGAGCCTTTATAGATCGTTGTGAGTTGGGAATTGAACTCAGGACCTTTGGAAGAACAGACAGTGTTCTTAACCTCTGAACCATCTCTTAGGCCCTCTTTGTTTCTTTTTTTTTTTTTTTTTTTTTTTTTTTTAAGATTTATTTATTATTTATACAATATTCTGCCTGCATGTGTGTCTTCACACCAGAAGAGGGCACCAGATCTCACTACAGATGGTTGTGAGCCACCATGTGGTTTCTGGGAATTGAACTCAGGACCTTTGGAAGAACAGACAGTGCTCTTAGCCTCTGAGCCATCTCTCCAGACCCTTTGTTTCTTTTTTAAAGATGTATTTGTTTTGCATCAAGTATGTGCGTGGTGCACCCAGGTCAGAAGAAGGTCAGAACCATTGGAACCGGAGCGATAGAAGGTGTGAGCCACCACGCAGGCGCTGAAAGTCAACTGCAGGTCCTCTGCAAAAATAAGTGCTCCAAAGCACTGAGCAATCTCTCCCGCCCCCAAAAATAGTCCTTAAAGGAAAGAAAATATGCTCAACTTCACTAAAACACACATGTTTAAGACTGGGCTGGAGCCGGGAGTGGTGGTGCATGCCTATAATCCCAGCACTCGGGAGGCAGAGGCAGGTGGATCGCTGTGAGTTCGAGACCAGGCTGGTCTACAAAGTGGGTCTAGGACAGCCAAGGCTACACAGAGAGACCCTGTCTCGAAAAAAAAAAAAAAAAGACTGGGCCGGGATGTCAGTTCGTGCAACAGATTACAAAGAGGAACAGTACTTGCTAACATCTTGTTAACAACAGACAGGGATCCGGATTTTGTTGTTCAGCACCTGTTAAAGTACAAATTGCTTCAGGGCCAGAGAGATGCTCAGCACTTAAAAGCACTGGTTGTTCTCGTAGAGGACCTGGGTTTGGTTCCCAGCGCCCGAGGTAAGTCCAGTTCTCGGGGATCTGAGGCTCCCTTCTAGTCTCCATTGGCACCAGGAACATGATGCAGAGACACGCAGGCAATAAAGATAAGTGTTCCAAACTTTTAATTTAAATTATTATTATTATTGCTATTATTATTATTATTATTATTATTATTGCTATTATTATTATTTAGGTTTCCTTGAGACAGGGTTTCTCTGTGTAATAGCCCTGGCTATCCTGGAACTCTCTTTGTAGACCAGGCTGTCCTTGAACTCATAGGGAGTCTTTTAATTTTTTTTTTCAAGACAGGGTCTCTCTGTGTAGCCTTAGCTGTCCTGGACTCGCTTTGTAGACCAGGCTGGCCTCGAACTCACAACAATCCACCTGCCTCTGCCTCCCGAGTGCTGGGATGAAAGGTGTGTGCCACTACACATGGTGTCTTTAAATTTTTTTTAAATATTTAATTATTTTTGTGTATGGGTGTTTCACCTGCAGGTACGTCTCGGCACTGTGTTTCTGGTGCCTAGGGAGGGCAGTGGAGGGCCTCAGATACCCTGAAACTGGAGTCACAGAAGACTATGAGCTGCCATGTGAGTGCAGGGAATTCAACCCAGCGTCACCTGCAAAAGCAACCATTAGCTGCTGAGATATTGCTCCAGTCCTGTTTAAAAAAAAAAAAAAAAGTCTGAATTTTGGCCAGGCGTGGTGGCGCACGCCTTTAATCCCAACACTCGGGAGGCAGAGGCAGGCGGGTTGCTGTGAGTTCGAGGCCAGCCTGGTCTACAAAGTGAGTCCAGGATGGCCAAGGCTACACAGAGAAACCCTGTCTCAAAAAAACAAAAACAAAAACAAAAGTCTGAATTTTATTTCTGAGCTAGGGTTTTGTAGGTAAAATCTGATGGGTCAGAGAAAAAAGGATTAGCAGAGGTGATGGGACAGTTACTGTGACCCTTCCATACAGATGTGTGATAGTCTAGTCCATGAGAACAGAAGTTGAAAGATCTGGAATCAGTAGAAGTTTGACAAAACTCAGATGGTGTACAGGAGATGCATTACATGTGGTGCTGAGAAGCCAGCCCTGAGAAGTATGCTTTCTACTCAACCAGGAGAACATGGAAGTCCAACAGTGTGTGTTTAAATTTTATTAGTCTTCTCCATAGAAGTGTGCACCACCTAGGGGATAGAAGGCTGCCTGAGCAGTTAAAAGAACTTACTGTTCTTGCCGAGGACCAGAATTTGGTTGTCAGCATTCACATCAGATGGCTCACGAATACCCATAATTCTAGTTCCAAGTTTTGGTTTGGTTTGGTTTGGGTTTTTTGTTGTTGTTTTGTTTGTTTATTTGTTTTATGAGACGGGGTTTCTCTGTGTAGCCTTGGCTGTCCTGGACTCGCTTTGTAGACCAGGCTGGCCTCGAACTCACAGCGATCCGCCTGCCTCTGCCTCCTGAGCGCTGGGATTAAAGGCGTGCGCCACCACGCCCGGCTGGTTTGGTTTTTTTGAGACAGGGTTTCTCTGTGTAGTCCAGGACAGCCAAGGCTATACAGAGAGATCATGTCTGGAAAAAACAAAACAAAACAAAAAAACCCCTAAAACAAAACACCTCATGTTTGCAGGGCTATGGTGGTGCACTCTTTTAATCCCAACACTTGGAAGGCAGAGGCAAGCAGATATGACGTTGAGGCCAGTCTGGTCTACAGATAGAGTTCCAGGACAGCCAAGGACAGAAAAAGCCAGACTCAAAAAAAAAAAAAAAAAAAAAAAATTAATTCTAATTGTGTGGTACACACACGTAAGTGTATTAGGTGTGTTGTCCTATTGTTCTCAGCTTTATTGTTAGGACCCAGAGGAAGCCACACGAACCACCCAGACAGGGATCTCAGTTAGATACGGATGGTTTATTGAATGCAACACCCCAAGACTGACCATGGTCAGGGACACAGAGCGAACTTGGGAGCCAAACTGTGACCTTTCATGTTTCTCAGAGTTAGCTTATAGAGGCACAAAACAAAACTAGCTAACACAGGGGGGCGGGAGGGAATATGAGAACAGTGGAAACAAGGTTATCCAACTCTGACTCAAGTTATTTTTATTGATTAGACAAAGCAGTTCTACCTGACCTTTAGTTTGATTGGTCCCAAGTGGACCTTTAATCCCAGCACTCAGGAGGCAGAGGCAGGCAGATCGCTGTGAGGCCAGCCCGGTCTACACAGTGAGTCCAGGACAGCCAGGGCTACTCAGAGAAACCCTGTTTCAAAAAAAAAAAAATTCAATAGTCATTGTTTTATCACATTGCCACTATCATACCTTAGGCAAGTATTTAGTGACTATCTCTTAGATTTTTAATAATAATTCCTCTTAGAGTGCTGTAAAAATCAACACAGGCAAAGTCTTGGGCATCATCTGTTCTTGATAGTTTAGCTAATATCATTGTTGCAGGTCCTCAGGGCTTTGACTCTATCGGTTTAAATATAAGAGGTGATGAAGGAGCTATCAATCTATAAAGTGCTTGCAATGCAAGCATGTGGACTTGAGTTCGAATCCCAGCACCCACATAAAAGTCAGGCAAGGAAGCAATACTTATAATCCAAGCACAGGCAAACAGAGACAGAAGAGGTCCTGGGGCTTGTTGCCTGGTCAGTCTACCTGAACCAGAGAGATCCTGTTTCAATGAGGTGCAGAGCAGTTGAAGAAGACACCCAGTGTCAGGTCTCCATGTACACAACACACACACGTATGTGTATAGAAAGAAGTGAAGAGATGTACTTCTGAATCATGCAAAATACGAGCCCATTCACTTGTACTTATTTCCCTTTACAGTATCATATATATTTAAAATAATGTTCTCTATCCCTGCTGTCATGAATTTAGTTAAAAGACCCTTGTGCAGCCAGGTGCAGTGGTTACAGGTATGTGCCACTGCACCTGGCATCCCAGGACTTGGGAGGCAGAAGCAGGCAGATCTCTAAGTTCGAGGCCAGCCCGGTCTACAAAACAAGTCCAGGACAGCCAGCTCTACACAGAGAAACGCTGTCTCAGAAAAACAAAAACAAAAGACCATTGTGTGTTCCAGGATGATATTATACCCCTTTAATCCCAGCACTGGGGAGGCAGAGGCAGGTCAATCTTTAAGTTCAAGGCCAGCCTGATCTACAGATTGAGTTCCAGCTACACACAGAGACCCTGACTCTGAAGAGAGAGAGAGGGAGAAAGAGAGAGACAGAGAGACAGAAACACAGAGAGAGAGACAGAAGAAAGAGAGATAGAGAGACAGAGAAGAAGAGAGAGATAGAGAGACAGACAGAGGAGAGAAGAGAGACAGACAGGCAGAGAGAGACAGAGAAGAGAAGAGAAGAGAAGAGAAGAGAGAGAGACAGAGACAGAGAGAGACAGAAAGAGACAGAGAGAAAGAGACAGAGAAGAGGAGAGAGACAGAGAAGAGAGAGAGAGAGAGCAAGAGACAGAGGAGAGAGAGAGAGAGAGAGAGAGAGAGAGAGAGAGAGAGAGAGAGAGAGAGCTATTCAGTAGTGCTGAGTAAAATGCGCACTAACACAGTGATTCTGTTTATCCCTAGGTAATAGCGCAGCTCCCCAGGTGCTTTAAGAGTCCCAGCAGTTAGAGGCCCCTGACTTCGGCTCCAAGGCTTCTTTCTGTCTGCAATGCAGGGCTCACTGTGAAAACAGTCATTGAGCACCAGCTTTGAGCCCATAAACTGAGTGGGGTGCCTTGTAGGAGGCACGAAGTTCAGTGTGCTCACAAATAAGCCCTGGGGGAACCTGGAATGCTACAGACACAGGCTGTTTCTTCAAGGCTGGGAGCAGATATGGTTAATAGCCTGGTGACCCCTGCAATACGTGTATGGTCACACTGGATCCTCCCCGAGTCCCTGGGCATAATCCTGTTTTTCTCTTTTTCTTTCTCTCGTTCTTTCTTTTTGTTTGTTTGTTGTTTTTCTTTCTTTCTTTTTTTTTCTTCCTGTTTTTTGTTTTGTTTTTTCGAGACAGGGTTTCTCTGTGTAGCCTTGGCTATCCTGGACTCACTTTGTAGACCAGGCTGGCCTCGAACTCACAGCGATCCTCCTGCCTCTGCCCTCCCGAGTGCTGGGATTAAAGGCGTGTGCCACCACTGCCCGGCCCAAAACCCATATTTGTAGAAGAGGTCAGAAGCACTTTCCAGAGCATTTTGATGTCGTCACATCCAATCTTGATTTAGTTTACTTTTGTTTCTCAAGGAGATTTGTGTCTGCTTTATTGTATATGAGATTGAGTGAATTATCGTCAAAACGTGTTCACCATGCCTAGAATAAACCACTCAGCATCAGACTCCAGAAGTTTAATCCAGCACCAGCTAGTCATGATGAACTGAACTGCCTTCTTGCCACGATCGGTCCTCTGCTGGATGTCAGTCTGTCCTGCATGTATGAGACACAAAGATGAGCAAAAGCAATACAGTGACCAAGCCCGAGGGAAACCGAAGACAGTGACTAAGTAGCACTGCAAATTCCAGAAGTTGAGGGGTCAGTATATCCCTTTCTAGAAGGGCGGTAGTTCAGTGTGCTTTGGAGGTGACTTTAAGGCAGCAAGAGATACCAGCCCGCGGACATTTCAAAAAAGATCAGACGCTGCGGAGACGGCTCAGCCGTTAAGAATGCTCACTGCTCTTTTAGAGGACCTGAGGTCAGTTACTAGCACCCATGCTGTAACCCCGACTCCAGGGGACCCTGAATCTTCTCCTGGAACCCCTACAAGCACCCACATACATGGCAGACACACACACACACACACAAGTTTTAGTATAAATGGTTGTGAGCCATTATGTGGTTGCTGGGAATTGAACTCAGGACCTCTGGAAGAGCAGATAGTGCTCTTAACAGCTAAGCCATCTGTCTAGCCCTACAATTTTTGTTTTTTGGGTTTTTTGTTTGTTTGTTTGTTTGTTTTGGTTTTGGTTTTTCAAGACAGGATTTCTCTGTGTAGCCTTGGCTGTCCTGGACTTGCATTGTAGACTAGGCTGGCCTCGAACTCAAAGGGATCCACCTGCCTCTGCCTCCCGAGAACTGGGATTAAAGGTGTGAGCCACCACTGCTCGGCTACAATTTTGTTTTGTTTTGTTTTGATTATTATTATTATTTGTTTTTTGAGACAGGGTCTTTCTGTGTTAGCCTTGGCTGTCCTGAACTCACTTTGTAGGCCAGGCTGGCCTTGAACTCACAGTGATCTGCCTGCTTCTGCCTCCCGAGTGCTGGGATTAAAAGCATGTGCCACCATGCCCAGTTACAATTTTGTTTTAAAGAAAAATAAAATATCATTTTTTTATGCAGTCATAGGAACAAGGCTGAGAAAGGGTTTCAATGTGCTGTCTAGCACCCTGGTTTAAGCCTGAGGCAGGAGAAGGACGACTTGTTCACCACCAATTGCCTGGGAGTAACCCTCTGCTCTGCAGAATGAACTGCACAAAGCCATGTACATTATACTAAAAAAACTGCCATGAAGTCCTAGGACCAGTAAATACCCAAAGCTAACTACAGTGAAGCCACTAAGTGTTTCCCACTTTGGGGACCTCTTCCAGGGCATGTAAGTTACAGAACCCAGAACATCACGTGGCCCTCAGATAACAACTGTGCATCAAAAAGCAAAGTACTGAGTTTTTAGCTGCTGGCATTCACCTATCTCTTTTCTCCAATACTTATACTGGTTCTGAACCTGGGACTCCTAGGGAAGATAGCTTTTTGTTTGTTTTGTTTTATAAAAATATGTATTTATGGATTTGGAGAGATGGCATAGGGGTTAAGAGCACTGACTGTTCTTCCAGAGGTCCTGGGTTCTAATCCCAGAACCCACATGGCAGCTCATACCTGTCTGTAATTCCATGATCTGACACCATTACAGAGACACACATGCAGACAAAACACCTATGCACATAAAAAAAAAATAATAATAAGGCAAGGCATGCTGGTGCATGCCTTTAATCCCAGCACTCAGGAAGCAGAGGCAGGCAGATCATTGTGAGTTTGAGGCCAGCCTACTCTATAAAGTGAGTCTAGGACAGTAAGGGCTATTACACAGAGAAACGGTATCTCAAAAAAAAAACAAACCAAACAAAAAACAAACCAATCCAACCAACCAACCAAACAAACAAGAAACCAACAAAACTCAAAGTCAATAAATAATTAAATAATTAAAAAATGTTTATTTCGATTTTTATGTACCTGAGTGTTAGCCTGCATGTATGTATGTGCATCACAAGTGTGTAGTGCCTGAGGAGGCCAGAAGAGGGCATTTGATTCCTTGGAATGGGGATTAAAAATGGTTGTGAGTCATCATGTGGGTACCACTAACCAAACCCAGGTCCTCTGCAAGAACAGCAAGTACCATCTCTCCAGCGACCTTTGTTTTGGTTGTTTTGTTTCATTGTTTTGGGAAAGGGTCTGGCCATATATCCCTAGTTAATCTCCAACTCATGGTGATCCTCCTGCCTCAGCCTCTATAGGCTAGAGACCATAGGCATGCCCCATTGGTTCCAGATCTTTCTAGTCAGTTCAGTTGAGCTTTATTTTATGCACTAAAATGTAACAAGAGAGGAAGCCAGGCATGGTGGCGCACGCCTTTAATCCCAGGACTCGGGAGGCAGAGGCAGGCGGATTGCTGTGAGTTTGAGGCCAGCCTGGTCTACAAAGTGAATCCAGAACAGCCAAGGCTACACAGAGAGACCCTGTATTGGAAAACAAACAAACAAAGCAAAACAAAACAAAAAAGAAGGTGTGCTGGTTTGAATAGGTGTAAGAGGCCACACTCATGTCCGCCATTACAAGATGGCGTTGACAGCCTGTGCCCCAAACGGATAAACGGATAACCTGCGCGTGAGCAAAGGGACCTTCCACTTGTTGCGCTCTGCCTCTCCCGTGGCGTCATCTCGCCCGATGAGCAGCAGCCAACCAGGGACTGACACATCCTAAGCAGGAGGACAGTGTCCTATATAAGGGATGGGTTTCTTCAGTTGGGGTCTCCATTTTACTCGCTGTAAGCTTATGCTCTCCCTCTCAAGATGCTTAAGCTTTGCTGCAGAAGGATCCTGCACGTGTGCCCCGTCGGTTCTTGCTGGTGAGACGGTTACGCGAGTACACTCTGGTTGCCGAAACCCGGGAAACTTGACCACATCATTGTCAGCACCTTTCGGAGACCCCTTGACTTCAAGGAGGATTCAGAACTGCAGGGATAGGTAAGTTCGGAGAGGTATGTATATTTCTGAATTTCTGGGCCGATTCTAGGAGTGATATTTATTATTTTTTTACTTGTAAAAAATTTTCTAGAGGATGACAATTGCAGAAGGGAAGTAGAGGAAGGACAGGTCGCCCTAGAGAAGTTCAGGATAGCATGTCAGAAACCGAACGTAGTGAGAGGTTGGGTGCGGCGCAGAGAAAGGGATACCCGTAAAAGAAAGAAGCTAAAAACCCTCCTGTTAAAGGAGTGCAGTCCCCCTATTTCCCAGAAGGGGCATCACAAGGACTTTACCCATTAAAAGAACTTGAGGCATTAAATATTAACAGCTTACAAGCTCTGCCCTAATACCTCTGATAATGAGGCTCTTGATTCATCAGGAAAGAAATAGAGCTGAAGGAGGAGGCTGCTAAATATGAGGAGAAGAGATATCATCCAGATGAGCGAGGAAGTAATAAAAAAACCCTCCCATAACTCCTCTCATAGTGTAACACCCACTGCTCCTCCACCCTACGAACTACAGTCTGGATTTCTTTTGGCTGAGAAAAATTTGTCAAAAGTTATACAACATTTTTTCGTGTTTATGAAACAGAGAATGGGGGGCGAGTACATGCCCCTGTTGAATATAATTGATTAAAGAGTTGGCTGAATCTGTCCGCAAATACGGGGTTAATGCAAATTTCACCCTGGTGATGCTAGACAGAAATTGGTCAAACGGGCACATTAACTCCTTCTGATTGGCAAGTGGTAGTAAAAGCAGCATTTCCAGATATGGGTCAATACATGGAATGGAGGGCTCTCTGGTATGAGGCCGCTCAAACACAAGCCCAGGCCAATGCTCTTGCCCTTACTTCCTGACAGAGAACTGGACCTTGACTTGTTGACAGGTCAAGGTCAATTTACTGTGTTAAATCTAGATGATAAAGGCCATACTGCTGGCAGAAAGACACTATTTAGAGCCCAGCAGGCCAAAAGAAATGGTCAAATGGAAGGATGTTCTGAGTAACAAATGGAAAGGACCGGATCCTATTCTTATAAGATCCAGGGGAGCTGTGTGCGTTTTTCCACAGGAACCTTAGCGTTGTTCAGAGTCAGGAGAGATTTTGGTTTGTCAGCAATTATTGTGGGAATTGTGGCCGTCGCTGCGGTGGGCGCCTCAGTCACCGCCTCGGCCATGGCCCTATCCAATTCCGTCCAAACTGTGCAAACCGTCAATGATTTATCTGCATCTGTAACAGTGGCCTTGGACCGTCAAACTTCGGCTAACACTCAAATACAAGGCGGTCTTATGCTGGTTAACCAGCGCATTGATTTAGTCCAAGAACAATTGGATATATTATGGCAATTGGCTCAATTAGGCTGTGAACAAAAGTTTCCTGGATTATGTGTTACCTCTATCCAATATGAAAACTTTACCAGAGCAGCTAATCTGTCTAGGAGTCTTTCTCAATTTATATTACAGAATTGGACAACAGAATTCGAGCAGACGTTACGAGAATTAAGAACTGCCATCATTCAAGTTAATTCTACACGCTTAGACCTGTCGCTTACAGAAGGACTTTTTCGTCATGGATCTCTCCAGATTTCTCCTATTTTAAGGAATGGGTTAGGGTTGGATTATTTGGAACTGCGATCCGCTGCAGGTTGGTGTTGGTCCTATGGTTGGTCTGTAGACTTAGGGCTCAAGCAAAAAGAGACAAAGTGGTTATTTCCCAAGCTCTTGCTGCAATTGATAGTGGGGCCTCCCCCGATATATGGTTATCCATGCTTAACCAATGAGCCACTGTCTACTCAGCTCCTGCACCCTCAGAGTTCCCGCTCATTGCACGAGGTGGAGTGAGTAAGTCTCAGCATCCTTAGAGAGTTACTCTATGACTCTCTCTTGGATGCCTCATTGTGTTCTCAATATATGTGGGCAATGAGTTCTCCTTCCTTCCTTTCTCTGTGTGGCCTTTGCACTCGACTGGGCCTAGCTCCCATTGCACGTCAAAAGGCACCGTATCTCTATGTGCTCCCTATGGCCATTGCACCCCGCAGGGAAATTTGCCCATTGCACGCGGGCTGGCATTGGGTAGCACCCCTAATGTGGTCCTCGATCGGCTGGTTCTTAATCATGCTCCAGCCTTGATCGGACCACTTCCCTTTCCTAAGCTCGTTGCTGCCTTATTTAACAGAAAAGGGGGAGATATAAGAGGCCACACTCATGTCCGCCATTACAAGATGGCGTTGACAGCCTGTGCCCCAAACGGATAAACGGATAACCTGCGTATGAGCAAAGGGACCTTCCACTTGTTGCGCTCTGCCTCTCCCGTGGCGTCATCTCACCCGATGAGCAACAGCCAACCAGGGACTGACACATCCTAAGTGGAGGACAGTGTCCTATATAAGGATGGTTTCTTCAGTTGGGGTCTCCATTTTACTCGCTGTAAGCTTATGCTTTCCCTCTCAAGATGCATTAAAGCTTTGCTGCAGAAGGATCCTGTACGTGTGCCGCGTCGTTCTTGCTGGCGAGACGGTTTCGCGAGTCACAAATAGGAATGGCCCCTATAGAATCCTGTATTTGAATGCTTGGCCAATAGGGAGGGACACGATTAGGAGTTGTGGCCTTGTTGGAGGAAGTGTGTCACTGGAGGGGGTGGGGCTTTGAGGTCTCCTAAACTCAAATTCTGCCCAGTGTGGATTACAGTCCCTTCTGTTGTCTGGGGATCAAGATGTAGAACTCAGCTGAGCGTGGTGGCGCACACCTTTAATCTCAGCACTCCAGAGGCAGAGGCAGGTGGATTGCTGTGAGTTCGAGGCCAGCCTGGTCTACAAAGCGAGTCCAGGACAGCCAGGGCTCTGTTACACAGAGAAAGCCTGTTTCAAAAAACCAAAAAAAAAAAAAAAAAAAAAAGTTTTAATATCTTTGTAGACATTTGCCTATGTTCTTAAATTTTCTTTTGGTTTTGCTTTTACAAATTTAAGAGATTTTTAAAGTTTTATCATTATTTGAAAAGATAATTTTTTTCTTTTTTTCTTTTCTTTTCTTTTTTTTAGCTTTGTGAGGTTCTCATCAGAAGAAAACTTTGATTTGTAGTTTTTACTTTCTTTTCATTTTTGGTTTTTTGAGACTGGGTTTCTCTGTGTAGCCTTGGCTGTCCTTCACTGGCTTTGTAGACCAGGCTGGCTTCAAACTCACAGCGATCAACCTGCCTCTGCCCCTCAAGTGCTGGGATTAAAGGCGTGCGCCACCTCACTGGCTCTCCGGCCCTTTTTGTTTTTTGTTTTTGAGACAGGGTTTCTCTAACAGCTTTGGCTGTCCTGAACTTGCTTAGTAGACCAGGCTGGCCTTGACATCACAGAGATCTTCCTGCCTCTCAAGAACTGGGTTAAAGGCTTTCACCAGGCCAGTTGCTCTGTGAGTGAAGGCTTTATTCCATATTTTTATGTGATGTCACGGCCCCTTAAACTAGCCAATTAAGACTATTACTCGGGCTGGAGAGATGGCTAGAGGTTAAGGGCGCTACCTGCTCTTCCAGAAGTCCTGAGTTCAATTCCCAGCAACCACATGGCGGCTCACAACCATCTATAATGAGATCTGGTTCCCTCTTCTGGCCTGCAGGTGTACATGCAGGCAGAACACTGTATACATGTAAATACATGTAAAAAAGACTATTTACTAACTTATTATCTGTGTGTATATCTGTGTGTATGGACATGCATGTGGACATTCTCTCCTTCACCATGTAGAACGTGGGTTATCAGATTTGGCAGCAATTGACTTTACTCACTGAGACAAATTATGCTTAGCCTTGCCTGTGATGGTTATTCTTGGCTGCCAACTTACATTTGGAATGAACTAAAACTCAAAGATGGCGCACACCTGTGAGAGATTTTTTTTTCTTAAAGTGGAAAGATCTACTTTTAATCCTGGTAGGAAAACACACCCTTAATCCAGATTTTTGAGGTAGGAAAACCCACCTCTACTATGGGCCAAGCCTTCTTCTGGAAGCCTGTCCTTCCTGCTTGCTCTAGCTCGCAAGTCCATTCCCTTGCTGGCATTAGAACCCACTTCCTCAGGGTTCCGGTATACACACGCATACATAGATGTTTATAATTTCATTCTGTAAGCTGTTACTCTAGTGAACCCTAATACACAGTCTCCCCTACCCAATGTAAGGCTTTTGAGTGGGGTCGGAGAAGGATGACGTGCCTGCTTTTTTTCTTCTGGCATCCTTCTCATCACCCCTTCTTGGGATTGCTTCTGCTCCCAACACCACTTGCAAGCTCGCATATTTTTAGGCTCTTTCCCTGGAGCCAAAGCTTAAGGGCAACAAAGTCCAATCTGTTCTCTTGCTTCCGCTTTTGTGATTTCCACTTGTTCTTCCTGGAGACTCTGTACTTTCCTCAAGTTCTTTTCTCCATCCTGCTGGGTTCCCTGGGACTTCTGCTCCCTTGGCCACACCCACAGGTTATTGTGCTGGCCAAGTGAAGTCTCAGTGATTATTGTAAATTAAAGTGGTAAGGGCTGGAGAGATGGCTCAGAGGTTAAGGGCACTGGCTGCTCTTCCAAAGGTCCTGAGTTCAACTCCCAGCAACCATATGGTGGCTCACAACCATCTGTAATGAGATCTGGTGCCCTCTTCTGGCCTTCAGAGGTACACGCAGGCAGAACACTATACACAATAATAAAAAAGTACGCACTGTGTATTTTTCATTGTATTTGGTTATGATTTTAAGTTTCTTATTCTCTGACAATTCGATACACATATACAATGAACTTCAGTCACCCTGCCCCACATTACTCTTTGATCCCTCCTGCTGCAGGTGAATGTTCTAATTCATGACTTATTGGAGGGTAAGAGATTAATAACCAGGCTGCTGCTATTCTCTACCCCTTGAGGTCTCAACAAGCTTTTCTTTCAATATAGTGAGGTAAGTGGTAGTGGCACATGCCATGAATCTCAGCACTCAGGAAGCAGACACAGGTGGATCTCTGAATATGAAGAGAGCCAAAGCCACACAGAGGAAAGGCATGCACATCTGGAGATCAGAGGACCAACTCCAAGACCCACTTCTCTCTTTCCAACATGCGGTCCCAGGGATTGAACTCAGGCCATCAGCCTTGGCAGCAGGAGCTTTTTTTTTTTTTTTTTTTTTTTAATTTTAACCACTGAGCCATCTAACTCCAAACATGGTTTTCTTTTTTCCTTTTTCTTCTTTCCTTCCTTTCTTCCCTCCTCCTCCTCCTCCTTCTTTTTTTTAGTTTTTTCAAGACAGGGCTGTCCTGGACTTGCTCTGGCCTCGAACTCACAGATATCCGCCTGCCTCTGCCTCCCAAGTGCTGGGATTAAAGGCGTGCGCCACCCCGCCCGGCCCTTCTTTCTTTTTTAAAGAATATAACTGGCTGTAGAGGTGGATCAGTGGTTGAGAGCACTGGCTGCTCTCCTGGAGGACCCAGGTTCAATTCTCAGAACCCACATGGCAGCTCACAACTGTTCTCCAGATGCAGACTTGACGGCCTCTTCTGGCACAAAGGGGTATCAAGAATGCATGCGGTACGCAGGCAGGCAAAACACCTACACACCTAAAATAAAAATAAAACTTAGAAAGATTTTAATTACTTGCTTACTAGTTTACTACTGGTTTGTGTGTCTGTGTATAGGCACATGCATGGCAGTCAGAGGGCACCTTGCAGGGGCAGATGCTCTCCCCTGGATCCTGGGACTGAACTCAGGTTGTTAGGCTCAGTGGTAGGCTCTTTTACCTGCTGAGGCATCTTGTTGGCAACCAACACACTCGTAATACAGATACATTTCAGGGTTGAGTCGTGATGGAAACTACTGAACGTTTCCAAGAGAAAGGATATGGCCAATGGTTATGATGAACAATTGGAGTGGAACTGAATGTTACAAATAGGGGTTGGTATCAGCTGAAAGAGAACAGTAAGACGGGGGCTCTGCAGAGATGGCTCGGCAGGAAGAGCACTTGCCGGCCAGGTGGCTCACAACTGCCTGAATCACAACTCCAAGAGCTCTAACACCCTCTTGTGCCCTCCAAGCATACTGCACTGGCATAGTGCGTGTGCATGCGCACGCGTGCGCGCGCACACACACACACACTCACTCTCTCTCTCTACAAAAGAAAAACTAAGAACAGTTGTCAGGTGTTGCCTTGTGTGTCTCCTTGCTCAGAGATGTCTCAACTGACAAAGTAATGGAAAAAAAAAAATCAAGCACTGTCATGCACGTTCTTTGGGTGTTATGCCAATCCAGTTATAAGTTCTAGGTTAGGGGCCACAAAACCTCGCCTATGAAAGCAACACCGTAAGTATCAGGTATGGAGGGTTACAACTATAATCCAGCACTTGGGAGGTGAAAGCAGAGGGATCAGTAGTTCAAGGCAATCTGGTCCCCATTAAAGCCAAAACCAAAACAGAGGCTGTAAAGAGCTCAGAGGTTCAGAGCACTGGCTGCTTTTGCAGAGGACCAGTGGTGGAATTCCAGTTCCAGGCGATCTGATAGCTTTTTCTGAACTCAGTGGAGCCAGGCATGTACCTGGTACATAGACATATATGAAAGCAAAACACTCCCATACATGAAGTAATAAAACAATTGCTGGATGTGGCAGCACACGTTTTTAATCCCAGCACTCGGGAGGCAGAGGCAGGCAGATCTCTGAGTTTGAGGCCAGCCTGGTCTACAGAGTGAGTTCCAGGACAGCCAGGGCTACACAGAGAAGCCCTCTCTTGAAAACCCAAAATAAAATAAAGTTTTAAAGTCATTAAAACCATCCAGAAGCAGAGGCAGGTGAACTGCTGTTTGAGGCCAGTCTGTTCTACAAAGCAAGTCCAGGACAGCCAAGGCTACACAGAGAAACCCTGTTTCGAAAAACCAAAAACCAAACCAAACCAAAACAAAAAATCCAAAAAAACAGAAACCCAAAAACCAAAACAACAACAACAAAAACCAACCAAACCCTCAGACCATGAACACCAAATCCCACAATTCTCATAATGACCATTAAAACTTTGCAAGACACAGGTTGTGTGAAATGACTCAACTTTATCACTGAAGAAAACAGCCATAGACAGCGTGTAAACAAACAGTAAAATTGGTAGCAGTAGACAACTGTTTCAGATCAAAAGTTCACTGTTCTCCATGGAACAGCGATGGGGGAACAGCTCATCAGTTTTGTGTATCCTTTCCATTCGGCTAATGCCAGAGTATCTGCAACTGGTTTTAGCTTAACCAAGCACTACTGAGTCGGAACACCTAAGATCTTCACAAAAAAAAAAGTCCTGCCAGGTTGCTAAAGGCAGATTGTATCTTATTGTACCAAGGAGAAGAAGGTTCATATTCCATTCAAGTTAATTGTTCAACACCACTCAGCTGGTGATGGGTAAGACATGCATTCTTACCTCCTAGTCTAGTGCTCCGTGGCCATGGAGATGGCTCAGCAGAGAGAAAATGAGAAAATGCATTTGCTGCCCAATCTGACCATCCATGGGACGTACATGAGCAGAGGGAATGAACTCCAACACATTGTCCTCTGGCCTACACACACACACACACACACACACACACACACACACACACACACGGACACGGTGGTGCACAGTTGTAATCTCAGTACTCAGAGAGACAGAGGCAGGCGGATCTCTGTGTTCAAGGCCAGCCTGGTCTACAAATCGAGTCTACGTAGCCTTGGCTGTCCCGGAACTATGTGAACCAGGCTGGCCTTGAACTCACAGAGCTTGCCTGCCTGTCTCCAGAGTGCTAGGATAAAAAGGCATTGGTCATTATGCCCTGCACAAATAAAAATTGTTATTTTGTTTATACAAGAGATAGCATTTTTACTTTACTTTGCTCTTCACCATGTTTAGATGACAGGAAGTCCCTTGGACCTGCCCAGCTCACGCTTCCTTGCTTCTGTGTCGCTGTTCTTCCTCCCAATCTGAAAAGACCCTTCTGTTCTCCTTTTTTTCAAGGTAACCTGAATAAATACAAGGTTCGCAAACTAGTGTAAAACCTCCAGACCAGGCAAATCGAAAGGAGGGTGTGGGTGTGCCTGGCGGATCTGGGTGTGTTCTCAGGCCCAGGGGCCCAGCTTCCTACCCTCTTCTCCTGACTCTTCCAGCGGGAAGGGAGGCTTGGGCTTGAGGGAGTGCAGGGTAGTCCAAAGAAGACAGCCAGGAGACAAAGAACTAGGCTTTAATTCACCACTAAGTCTGGTAGATTTAGTCTAGAGCCAAGCTGACAAAAGGAGAGGTAGAGAGAAGCCTAGGAGAACGGAGAAGAGGACAAAGGGACAGCCCCACGACATCTCCCGGGCAGCCGTTCTCCAGGGTCTGTTAATTCACAGGATGCTTTCAAGTGTCCAAAGGGAAACAGAATAATCACACCTTTCGGCCAAATGAGGTTTTATGGTTTCTTTCTGGAGACAGGAGGGAGTTGCTTCTCCTTATTGGCTGGCCAAGTAAAACTGGCTTCTCCAGAGAGGAGCTGACTCAGACAACCCCGCACGGTCAGTACGTTTACAGGCAGTACTCACTATGTAGTTAAGGACGCTGCTTGTTCCTCTAACTCCCAAGTGGCATGTGGCGTCATGACCAGCTTGCTCAGGGCCCTGGGCTCTTTATTTTTGGTAGTCCTGAGTTCGAGTTTGGGAGCTTCCTGTATGTCAGGCAAATGCTCTTTCTTTGGGATGTACATGACTGTGGAGGCCGGAAGGCAACATCAGGATCGCTTCAATCACTCAGCTCCTTTTTTGAGGTAGTATCTCTTTGAAACTGGAGCTCACTGAATTGGCCAGGCTGGCTGCTAGGTAGCCCGTGAGATCCTCAGGTCTTTGCTTCCCAGAACTGGGGTAGTCACATGATGCCTTCCCAGCATTTTATATGATGCCACCATGCCTAGCTTCAGATCACAAATTACAGCACAGAGGCTCCGTGCCCCTGAGGGAACGTGAGAAGTGACCCCACTGAAGAACGGAATGTTAACTAGTTGACCTGCAAAGTTGCAGCTGCTGATAGAGGTTCTGCAGTTTGAAAATAATATATTCTAAAAATTACCATTGTTTTTGTCATAATATTTATTTTGAAATTTCAAATAATACTAAAAAGGGTATGAACTTTAATATATATTAAAAAGTTTAAGTAAAAATTAGAGAAACATTGTCCTAGGCTTTTGTAGAACATAAAATGTGATCTTTCATCACTATGCTGCTGTGACTCAGTATAAAAATGCAGATGACACAGCTTTCTTACACAGCTTTAACACCTTGATTATAAACTGCTTTCAAAAGTAATTTATTTGGATTTTCCATATCTTTTAATGAACTGTAAATATATTAACAGAAAAGACTTTCCCCCCAAAGACTATACAATTTCTGAAATAAGTCAGGGAAAGCAAAAAGAAGACACAAATGTACATTGTTTCAACGCAAACAGAACACACATATCACACCCACACTTGCATTTTCCCAAAATAATGGGCCATCATTTTTCTCAGTGAAGACCCACACTGTACTCTGGCTAATCCGAGACTTGGAAACTGTTGTCTTCAAAAAGAGTGTTTTAATAGACTAAACACTGGTTATCACTGAGTTTTTGTTTAAGGTACAACAGCAGCATGGTTCAAATGTTACTTGCAGTTCTTGGATAAAATAAAAAGAATTTTAAGTAATGAGACACAGAAAAAGTGAAGAGACCTCCTTTCATTATTTTGAGTAGCATCTGTTTTCCTGAAAAAATATTCTAACTTTCTAAAATCTTGGTGTAATAACCATTTCCACAAGGAAAAAGAAATCCAATGCTCTAATATACTTTTGTGTGTGTGTATATTTATATGTATACATATGTATAGGTGTGAAAAAAAGCAGAAGTACTTAGTATTCTTAATTTCCTTCAAAGCAAAGTCTGAAATTTGAAACAAACATTTGGCTTACCAAAATGTGTTTCTGTTTGATCCCTATTCTGTGAAAAGAAAAAAGTGAAGAGGAAAAAGAAGAAAAAACAAAAAGACAAAAAGAGAGAGAGAAAAAGAAAAGGAAAAGACCAAGAAAAAGAAAAATAAACCTAGGAAACAGTTACTCTGTGGAAATAAGGCTGCAATATCTAAATGATGTTAAAAGCAGGTGTGAGGAAAACAAGAAAGCAGGCCAAGTGTCCACATCTCTCAGCCAGCCACTGCCACAACTATCCCTCTATCCTTTGTCTTAAAATCAGTACCAGAAAGTATCTCTGGCACAGGACATAAATTCGAACTTAAAAAAAAAAAAAAAAGATAACGTTCTGAGCTTAGCTTTCTCTAGGTCTGCAACAGCACCCAGGGCAAAGCTCTATGAAACTCTAGATCTGACCGTGTAATAGACATGTATGTATATAGGTGGCTTATGATTTGCTACTTAAAAAAATAAAAGAAAATTCAACTTTACATAACCAATGAATAATAAAATGGAATACCTGTTAGAATCGAAGTGCTAGCCTATGGGAATTTTTAATAATATTCATTTTATTCCCAACTTTCCTCTTTCTCATAAATTATTTCTTTTTAAACTTCACACATACATAGATTTAGGCAGGAAATTATCTTAAATCCTTCCTGGCGCCTACTAATACCTAACCCAAGACTTTGACTTGAATTTGTTATGGCATCTAACTCACATCTGGATGAGGTGATTAAGTAACTGACAGGAAATGACAGAATCTACAGGCTAAAACAGTTTTCCACATCTTTTGAAATCCACCTTATTTTCACAGGTTAACTGACAAATACAAGTAACCAGTGGGTACGTTTTTCCTTCATCAAATAATCCAAAGTATTAACTGCAGGCCTGTAACTCATAAGAAACTATAATTTGTTATATTCTGACATTGGCACTTAATAAAATGTTAACTAAAGTTTCTCTAATAAAATCTCAATACATTACAATAAAGGAGATACACAATTTAAAGACTTTAAATCTGTTGCTGTGAAATTCCAATAATTCCCATTTTATATGCATAATTAGATCTTTAAAATTGTGGCCAGTCCCCAAACACTCCAACGCATATTATGATGAACTCAGGAAGGATTTGTCTCTTTCATAAGAAACTTTTCCCTAGGCTAAAAATCTTCAGTATCGTAAACCCAATTAATTCCACTCAGCACAAGTTTGGTGACTCACAATGCTGACCGTAATGTGCAGCAGAGAGAAGAAAAGAAAGGAAGTGACCTCAGCAAAGGTAACACACGGTCTTGCACTCTACTTTCACACCTAGAAAAGATGCAGACTCACAGTTAGGTGCAACCCCAGCTATATTAAGGCTTCTCTATCATGATCTCCAACGTCTCTCTAGTGTTCTTGTACTGATCCTTCTGGTAAACACAAGTGGTTGTTAAGGGCCTGGTTGTGGCTTTTCAGGGGAACCACTCTGTCATCTGTGGAGGCTAGAGGCGGTCCCATGGAGCTCACAGAGAAGAGGCAGTATCGTAAAGACCAGTTTTAAAGTTTGCAATACAACAATGATCAACACTTTGAAGCAAGATGAATAAATTAACATTCTTGGTTAGACATTAAAGCATTCTTGCCAAGAATAAGTGTACACTGTATGGAGGGAGGGTCACACAGGCCCGTTGCATCTGCTGTAGGAGACACTGCAGGCTTCAGGTAAGCTATGTCCCTTGGCAATGAACATTACTCTGTTATAGGCAATGTCTTTTATTGTTCCATCTGGCACTTGCTAACACCATTCTCCCAGAACCTAGATATGAAGGTCAGTCACTGTTTATCAGGAACAGAACCAAATAAAAAACAGAATTTTGGAAAAAATGACCAGGAAATTCTGGTTCACCATCATTTCCATATCTAATGGTTCCTTCAAGATAAAACATAACTCTTCCTTCCATGATAGCTTCCCAACTAAGGAGGTTTAAGAAAAAAAGAAAGTTCCCCACCCTTCCCCCCAATTGTCATTCATACTGGTAATAGAGCCAGTCCTGTTAGCAGCTGAAGACTGCACTGCCTTTCACTCCGCGCACAGTCAGGGTCCAATGAAAGTGGCACACGCATGGTCTAAGTGACGAATGGTGACAATGCCGGCTCAAGAGTCGCAACTCAGTGTATGGAGGGACAAGGAACATGTCAGCACTAGCCACCCATCCAACTGTCAAAGTCTCATTTTCAGAGGTTAGAATTCATCACTTTCCGCTGCATGAAGCTGTGTGTCGTCTGCATCGGTCATGCTGCTCTCTTGGGATTCATCTGTTCCCACTATACAAATGGAACAAAAATGTTAGGTATGGAACAAATACAATGTGTTGGTTCACGAAAATAAGGAAAATTTCATTACACTCAGGAAAAAACAAACAAACAAACAAAACAAAAAAACCCAAAACCCCTACCTAATGTAATCTATCTTGTTTTTTAAGATAGGGTTTTCCCATGTAGCTCTGGCTATCCTGGAACTTGCCCTTACAGACCAGGCTGGCCAACTCAGAGATCCACCTGCCTCTGTGCCTCTCTCCCCCAGTGCAAGCGCCATTAGTTCTGTATTTTATATAACATGCCTGGAAGTTAACTTCCTGTGTTTAACCTTTTAAAATAATGATACTAGTTCTTGGGGACAGAGTCTCATGTACCTCAGGCTGAACTTGAACTTGCTTGTAGCCAAGGGTGACCTTCCACTTCGGATGCGCCTCCTGTACTCATATCCTATGCTAGAATTATAGGCACGAGCAGCACCCCATCTGGCTTATGAAGTGCTGGGATCAAACCCAGGCAGGACCTTGTCCATATTATAGACAAGAACTCCACTAACTACGTCACATTTCTAGCCTCCTCCCCTATTCCTCTAACAATTCTGTATTCCTACCCTAGGAGTGAGACATTAAAACAGCTACAGCAGCACCATCCATAAAGACAGCATTTCCAATACCTCCTAACACTAACTTACCTTTGTGGACGGTACCAGACAATTACTAAAATATGGAATGTAACCTTCAGTTTAAAAGAATAGCACTGAGAGGCTGGAGAGATGGCTCAGCAGTTAAGCACTGGCTACTCTTCCAGAAGACCCAAGTTTAATTTCCAGCACCCACATAGCAGCTCACAACTGTCTTTAACTTTAGTACCAATGGCTCTAACACCTTTACGCCAACGCACACAAAGTTAAACAAACAATCAAAACAACAACAACAACAACAACAACAACAACAAAACAGTACCGAGATAATAAATTTTACTTAAGGATGTTCAATAAGTTTTCTGGAACAAAGACATCTAATCAGAATTTATCTTAGAAAAATTCTCCAAGTATTAATACATATACTTATTAATAAATGTGTACTGATCACTCATCTCAATTTTTTTTTTTTTTTACTTGCCCAGGAATACACAGAATTTAAACAACTAATTTTTTTGGTTTTTTGAGACAGGGCTGTCCTAGACTCACTTTGTAGACCAGGCTGGCCTCAAACTCACAATGATCCACTTGCCTCTGTCTCCCAAGTGCTGGGATTAAAGGCCTGGCTCAGAGTAGCTTTCTTTTTTTTTCTTTTTTGATTTTTCGAGACAGGGTCTCTCTGTGTAGCCTTGGTTGTTCTGGACTCACTGTGTAGACCAGGCTGGCCTCGAACTCACAGAGATCCGCCTACCTCTGCCTCCCAAGTGCTGGGATTAAAGGTGTGCGCCACCACGCCCGGCTTCAGAGTAGCTTTCTTAAAGCTACAGATCTTAAGTATGATACTCACTGATCTGTTCCTCTTGGGTTATTGGTTCCTCATCATCTGGTAGGTAACGCTTGTCAATTGCTTCTTTAATCTGATTATTGGCTCCTTTAGGATCTAAATCCATAGCCCAAGAGAAATTCATCAAGGCGAGATGAGTTTGACCCAACTTCTTGTAAACCTACAAACAGACAGCAGCACTAAAGTCAACTGTAAAATCTGACAACATGCATTATGTTTCTGGTCTTTGAACTCCACGTCCATTCAGGTGAGAGAACATTTTTATCTCACACACACCTTCACCTTAGCATTTAAGTGCTTTTCTTTATATAATCAGGTATTATGTTTCTGTGTTTTTGTTTGTTTTTTTCCTCTGTGTAGCCTTAGTTATCCTAAACTCATTTTTTAGACCAGGCTGGCCCTGAACTCACAGCAACCCGCCTGCCTCTGCCTCTAGAGTGCCGGGATTAAAGGCATGCACCACCATGCCCAGCTGTATTTTTGTTTCTTTAAAAACACAGAAATATTATATGTTTTTGCTTTAATCCCAGGTGTGGAGATATAGGGCAGTTTGCCTCCTGTTCTGGTGGAGGTGTGGTTTTGCCAGCTGTAGACAGTTTCTGTAATCGTGTGGCATTTGGAATTCTGGCAACTTTTCAGATGGTAGATTAAACGCTAGGGCCCGGAGAAGAGGGGTAGGTTGTTGGTTGGTTGCTATTTGTTAAGTAGTCATGCAAAAAAAAGAAACAAGCCGGGCTGTGGTGGCGCACAGCCTACAAAGCAAGTCCAGGACACTCAATGCTACACAGAGAAACCCTGTCTTAAAAAAAAAAGAAGAAGGAGGAGGAGGAGGAAGAGGAGGAGGAGGAGGAGGAGGAAGAAGAAGAAGAAGGAGGAGGAGGAGGAGGAGGAGGAGGAGGAGGAGGAGGAGGAGGAGGAGGAGGAGGATATTCTAATAGCAAAGATCAAACTTGCTCCAAGGAGCTCAAGGCCCTTAAACAGCAGGAAGAGGCTAAGGATAACAACGCCCCCTTTCCCATCCATACTTTATTCAGATCTCTTTCCTTTCCTTCTGTTCTTTTTTTCTCTCATATCTAGTGTTAGGGAGTGGAAAGGGAAGAAGAAAGAAGAATTCACCAAGTAGGTAATGCAGGTTAAGACTGCCTGCAGCTCTTCCAGAAAAGCTAAGTTCAGTTCTTGGAATCTACATGGCAGCTCAAAACTGTCTACAACTCTGGTGTCAACAGATCCAACACCCTCTTCTGGCCTCCACATCCTTGGAATATATCAATAAATAAAAATAAATTTGTCCTCTGTCCTTCCTCTGCCCCTGAAATGGTTTCTCTGTGTAGTCCTGGCTGTCCTGGAAGTTGCTCTGTAAGACAAGGCTGGCCTTGAACTCA
This sequence comes from Acomys russatus, assembly GCF_903995435.1. NCBI lineage: Eukaryota > Metazoa > Chordata > Mammalia > Rodentia > Muridae > Acomys > Acomys russatus. The sequence goes on from NC_067152.1 coordinate 30,712,191, forward strand.
GAGACCCACCTGCCTCTGCCTCCCCAGCGCTAGAATTAAAGGCACGCACAAGGCGTGCACTACCATTGCTTGACAATAAAACATATCTTTAAAAAAGGGAAGGGAAAGAAATTTAGTATTTGTTACAAAGTTGCAGCACAAGACCAAGGCCCCAATTTTTACCTTTCCTATTAAGAAGTAAACGAGAGATTCTTTGGGGACAATCTGTTTCAGTTCTTCAAGTTCTTGTAAAGCGGACTGAAAAAATGAAGAGAAAACTTAAGAGAATCAAAATCTTACAGAATTCTGACAAAGCAAGTGCAGTTTTCCAAATCATCTTAGGAGCTTATGAGCACATCATCAATGTACTTTGCATTGCATTAATTTCTCATGGTGAAAATAAAATACATAAAAATGATCTGATAGTAAGATTAACAGATGACAGACATTCACTAGAGAACACTGAAACATACACATATACGACCCCCCCCCCTTTTTTTTTTGAGACAGGGTTTCTCTGTGTAGCCCTGGCTGTCCTGGACTCCCTTTGAAGACCAGGCTGGCCTTGAACTCACAGAGATCTGCTTGCCTCTGCCTCCTGAGTGCTGGGATTAAAGGCGTGCGCCACCATGCCCGGCACATATACCACTCCACCATGCCCGGCACATTTACCACTCTTTACAGAAGCTGCAAATGGGGATAATCCTTGCTTTTGTCACCAATTTTCTTTTCTCTCTCTTCTCTCTCTCTCTTTTTTTTTTTTTTTTTTGGTTTTTCGAGACAGAGTTTCTCTGTGTAGCCTTGGCTGTCCTGGACTCACTTTGTAGACCAGGTTGGCCTTGAACTCACAGTGATCCACCTGCCTCTGCCTCCCGAGTGTTGGGACTAAAGGCATGCGCCACCATGCCCAGCTACCATTTTTCTTAAAAAACAACAACAACAACAAAAAAAAACCAATCACATTATATCTAGAAATACATGAAAGTATTTTGAACATAAGGCTTCAGAAAGCAGTACCCAGAACTCCACATGTGCACATACTCCTTCCTCATATACATAAAGAATAAGTAAATATAAAGATATTTAAAAAGTATTCACCAAGTCATCTTTGTATGAACATTTCGGCCTGGTTGGGAATGCAGCTCATAGTAAAGAACCTGTCTACACTGCGGAGACCCTAGGTTCAATCCCCAACACTGCAAAGGTTGATGGGTATGTGCCTGAGGAAGACGACACTCTATCACAAGGCAGTAGAAACAATCAAGGCATTTAAGTAAAAGTATGGCCTATTTTCCTTTTTTCTTCTTCAAGACAGGGTTTCTCAGTGTAACAGAGCCCTGGCTATCCTGGAACTTACTCTGTAGACTAGGCTAGCCTTGAAACTCAGAGATTGGCCTACTGAGTGCTGGGGTTAAAGGCATGCGTTGCCGCTGCCGCCACCACTATCACCTGACTTGTAAGGCTCACATTCTATGCAACAATAAATCAATAAGCTTTTGTTAAAAAAACAAAACAAAAAAACAAAACAAAACAAAACAAAACAAAACAAAAAAAAAAAAAAAAAAAAGGAAAGGCTACCATTGTGGTATAGTTCTGTAATCCTAGCACCGAGGAGGCAGCAGCTTACGTTTGAGCCAGCCTCAAGCAAGGGTCAGCACCACTTGGTTTTGGCCTTTTCCTCCTGGGCTGTCAGCTGAGCTCTTTGTTTCTCTGAGCTAATAGGTTTTTACCCCAGTATCTGACTCTTTAGTCTTTAATGGCAAAATCAAACGTTTGGGATTTACTTTCTTTGTAACTGCACATTTCTGCTTCCTCTATTCCTATTTATGTCAAAACAAGATTTAATTTATGGTAAACCCCCCAGCGCCCCCAAACCAACCAAACAAAAAACCCAACACCAACAAACCCAGATGAAATGGTTTGTTTACTTGTTTTTATTTTTATTTATGTGCTTCAGGCTGGTGGATTGCTAGGACTACAGTAGCACTCCATTACCCCTGGCTCCCAAATATATATTAACAGAGGGATGGTAAAATGCAGAGAGACGTGGGACAATATGTATAGCTGTCTGAATCTCTTCTTTATGGTTACCACAGCCAATTACTATAAACTTGATTATTATCTCCCAGTTCTAGGGGGCAGAAATGCAACACAATCTCACTGAGTTAAAGCTAAGAGGTGGCAGGCCCTTGTCTTCTCTGGAAGCAATCTGTTTCTGTTTCCTCGGCATCTATAAGCTACCCAAATTCTCTGCCTCTCCAAAGCCCACAGTGACAGCTGAGTGTGTTTCATGATGGCACAAACAGAGCTGGATAAACAGGTCTTAGTTTTGAGACGCCATGAACACAGGGGCCACCCAGACGACTCCACTATTACAGCGTCCAGATCCCTGAGTGCCGGGATTAAAGGTGTGCACAACCAGGGCTGGCTCAGGAACCTGTAGTTTAATATCATTATTAATTTATTTATTTTTGGTTTCTCAAGACAGGTTTCTCTGTGCAGTCTTGACTGTCCTGGACTCGTTTTGTAGATCAGGCTGGCTTCGAACTCACAGAGATCCACCTGCCTCTGCCTCCCAAGTGCTGGGATTAAAGGCATGCGCCACTATACCTGGCCTTATTTTTTTAAGAGAGCCACAATACAATGTGGAAGAAGGGCTGGAGAGATGGCTCAGAGGTTAAGAGCACTGTCTGCTCTTCCAAATGGTCCTGAGTTCAATTCCCAGCAACCACATGGTGGCTCACAGCCATCTATAATGAGATCTGGTGCCCTTTTCTGGCCTGCAGATGTACATGCAGGCAGAACATTGTATAAATAATAAATAAATCTTAAAAAAAAAAAAAAAACAATGTGGAAGAAAATAATATAAATCTCACCTTGTATTTTTCATTTGCAAATAAAACTGAGGCTCTGTGAAATTTGCATAGAGGGTTCTTAGGGTCGATAACAATGGCTTTGTTTAGAGTATCCAAAGCCTTCTCAGATTTTTTGAGCGCATGCTGAACCTGTAAGAAATGAAGATTTGTTTTGATATTAATGAAGAAATGTAAGAAGCAAGTAACAACTCAAAACCTTTATGAATATAAAATTATTAGGGGTGTGACTGCATAGTCTGACTGAAATGCCTACTGGGTTTAAGTGGATGAAGTACCTCACTATTACATGTGTTGTTTTGAACCAGAATGATCCCCAAAGGCGCACATGTTTGAATACTTGGTCCCTAGTTTGGTAGGGTTTGGAGAGGATTAGGAGGCATGGTCTTGTTGGAGGTGTGCTATTGAGGGCAAGCTTAGAAAGTTTCAAAAGACTACACCTTTCCCAGTATCCTCTTGTTTCTTTGTTCATGAACTTTAACCCCCTGGAACTGGAAGCCAATTAAATACTCTTTACCCTCAATTTCTTTATTTATTTTATGCGCATGAGTGTTTTGCCTGCATGTATGTCTGTGTGAGAGCTATCATATCTCTTAGAACTGGAGTTGCAGACAGTTGTGAGCTGCCATGTGGTGGGTAGGAATTGAACCTGGGCCCTTCAGAAGAGCAGCCAGTGTTCTAACTGTCGAGCTATCTCTCTAGCCCCACATTAAACACTTTCTAATTGTCTTCGAAGTCTGCTAATTCCTCTGTTTCAAAGACAGCACACTGAGGCCCAGCAAAACTGCTCTGATGGTAAAGAGCAGGATCTTAGTTCAATTCCCAGAACTCATATAATGTAGAAGAACCAATTCTACTGTTCTTGGACTAACAACAACAACAACAGTAACAACAACAACAACAACAACAGTAGTAATAGCAATAGTAGTAATAATAATAACAACTGCAACAACAACAATAATAATTACTATTTTGAAAATCATCTCGAGTATCACAACAACAACAATTCAAATTCTGCACTCCAGAGATAAAACCTAGGTCTTCAGACTCCTAATGCACCACTGTGAGCCTATATGATAATTATGATTCAATATTTTTAAAAAAAGTTATTTTGAGGTGAACATGGTGATGCATGCCTTTAATCCCAGCACTGGGAAGGCAGAGGGAGACAGATCTCTGTGAGTTCAAGACCAGCTGGTCTACGAAAAGAGTCCAGGACAGCCAAGGCTACACAAGGAAACCCTGTGTAGAAGAAAAAAAAAAAGAAAGAAAAAAAAAAAAAAAAAAAAAAAAAACAAAAAACAACAACAAAAAACAAACCAAGTCTCCCAAACCCACCAAAACCCCAAAAGAACAAGAAGATTTGTTTTGAATTACGCATACATGTGTGTGTATGTATGTGCACACATGCACATGAATGTAGGTGCCTGTGGAGGCCAGGGCCCTCAGGTCCTCTCTAGCTGGAATTACAGGTGGTTTTGGGCTGCCTGAAGTAGATGCTAGGTACCAAACTTGGGTCCTCTGCTTAACCACTGAGCAACTTCTCCAGCCCCATGATTTGATCTTTACGGCAGATAATTACCACGAAGTCTAAAACTAAGTAAAACTTGGTTTTACCCGTCACAAGAAAAGCATTTATCATTTACGCAGACAATCATGACCCTCTAAATATTAACCTGTGTTCAAAGAGCTTGTTCATGAATGCTGTGTCACCCTATTATACCTTATAGTCTGGGCTACATAAAATGGTCTCAAAAGACATACAGTAAGTCACTGGAGCTGTGGTCAGGGTTACAAGCATCCAGTGCCCTTGCCCAGGTACAGTGTGTTTGGTTCCAGTACCCACATCAGGTGCCCACAACTGCCTTTAACTCCAGCTTTAGGAGATCTGATGCCTTTGGCCTCTGGGCATCGGTAGTCAAGGAGATGCACCCAAACACATAATGAAAACTAAAACAAGTCTTAAGCAATGAAACAAGTCAAACACACAGAAGACAACCAAACAGAAAGAGTATATAAACACATAGGGATCCCCCAACTCCTCCTCTCTGGGGACACGTCTCACTAGCCCAGGCTGGCCTTAAAATTTTTTTCTTAGCTGAAGAGAATAACACTGAACTTGTGATCCACCTGTTTCTACCTCCAAGGAGGAGTGCCAAGACTTTAAGTTTGAGCATGCTCAGTTTAACGCTAGAGACAAAATCTATGGCAACTGAGCTACATCCTCAGCCCCACAAGGAGTATTTCTTTATGACAAGTCAAAAAAGGTACTGTTTTGGCTGGAAAACTCTGAGACACTGCTTCATTAACAAAACTGCCCATCTTCATAGTAACGGTTGTCACCTAAACTCTTATTAGGGAGGTAACAAAGCAATGTTTACAAAGTTACTTACCACTCCAATGTGGCAAAGTAAAACTGAGCTCTGAGGGTTGATATCAAGTGCTTTCTGGAAATGCATTTCTGCAAGGCTGAATTTCTCTTGCTTGTAATAAATCATTCCTAAACCATACCTGAAATTGTAAAAAAGTACAGTTTTAAGGACATAAGTTTTGGCTGCTAGTGTGGTTCCTCTAACAGGACAGGCATGTACCTGGCATTTCAATACACTATGGAAAAAAGAATATCTTATGCGGAGACAAAAAGTATTAATTAGAATAAAAACCATCGAAGCATTTTAGAAGACACATTTTTATAAGTGGAAACAATAAACTAAAGAAACAAGTAAAACTATAAAAAAACGGAGAAAAAAGGAGCCACATGCTTAAACTCACCACTCTAACCTAGACTTAACAGTTAACTCCTACAGACTGATTGCCTGTGTAGCAAGCATCTTGCTAAATTGTTCCTTTTTTCTTTTCTCTCCCCCCCCGCCCCCCAACCAAACAGGGTTTAGTTGTGTAGCCTTGGTTGTCCTCAAACTCACACAGATCCACCTGCCTCTGCCTCCCGAGTGCTGGGACTAAAGGTATGCACCACCACGCCTGGCTATTTCTTTCTTTCTCTTTTTTTTTTGAGACAGGGTTCCCTGTGTAGTGTTTTCTGGAACTCAAAGAGATCCTCCTGCCTCTGCCTCTTTAATGGTGGGATTAAAGGTGTGCACCACCACTGCCATAAATTATCCTTTTTATGTGCTTAAATTCCTGGCTCAAGCACTCTTCCTGTCTCTCTGAAGCAGCTGGGAAATAATTGCATAGGACCCACTATGTCTGGCTCTGGTAAATTTAATCTCCTTCTTTCTTTCTTTCTTTCTTTTTTTTGAGATAGTTTCCTCCTTCTTTCTTTATACCATACTTTATTGTATATATAGCAATGCAATTTCCATATTAATCAGTACTATAACAAGATGATCTAAACAGAAGAAAATAGGGGTGGGGGGTTGCAGATCAGAAAAACTCTTCTTCCAGAATTTTGTTGTGGTTCTTGTTGCTTTGAGACAGGGTTTCTCTGTGTAATCCTGGCTGTCTTGGAACTCGCTCTGTAGATGAGGCTGCCCTCAAACCCAAGAAATCCACCTGCCTCTGCCTCCTGAGTGCTGAGATTAAAGGCATGTACCACTACCACCACTTGGCTTTTTCTCTTGTTAGAAAAAGATCAGTTTTTCTACATAGGTGAATGTAAAACATCTATTCATTGACTAGTTATGTTTAGCTTCTATTGAACTAATGGCTAACAGTTAAAAAAAAAAAAAAAAAAGGCTGTTTTCAAAATCACTGTCTTGAAAGAATAATACATGTTAGATTCATTTGGAATGTAAAAATGGCTCTTGGTGTAACAGTGCAAAGAAAGCTGAATTCACCACAAACAACAACAACAAAACCCTTACAATACAATTGAAAATAGAAAAATATTAAGTTTTATATCCACTTCCTTGATTCATGTATCCTTTTGCCTAAACTTTGTCCTTTCTCATCACCCTTTCTTGGTCTCTTTTCTAAATAAAAAAAAAAAAAAAAAAAAATATATATATATATATATACACACACACACACACACACACATATAAAAATATAAATATTTATTATGTGTACAGTGTCTATTGGAAGTGTAAACCAAATAAACCCTTTCCTCCCTATTTGCTTTTTGGTGTCTTTTTACTTACCAAGCATTATAATGTCTAGGATTTACTCTTATAGCATTTTGGAAACATGCTAATGCTTTGTCTAGTTCTTCAGTTAACACAAACTCATGTATGTCTGCAGGCCAGAAGAGGGCATCAGATCACATTATAGATGGTTGTGAACCACCATGTGGTTGCTAGGAATTGAACTCAGGACTTCTGGAAGAGCAGTCAGTGCTCTTAACCTCTGAGCCATCTCTCCAGCCTCCTCTTTTCTAAATTTTTAGGCTTTACCCACATGTACAGACGTTCACATATATATTAATACATCTTAGGCAAGGTAGGATCTTTCTTATGATTTCTTTATGCTTTGTGTACTTTTTAAAAATTTGTTTTGAGAGCATGATTCATGCATTCTAGGGTGGCCTCCAATCCTGAAGTTCTTGCTGGTCCCCATTTCTATCTCACCAGCACTGAATTACAGCATGAGCCACTAGACCCACTCTCCGTGGTTCTGAGCTTTGTGCAGGTAAGGCAAGCATCAGTTCCTGCCAATGATGAACAGTGATATGGAAATGTAAACCAAATAAACCCTTTCCTCCCTATTTGCTTTTTGGTAATGGTGTTTTGTTGCAGCTTGGATGTTATGTTCTAACCTCCACATGTTTGCCCACACAGGCCACCCCGCCTCGTGCACGCATGCACACAAAGTAAGTAAATAAAACAATTTTTTAGCCAAGACTCTGTCTTTTTACTTACCAAGCATTATAATGTCTAGGATTTACTCTTATAGCATTTCGAAAACATGCTAATGCTTTGTCTAGTTCTTCAGTTAACACAAACTCATGTCCTAATAGAGTATAGGCATAAGCATAATTTGGATCAACCTGGATAGCTCTTTGGAAGAATTTAATTGCAATATCATGTTCTCGTTGCAGACTGAAACAGTTCCCCGCAGCACACCAGGCCTGGCAAAATGAAAACAGAAAATGAACACAGAAGTTTTTATTCCATTTCAAAAGCAGAAACTTGTATTTTTAATTTTTTTGTACTTTAATTACACTTTGACCTAAGGAACTGTGTGTACGCACTTCTATGTGTGGTGTTGGTCCTTGCTTTCCAGCGTCTGTGTTGTTCTGTTGTTGTGTGTAAGCTAGCTGCCTGTAGGCCTCTCCTGGGGGAGGTGGGGGTGGGTGGGTAGGCTGGGATCACAGCAGTTCACACTATGCCTGGCTCTGCAGGTTCCTATTCAAGTTTTCACGCTAGCACCGGCACTCTTACCCACGCGGCCAGCTTTCCGACCAAACTTTGTTGTTGTTGTTGTTCGAGACAGGGTTTCTCTGTGTAGCTTTCTAGACCAGGCCTGGCTTTGAACTCACAGAAATCCACCTGTTTCTGCTTCCCTGAGTGTTGAGGTTATAGACGTGAGTCACCACACCTGGCTTTTGATCAGTCTTTATTTTATTCTTTAACAAAAAGCAATCCTATGACTAAAATCAGGCCTCAGATTTTTCTTAGGGAAAAAAAAAAAAAAAACCCAAAAGAAAACAAACAAACAAACAAACAAAAACAAACCAAAGGAGTGGCCCTCACTTTCTCTTTCTGAAAACACTCCACCTGTGTAGGTCAGAGCACAGTTTTGCATTTTTACCCCTGAGGTAAGAGTTTCTCTGAGTAGCCTTGCTGTTCTGAACTCACTCTGTAAAGCAGGTTGGCCTTGAATTCAGAGATCCTTCTGTTTCTGCCTCTGGAGTGCTGGGATTAAAGGCATGCGCTACCACAATTGGCTCAAAGCATAGGTTTTTGTTTTTTGTTTAAAGATTTATTTATTTATTTATTATGTATACAGTGTTCTACCTGCATGTAAGGCACCAGATCTCATTATAGATGGTCATACGCCATCATGTGGTTGCTGGGAACTGAACTCAGGACATCTGGAAGAGCAGACAGTGCTCTTTTACCCTCTGAGCCAGCTCTCCGGCCCCCAGAACACAGTTTTAAGGAGCGTTTTCTCTCTTTCTACTATGGGTTCTAGAAGTCAAACTCAGGTCGCCAAATGTGCACAGTAACTCTTGTACCTTCTGGGCCATCTTCTCAGCTCAACTATTTTAAAATTAATTATTTTATTTTAAATTTAAACTGTATTTATTTACCTATTTGTATGTGTAGGCACATATGCATTCAAGAAAAGGCCAGGGTTAGAGAGATGGCTCAGTGGTTAAGAGCACTGTCTGTTCTTCCAGAGGTCTTGAGTTCAATTCCCAGTAACCACATGGTGGCTTATAGCCATCTATAATGAGTCTGGTGCCCTCTTTTGGTGTGCGTGTATACATGTATATGTAACAAATAAATAAATAAGTAAACAAATCTTTAATAAAGTAACAAAGACTGCTATTTAAAGAAAAAAGAAAAAAAGAAAAGGTCAGAAGAAGCTAATTCTCCTTCCACTATGCGGGTTCCTAGAATTGAACTCAGGTCATCAAGCCTTGGAATCAAGTATCTTAAAAAAAAAAAAAAAAAAATTTTTACTTACATTTTTAAAAAAATGAATGAGTGTTTTGTCTCCATGTATATCTGCATGTCAGAAAGGGCATCAGATCCCTTTATAGTCATGAGCCACCAAGTAGTTGTTGGGTATTGAACTCAGAACTTCTGGAAGAACAGCTTCTGAGCTATTCACCGTTGAGCCATCTCACTAGCCCAGAAAGTATCTTTTAAAATTATCTTAATGGCCCTGCTTTTTGTTTTTAAAGATGATTTAATACCATTATTATTTGTGTCTTCTTGTGAATTTGTGCATGTGTGTGGTCAAAAGAGAACACCAGATTCCCTCATTTGAATTCCAGGTCAACAGTACTTTACAAGAAGCCTGTAATTCCAGCTCTAGGAGATCCTAATGGGAGGTTCAGGAATTAAAGAACAGCCTGGGCAAAACAGCAAGGTCCTTTCTTTCTTTCTTTCGAGACAGGGTTTCTCTGTGTAGCCTTGGCTGTCCTAGACTCGCTCTTTGTAGACCAGGCTGGCCTTGAACTCACAGCGATCTGCCTGCCTCTGCCTCCCAAGTGCTGGGATTAAAGGCCTGCGCCACCACGTCCGGCTGCAAGGTCCTTTCTAAAGAGTAAAACAAAGAGGAGACCGAGGCATGGGAAATCACATTCCACACGTTCAAGTAAACCCTCACTAAATATGCTTGAGGTGGCTCAGAGGTTAACAGTAATGTCTGCTCTTCCAAAGGATCTGAGTTCAAGTCCCAGCACCCACATTGACACCCTCATATAGACATACATGCAAGCAAACACCAATGCACATAAAATTAAAAAAAAAAAAAAGGAGAAGAAGAAGAAGAAGAAGAAGAAGAAGAAGAAGAAGAAGAAGAAGAAGAAGAAGAAGAAGAAGAAGAAGAAGAAGAAGAAGACTGGCACATGTGTATCATCTTTATGTCCGTCTTTGGTCTTTGGCTATCCTGAACTAGCTTTGTAGACCAGGCTGGCCTTTAATTCACAGAGATCTGCCTGCACGTGCATCTTAAGATAGCAATTAAGGGCCAGCAAGATGACTCAGTGGGTAAGAGGGTTTGCTGCCAAGTCTGATGGATGACCTGAAGTTAAATCCTTGGAATCCACATAATATAAAGAGAGGATGAACCAACAAAAGTTGTCCCCCAAAGTCCAAATATGCTCACCGCGGCATGTATATGCTCCCACACACTAAATTAATAGCTGGGTATGGTGGCATACACTTTAATTTCAGCACTTGGGAGGCAGAGGCAGGTGGATGTCTGTGAGTTCGGGGCCAGTCTGGTCTACAGAATAAATTCCAGGACAGTTAGGGCTACATAGAGACCCTGTCCCACAAAACAATAACAAAAACAAAACAGTCCAAAATAAATAAATTTAGAAAAAAATTAAAATTAGCACTTTTTACATTCAATCCTATAATCTTTTCTGTTGTTTTTTTGGAGATGAGAGTCCTGCTTTGTTGCCTGGACAAGCTTTACAGGAACTGTAAAAAATGTGTGATAAGGAGTCATCCCTGAGACAATCTTGTGAAGCCCAGGGTTAGCATCAAATCTGCCATGTAGTGGAGGATAACTGAACTCTTGTGCAATTATGATGCTCTGCAAAATGACAAAATGACCTAACAATGTATTTGTCATAACATATCATTAGATGATACAGGATTATATTTGATTCATCTCTTATTTGTTGGGATGATCAAGGCTATGCTAGGTATGGAAGATGTTAACTCCGAGTTCAGGATATGTGTTTAGCAACTTGTAATGTTGAGCTCTAGCCCAGTGCTACATCCAAAAAATTAAACAAGTAAAGAAAAGTAACTACTTAAGCAAATTGCTGTTATCATACCTCTGGTGAATTCTTATCCATGTCCGTTAAATCTTTTGAAAGAACTGAAAGAGCAACATCCTTCTGAAGATGCCAAAGTGTTGTAGAGTAGATTTCCATACCTTCAACTCTGTAATTCTCAATCCTTCTCACTTCTGAGAATATTCTTTCAGCCTGGTGGGGGGAAAAAAAAACCTAGTAAGGGAAAACAAGCTGCTACAGTACACACAGGGTAGTGCTGGCCACTGCCTTCAGGATCTGAATTTTGCAGGACTATGCTTTATCTCAATTAGTAACAAAGACAAATGAGTAATCAATCAGCTGTGGACATCAAATACTGAAGTAATCAGACTCACATTTAGCCTAGTTTTTGTATTTTAACTATGGATAAAGACATGGCCTGAAAAGAAATTTCTATAAAAAAAGGAAAGGATGGGCTGGAGTCAGCTCAGGGATTATGAGCAAGAGACTAGGGCTGGACTTCCTGCCAGCCAGGGCAGGAGTTGTAGGAGGAAGTAGGGGATGGAGCCATGGGCAGATGTTCAGGAGACCAGGACAGTGAGCTCAGCAGGAAAGTCACAAAATGCAAGTATCTCTAGGATGGACCCTGGGAGGAAGCCAGACTCGTTTAAAGGATTTAGAGATAATACTGTTCAGGATTGTGCTGTGAAATTTGTTGAAATAATATAATGGAGTCTCAATTATTTGTGTGATAGCTGGGTTAAGAGAGAAAAACTAAGAGCAAATAAACTTAGTTTTGTAAAAATAACACTGGTGTCTTTGCGGAGGACCTGGCTTTAGTCCCCAGCACTCGCATGATGGCTCACAACCATCTGGAACTGCAGTTCCAGGGGATCCAACATCCTTTTGTGGCATCAGGCACATGTGTGACATACATACATACATACATGCAGGCACTCACATAAAATGAAATTTGAGAGGGAGAGAGAGAGAGAATGAGAATATGAATATGAGTCTACTGAAAGGCTGAGTTGAAACTTCTAGGTAAAATGGCTGCCAACTCTAAGGCACATGGAATGCTCAACAATGACCAGCACTGTGTGTGCTCAAATTACAGTGCCCACTAACTAACTACCCTTTCCTAAGGTATTAGGTCACTTTTTTTTTTCTCTCAAAATATTCACAATTTCTAGAACTGTGCTTCCCATCGAATAAACTTTATAAAAACTTCACATTTATAAAACCAATGTACCATGTAGTTTATCACCATAGTAAGTTTAAAATGTTCAAAGTTTAGTTCAGATGATGGAATATTTGGGTTGTATTGCATGAAATGAAGATGACAGGAAATGAGGAAAGACTCTGTTTAAAGATTTACTTTATGTATGTGGGTACTTGAGAGGCCCTAGAGATGGAGTCAGACGGCTGAGAGTGGGTGTGGGTGCTGGGAAACTGGATCTCTGCAAGTGTTGTAGGTGGGTCTGGTTGGTGCCTAGACCCCAAAATATTTGTAAACTTGCCTAAAACTTTGTTCCTGTTTGACCAATAAAAAGCCAATAGGCCTGTACAGGGCAAATGGGATAGACAAGGCTAAGATTCCTGGGCTTTTGGGAGAGAACCAGAAGAGATGAGGAGACCAGAGGAGGAGGAGAAGGAAGGCAGGAAGGCAGAAAAGAAGGCCATGCCATGGGTTAGGTGGAGGAGTAGCACATGCTGGTTTGGATGGACAGTTCGGCCCAGATGAAGAGCATTAGCAAGTATTTGGGATTATGGATTATAGAAGTAGATGGATTGGGATTGGGGCAAGGCATGGGATATCTGCCCCAATATGGGAGGTAGTTCAGGGGATTACTATCTGCTCTACCCCAGGTGAAACAAGACTGTTTTAAAACATAACAGGTGTCTGTGTTTTATTGAATGCTATCGAGTAAGAAAATACTGCTGTACTCCAGGCAGTGTTGGCGCATGTCTTTTAATCACAGCACTTGGGAGGCAGAGGCAGGCGGATCTCTGGGAGTTTGAGGCTAGCCTGGTCTACAAAGTAAGTCCAGGACAGCCAAGTCTAAATAGGGAAGCCCTGTCTCAAAAACCAAAAAACACCCCCCAAAACTCCCAGAAACAAAAAAGAAAATACTGCTGTAATAGTAATTATAGGACTAATAATAAACAATCTTTAGCTCCTACTCCTAAATTAACCACAACACATATGCTCTTAGCTGCTAAGTCATTCTCCAGCCCGAGGAAAGGAAAGACCCTTTATAAAACTGGCAACTTTTGCCCAGAACTTGGTGATTTGGTATCTGGAATCAGTTTCATGTTTTATAAGTTCCATCAAATCTTTAAAAGCTGTGAGTTATGCCAGGCGGTGGTGGCAGCACACCTTTAATCACAGCAGTCAGATCTTTGAGCCAGCCTGGTCTAAAGATCAAGTTCCAGGACAGCCAAGGGTACACAAAGAAACCCTGTCTCAAAAACACCAAAACGGGGGTGGGGTGGGGGGTGGGGTGGTGGTGGTGGTGGTGGTGGTGGTGGTGGGGGATGTGTGTGTGTGTGTGTGTGTGTGTGTGTGTGTGTGTGTGTGTGTGTGTGTGTGTGTGTGTGTACACACATGAGAACCAAAACTCATAATTAACAACCAACCAAATCTCCACAAGGAATCTATGTGTGTTAAAAAAAAAAAAAAAAAAAAGCCTAATAAAACTAACAAAAGGCTGTTGCTGTAGCTCTCACCTGACAGTTTGCTTAGCATGTATGAAGTCCTGGATTCAACCCCCATGTGGGTTTATAAACTATGGATGCTAGTTACATGCCTGTAAACCCAAAATCTGAGGAAGGAGCAAGAGAATCAGGAACTTGTTTTTGTTTTGTTTTTGGAGACAGAGTTTCTCTGTAGCCCTGGTTGTCCTGCACTCACTTTCTAAACCAGACTGGCCTCGAACTCACTGAGATCTGCTTGCCACTGCCTCCTGAGTGTTGGGATTACAGGCCTGAACCACTGCACCTGGCGAGAATCAGCAATTCTAGTCGTCCTGGCTTACACATAGTCTGAGGCTAGCCTGGTCTACACGAGCTCCTATCTCAAAAGCAAAGCTAGCTGGGTGTGGTAGTGCATGCCTTTAATCCCAGCATTAGGGAGGTGAGCCTGGTCTAAATAGCAGGTTCCAGGCCAGCCAGGGGTACAAAGTGAAAAAATCCTGTTAGAAGGACATCATGTCTTCAATTAAGCATAATCTTTTTCAAAGCATTAAGTTTATATAACACACTAAGTGCCAAACATTCAGCTCAGTATATAATTTTGCAGACACTATAGAAAGAATTTACATTATAAATATTGATCACAGGGTAAATATCTATTTTTGTATTCAGCCAAGCAGAACACAAATAGTTCACATAACTTGGTAACTATTCTCTACAAATCCTTTCCAAGAAAGCCCAGTGAATTTAAATTATCTTTTAATACAAAATAGAATTTCATTTATAAATTATTGTGCTGCCTAGTTTTATATCAACTTGATATAAGCTAGAGTTATCTAAAGGATGGAACCTCTATGGAGTAAATGCCTTCCTAAGATCCCACTGAGTAACGTTTTCTTAATTAGTGATTGATGGGGGAGGGCTCAGCCCATTGTGGATGCTGCCATCCTTGGGCTCACTAAGAAAGGAGGAGGAGCAAGTCAGTAAGCAGCACCCCTCTACGGCCTCTGCACCAGCTCCTGCCCTCCAGGTCCTTGGCTTGTGTGAGTTCCTGCCCTCACTACTTTTGATTATGAACTATATTCTATGGAACCTTGAACAAAACAAACCCCCTTCCTTCCCACGTTGCTTCCTGTCATGGTGTTTCATTTCACCACAGCAACTGTAATCCTAACACATACTAAGAAAATAATTATATAAATATCACATAGTAAGTTAATAAATATTGATCGTTTTAGATCTATCCTTAAGTGTGAAAATTAAACAGTTCTAGAAAGATGTGTGAATCTTTGTATACTTACCTGCATGTATTCTGAAAGTTCAAAATAAGCCCGTCCAATTTGGCACAATACCCAACCAGTACTGTAGTGGTGAGAAGGTAAGTGGCTCAAAATATTTATAGCTTCTTTGCAGTTGTATGAACACAAAGCTAAATAACCTTTTCCCATTTCACGAAGAAGGCTCATCAAACCTTCTAGGAGAAAACAATATAATTATAAACAAAGGAGAAAACACACAGCTCTGGTTTTCTAAAAATGCTAACTCAGATTACTCCTTTAGGGAAAAAACCCCCAGGACTCCAGTATCTGGGCTGACAAGATGGCTTGGTGGTTAAAGACTCTCACCATCAAGCCTGATGACGTGAGTTTGATCCCTGGGACCCCATATGGTATACAGAAAAAACTAACTCCTGTTAGCTGTCCTTTAACCTAAATGCACACTCACACACACCCCTCCCTCTCTCTCACTATATAAACAAACAAACAAATAAATGAAATAATAAAGTGTAATTAAATTATAATTTTAAGGGGCTCAGTTGTTAAAAGCATTTGCATCCAGTTCCCAGTATCCACATGGCAGCTTACAACTATCTATAATTCCAGTTCCATGGCATTCATGCCCTAATTTGGCTTTTGTGGGTATATACACAGCCACAGAAATAGAGACACAAATTTAAAAACATGAAAGTAAACATTAAACCTTAATTAAGAAGTACAGTGAGCATGTGCAACAGACCTGCGGCTGCCTTTTGTAGGTTAAAGGCCTGGATCTGAGGTGTGACTGTGGATAGTTTCCCTTCTGAAATGATAGAAGAGTCCAATTTTGTAATTTCCAGACTATCATTTATGTTGGGTTGAGTTATTCCTCCTTTATTAGTTTTAGTTTTAGTTTTTCTGTTTGGGATTTTAGGTGGAAACTTCATTTTTAACTTTTTGCTATTCTCCTGTAAAAAGGAATAAAATTCCATGCTTGTCATTCTTGTTATTTTAGATGTCTCCATTAACATTTTCTGTAAGAACTACACATAAAAGAAATGCATAATCCTCATCAGTCTTTTTGTTTTCTTTATCAGAAAATTTATGAAAACAAGTCTTCTAAACAAGTTTTTGTTTGTTTCTTTGAGACAGAGCCTTACTTTTTGGCCCATGTTGACCTGGAAGTTGAAGCAATTCTCCTGTTTTAGCCTCTCAAATCCTGGAATTACATATAGGAATGAGCCAGGATGCTGAGAGTCATTTCATTTTAAGTGCAACCTGCAACCGTCAATTGCACAACTTAGTGCCTGCGGTCAGTCTGCACTAAGGGCAGATCTTCACTATTTAAAACTAAGAAAGTGCAACACGAATTATACCAAAGCACTACCATCAATGGCACAAAACCACTAACCGGGATGTGCCAAAGGTAAATTATCCATAAGGTCAGTCAACAGACCAAGACATAAAATGTCTCATCGCCATCTTCTTTGCTTTTAACTTTGAAGGTAGTAACATGACTGAATTTCCACTCATTCTTTCTTCAGTGATAACATATGAACTACAGACCCCATGGCCATATGCCATTTTTCATGAATTCTTTTGCATGTGTATACGTAGAGCTCTGTGTAATTTGTGCACGCAACCATAATATTTATAATTATGATTCTAGAATAGAGAAATCCATTTGTAGTACATTTAAATAGCTGTATCTTTCTTCCAGCCTTATTTCCCCAAAAGCCATTGATGTTTTTACTATAATTTGGCCATTTCTATTTTTTTTCCTTTCTTTTCTTTTTCTTTTTTTTTTTGGTTTTTCAAGACAGGGTCTCTGTGTAGCCTTGGCTGTCCTGGACTCACTTTGTAGACCAGGCTGGCCTCGAACTCACAGCGATCTGCCTGCCTCTGCCTCCTGCGTACTGGGATTAAAGCCCGGCTTTTGTCATTTCAAGATTGACATATTTACCAACAACCAAGAAGAAGTGTGGCCCTGTAATCCCCGCTCCCCAGAAGCTAAAGCCAGAGAAGGGCCATTTACAGTCTAGCCTGAGTTACATGGCGAGTGGTCTAAACCAAAATGACAACAAACCCTTTACTTGAGATGGAGTCATCAAAGAACAGAATGTTCAGCAGAGCAAGTATTAAATGAGTGTGACACTCATAAGTCTTTACCTTGGTTGTAGAACTGTCACTAGTGAAAAGGCGGGAACTTCTTCGAGGCAATGCATTTGGGGGAGATGTAATAGTGGGGCTCAATACCTGAGGTGTTGTACTAAAAACAAAGACATTTTTAACCACTTAATAGTTGGCATATGACCATTAACTATTGTCTCAATGCTGCTTTATTAAAACATGCATTCGTCATGTAAGTATTCTGAAATTGGTATTTTGGTTAGTTCCTTTTTAGTCCCTATGAAAACTAAAGATTTAAAAACTATTCACAGGGCTGGAGAGATGGCTCAGAGGTTAAGAGCACTGCCTGCTCTTCCAAAGGTCCTGAGTTCACTTCCCAGCAACCACATGGTGGCTCACAACCATCTGTAATGCCCTCTTCTGGCTTGCAGGTGTACATTCAGGCAAACATTGTATGCATAATAAATAAATCTTAAACAAACAAACAAACTAGTCACAGGCTAAAGGAATGGCTACCTGGTTAAGAATACTTATGCTCTCCCAGAGGATGAAGTTTTGTTCCTCATTGGGTGGCTCTCAACTGCCAGTAACTCTAGTTCCAGGTGATGCTATAACCTCTTTTGGACTGAGTGCACTTACATGTACCAGCATGGACATCACATGTGTACTCTAGAGCAAACACACCCCAACACCCACCTCATCCCCACGAGCGCACGCACACACACACTTAAAAAAAAAACAAAAAACAAAAAACCCACACAACAACACAAAACCCATTTATGTTATTAAAGAGTACAGCAAAAATCTTTTCACTTAAAACGATCCACAAAAGCTTCTGAGTCAATAAAGGACAAACATATGTATACAACTGTCTGGGGCACATTGGCAACTGCTACATGTTAAATATAAGAAAAAGTTGGGCATGAATCATTTAAATGTGTTATCTGCCAATAAATAAATACCACTAGAATAAATATAAACTCAACCAACCAAAGCAAAGGTTTATTCTACTTAAGACAAGAAGAATATGATCAAGGTCTACTTCAAAGGCAAACTTAAGAGAAAAATTCTACTTAAAAAATATTTTTATGGGCTGGAGAGATGGCTCAGAGGTTAAGAGCATTGCTTGCTTTTCCCAAAGGTCCTGAGTTCAATTCCCAGCAACCACATGGTGGCTCACAACCATCTATAATGAGGTCTGGTGGCCTCTTCTGGTGTACATGCAGGCAAAACACTGTATACTCGGTAAATAAATAAATCTTAAAAACAAAATATTTTAAAAATATCTCTGAGTTCGAGGCCATCCTGGTCTACAAAATGAGGCCAGGCCAGTCAAGGCCACACAGAAACCCTGTCTTGAAAAAGAAAACAAAAAAGTTTATGCCTATGAATGTTCTTCCTACATGTGTAAGTGTGCCACAAGCATGCCTGGTTCCTGTAGAAGGCATTGGAGAGGGCTATATCTCCTGGAACTAGACTTATAGGATATTATGTGGGTGTTGGAAAATGAATGGTGGTCCTCTACAGGAGCAGAAAGTACTCTTTTAACTGCTTAGCTATTGGTCTGGCCCAATTTTTAAAAAATAAAAGGTCCTATTATGTACCCTGGTTGGTCTGGAATTCTCTATATAAACCAATATGACCTTGATTTCACAGGGATCTCCCTATCTCTGCCTCCTGAGTGCTGGAATTAAAGGTGCATGCCATCATCGCCATCTAAGAATTAATTAAATCGCTTTTCTTTTCCTTCCTGGTTTTTCGAGATAGGGCTCACTATGTAGACCAATCTGGCCTCGAACTCAAGAGATCCACCTGCCCCTGCCTCCTAAGCGTTGCGATTAAAGGGGAATGCTTCTGCCCCCCAGTGACTGTTTGACTATGTCCGAGTGCCTGCACGTACATACGAGCCCTAGAGGTGTGTCCTTGTCTAGACTCCCTAACTGCAGCTACAGGTAGTTCTAAGTCATCCAAAGTGCGTGCTGGGAAGTGAAGCCAGGTCCTCCCAAAAACAGCAAGTTTTTAACCACTGGGCCATCTCTCCAAGAATTCTATTCTTTTTTTTAAAAAAATTTACTTACTATGTGTACAGTTTTCGGGCTGCATGTGTGCCTGTACTACAAAAGAGGACACCAGATTTCATTATAGATGCTTGTGAGCCACCATGTGGGTGCTAAGAACTGAACTCAGGACCTTTGGAAGAGTAGTCATCTCTCTAACCCAAGAATTCTTTTCTTAGAATGCAATTAAACTTAGTTGTGCATGGTAGTAATCACAGCTGTAATCCCTATCTATTCTAAGAAAAGCTGAGACAGATAGATGGGTCTCAATTCAAGGCCAGTCTGAGATACAGAATGAGACTTTGTCTCAAAAATAAAACAATAGTACAAATTTAAAATCTAAAATGGCCTAATTAAGACTTGATGAGGGGTAGAGTGAGACCCTGTTTCAAAGAGACAACAAGAGCAGTAGGCAATGGGTCTGAGGATACAGCTGAGACGGCAGGGTGCCACCTCAGCATGCACAAAGCCCTGGGTTTGCTCTCCAGCATCACATAAACCTGCTATGTTGTGGCACTGCTTGTAAACCTTGCACTTTGGAGGTGGAGGCAGGTGGACTAGTAGTTAAAGACATTCTCGGATACACAGCAAGTTACTGCCATCCTAGGATACATGCCAGCCTGTCTAAAAGTGGGAAGGAAGGTAGAAAGCTTATGGACTAAATCCCTCATAACTTATGGGTAATTCTACTGGTTACCACCCATCTTGGTCTCTAAACACTCTCAGCAAAAGTAATTTACAAGATGAAGAGTTTCTTTTAGCTCAGGAGTAGTAATCATGGTTGAGCTGGGGATGCCACAGCAGCAGAAGCTCCAGAAAGCTGGCCCCTCTACATTCACAGTCAAGAAGCAGAGCGCTGTGTTCAGTTCCTTCTCTCCTGTTCAGTCTAGAGCTAAGCCCATAAAACCATACCATGTATATTCAGGGCGAGTCTTCCAACCTCAACTAACCCAATTAGGAAAACAGCTCACAGACATGCCCCAGGGCAATCTAATCTAGATAACCCCTCACTGAAAGGCCCTTCCTAGTGATTCCAGATCCTGCCACAACCTGACAAGTGCAATCAACCTTCCTATTATCTGTCTTGATCAAAGAGTTTCTAAATATAAGATAACGGCCAGTGAGTAAAACATACTCAGAGATAGCCCTGGAGGTGTCTGAGTGGAACGGAGGGAATTTTACCTAGTAGGAACATTTTGGGGGAATCAACCCATTCTTTTAAAAGGCTTATTTATTTTCCTTTTTTTTTTTTAAAGACAGAGTTTCTCTGTGTAGCTTTGGCTGTCGTGGACTCGCTTTGTAGACCAGGCTGGCCTCAAATTCAGAGTTCTGCCTACCTCTGCCTCCCAAGTGCTGGGACTAAAGGTATGCACCACCATGCCCTGCTTATTTTACTTTTAATTCAATGTGTAGGTGTGGTTGCCTATGAGTTTATATGCTCCACATGCATGCAGGAGCCTGCAAAGGACAGAAGAGGGAGTCAGGTTCACCCAAGCTGGAGTTACAGACAGTTCTAACAGTTCCATATGGTAATCAAATCCCTCTCTCTGCAAGAACAGTTAGCATTCTTAACCACTAAGCCATCTTTCCAGCTCCCTAATTCATTAAAAAAATATATATATTTATTTATTGTATAGGAGTGCTGTATCTGCAGAAGAGGGCATTAGATCACATTATAGATTGTTGTGAGCCACCATGTGGTTGCTGGGATTTGAACTCAGGACCTCTGGAAGAGCAGTCAGAGCTCTTAACCTCTGAGCCATCTCTCTAGCCCTCTAATTCATTTTTAAAAGGACAAAAAAACTTTATGTGGTAGGAGCAACTTTCATTTATATTACAAGAAGAAATGTAATTTACCAACATGATTCCTTATAGAAGAGAGTTCTGACAAGTGGAAAGGGATAGCTTCATAGCATAGGGTAGTTCCCAGGGAGGATATACTCTAAGAGCATTGCTCAGACCGATAAAGACAGATGACTGTACAAGGTAACACAACTCTTCATGGAGTAAGTAGAAATAGTTAAGACAGTTTTCAGGCCACAAGTTAGGAAAGAAGCTTTTCAATACTTTTGTGAAGGTTTTGCTCATTCTAAAGACTCACTTGATTAAAGTGGAGATTCTTCCAAAGTCTAAGGAACCAGAAAAAAAATTTATTTCATATCATATGATCACTGCATGACTCTTTAGTTTGTACTTGGCTAACTAGGAGTCTGACAATAAAAAGCACTTTACATATGTGATTATGTGACAATCATATTAACACTTTAAAAATATTTTACGTGTATGAATGTTTTGTTTGCATGTACGTATGGGCCCCATGTACACCCCTGGTACCCACAGAGGTCAGAGGCATTGGTTTCTCTGGTACTCATCATGTGAGTGCTAGTAGTCAAACCTGGGTCCTCTGAAAGGACAGCCAATACACTGAGCCATCTCTCCAGCCCCAGCATGAAAATAACAAACAAGCCCCCCTCGCCCCCCATAAGCAACATCATTATTTTATAATTTTTAAAATATGTTCAAGGTGGTGCTAAAGAGACGGCTCAGAAATAAAACTCTAGTTCAACAGGATCTAATGCCCTCTTCTGGCCTTCTCAGGCACCAGGCATGCACATAGTACACTGGCATATGTGCAGGCAAAATATCCTTACATGTAAAATAAAATGTCCTTGGAAAAATACTTTGGAAAACTTACAGAAATGAGTTCTAGAGGATAATTTAGGTGAAGAAAATGATAGGACTGGCCATTCTCTGGGAAGGTCCTCCCTATGGCTAGGGATGGTACTTTAAGCCAGGTGACACCCAGTTTAACAGTGTGTACACACACACACACATCGACACGTCTGGCCTCAGGTAGCTCCCTCTATGGTTCTTAGCATTATTCTCATACATAAGTCACTGAACCCAAAGCTTACTCTTTGACTAGGCTGGCTGGCAGTGAGCTCACTGGTTTCTCTGGAGTTATAGGTGTGTCTGGCCCAAGCCCAGGTACGGATGCTATCTCTCCAGTCAACAACTTTTGTGGTGGCTGTTATTTATTTACTTGGTTTTTCAAGACAGGGTTTCTCTGTGTAACAGCTCCGGCTGTTCTAGAACTTACTCTATAGACCAGGCTGGCTTCAAAACTCAGAGATCTGCCTGCCTCTGCCTCCCGAGTACTGGTACTACCTTACTTTTTAAGACAGTCTCTCACTAAACCAGAAGTCCACAATTTTGGTTTGGCTGGCTGGCAAGCCATGTGGACATATCTATCTTTTATGTGGGTGTTAGAAATTGACTTAACTGCTGCTTCCCTATTCAGTAAAACTTTTAAAAGATACCTGTTATTCCAGGCAGAGAGCCTAATGAGGCTAGCCTGAAAAAACAGAAAGACTTCAATCTCAAAAATCAAGTGAAACAGCCTTGTTTCCTGATATGCAGAAGGGGAAAAATTCATTACTGGGACACATTAGATTTTAAGAGATGGAGGAAAATGATACCAGACAGAGAAGTTTGAATCTTCTGAGAGACCATTAGTAATACTAAATGTATGGTTAAAACTGCTTTTCTTTCTTTCTTTTCTTTCTTTCTTCCTGTTTTTTTAATAAAAGATAAACGACTGTTTTAAAGGTTGAAGTAATAGTGTACTGGGGGGTTATAATACAATATGGATATAAAACATTGTTAAAACAATCCCCAAGAGCACCAAAATGAACTGATTTAGGGTTTCCTATTATACGGAGTAGTCTATTGCTTGAAGGCACATTTGATACATGAAAATAGGAGAGGAGGGAGGGGGCTACGATCGGGATGTAAAGTGAATGAATGAATGAATGAATGAATGAATGCACCGTAAGCCCTAAAGATGTCTCTACAGAGAAAGCTACTGGGCAATGCTTGGTTGCTAATGTGATTAAATTTTGAGATGCTCAATTTAGTTTCTCAAAAGATATCAGTCTTAATGCCCAGAACCTGTGACTGTGATTATCCAGAAAATGGGGTCTTTGTAGATGTAATCAAGTTAATATGAGGTCATGAAGGTGGGTACCAATCCAGTATTATTGGTGTCTTTATAGGAGGGAAATCTAAATACAGAAACATCTTCTTGTCAAGACAAAGGTAGATACTGAGTTATGCTGCCACAGTCCAGGGAAGGCCTGAGCAAGAAAGATCTTCCTCTACAGTCTTTGATGGGGAAGTGCCCTTGACAACGTCCTGATGTCAAACTTAAATGGTTTAAAACTAGAAAAGATTATTAGCAACGTGGGATACAGGAAAAATGAAAAAAAAAAAGAAAAAAAAAAAAAGAAAAAAAAAAAAAAGAATAAATTTGCTGTTTAAAGACACCCAGTTTGTTAAACAGGTTGAATAACATTTAGCCAAAATGCTTCAGATGAGAAGCAGTTCAGATTTCACTTTTTTTGGATTTTGTAATATCTGTATAAACTCTCTGATAGTTATGCAGAGATTCCTAATCAGAAGATTACATCTGAACTGCTCCAAAATCTGAAGCTTTTTATGTAATATTGGTGTTCGAAGTCTTATATTCTAGAGAACTCTGGATTCTCAGGCCACGGGTGCTGTTTGTACTTCATTACTTGTAACCTTAGAAAACGAACCTTGCCACCATTCAAAAGGCCAAGGAAGGAGGCTTGCTGCCAGTTCAAAGCTAGTGGGGGCTTCATAGTAAGTTTCTGACCATCCAGGGTTATGTAGTCAAAAAGAAAAACAGAAAGAAAAAAAAGCCAGTAACAATTGCCTGCCCTAAAAGTAAAAACCCAAGGCAATCACTCTGCAAGCTGTACACTTGACCAGAATCACCATCCCAACACCACAGGTATACTGATTCCTTTTAGATAGGGTTTCTTTGTGTAGCCTAGACCGGGCTGGCCTGGAATTCAGAGATCTGCCTGCCTCTGCCTCCCAGAGTGCTGGGATTACAGGCGCACCACCACACCTGGCTGTGACAGTGTTAAGGCTTCTGTATCTGAAGATTAATTTTACGGCCTGTGTATAGAAAGTCGGTATGTGCCATGCCTGCTGGCTCACATCCTTCATCCCAGCACATGGGATCTCAGCTTGGTCTACATAGTGAGTTTCCAGGACAGCAAAAAACTGCATAATATAGACTCTGCCTCAAAAACAAAACCAAAAGTTGTGGTGGTGCATGGCCTTTAATTCCAGCACTCAGGAGGCAGAGGCAGGCCTGAATTTGAGGCCAGCCTGGTCTACAAAGTGAGTACAGGACAGTCAAGGCTACTGCATAGCCTGTCTCAAGAAAACCAAAAATAAACAAACACAAACCAAACACGCAAGCAAGCAAACAAAAACACAAAAAGAAAGAAATTGATTGTACTTGCTCTAAAAAGGTTGTCTAAGAAGGAAATAATTTTGAAGGAGCATATACATTACATTGATGAAATAGACACTATAATAAATACCTTGTTTGTGGGCCAGAACTTTGTGTTTGTGCAACAAGAACTGGAGTGACCTCTCGACTATTTCCACTCTGTGAGAAGACAGACTTTGTTCCAGTTTGGCCCATTCTGGCAACAGACTGTAAAACACAAAAAGTCTAAGGTTTGTGAATACAGATCGTACTGCAAGTGACATTATAATGCTCCTATCTACACTTTTCAATGAAAATAGTTCAGTATAATACCACTATTAGTCTTAATATTTATGAATTAATTTGTTATAAATAAAGAAAATGAAACAGCAAGATATTATACTGTTCCTTTTGCACTTAGAAAAACAGTTAAATAGAAATCTGAGGCGATTAAAAAAATTACCTAGTCCTTTCCTAAATTCTAAAGATAAACTACTCCCCCCCCTCCAACCCCCCAAGTTTTTCCACAAGCCAGGTGTGGTGGTGCATGCCTTTGATCCCAGCACTTGGGAGGCAGAGGCAGGTGGAATGATGTGAGTTCAAGGCCAGCCTGGTCTACAGAGCAAGTCCAGGACAGTCAAGGCTACACAGAGACCCTGTCTCGAAAAACCAAAAAATGAAAAATAAATAAAGTTGGATTCTCTTTGAAATTACTTTTATAGATTGGAATTGTAAGTAAGCTTCTTTAATCAACACCCAAACTGTATTTTTTTAAAAAAATATTTATTTATTATTACGTATACATTCTCTGTCTGCATGTACACCTGCACACCAGAAGAGGGCACCAGATCTCATTATAGATGGTTGTGAGCCACCATGTGGTTGCTGGGAATTGAACTCAGGACCTCTGGAAGAGCAGCCAGTACTCTTAACCACTGAGCCATCCTTCCAGCCCCCCAAACTGTATTTTAAACAAACTATACTTTATACCTTTTTTGTAGGGGCTCCGGTGGATGGCACGTCAATTACAGAAGGTGTATTAGTGTAGTTTTGTAAATAGGATCCATCTCCAGGACTTGGGGTTTCTAATGGCAAAATCCCAAAACTGAGAAGAGGTTGAAATCAAGGTGTCAAAAAGTCATCAAGGCATATATAAAGCAGCAGTATACTTAAATTAGAAGGTCTAAAAGGAAGAGAATGGCAAATCAGTCTTAGGGGCAAAGAGGACCTGAGGGGCATGTTTAAAAATGAGTTATGAATGCAGAGTATGCCACCCACCAGAGTAAAGAAAAAAGACAAGAATCTAACATGAACAGCAGCCACTGATCTTAGAAGTGGACTGGCTTTTTAAAAGCTAAGATCCACAGGATGAAAATAAACTCCAATTTGTGGAACATGGAGACAATGCTCTATATTACTGGTAATTACTTACTAATTATCGATATAGTTACCATTGGTCTCTGCAGACACCAGAATCAATGTCCTAGTCATGCTATTTTAATACCTTCCTGGCCTTGAGACTCCATTCATATATAGTCTTTAAAAAAAAAATATTTTATTTATCTATTATTTTACAGTACTCTGCCTCCATGTGTGCCTGCACACCAGAAGAGGGCACCAGATCTCATTATAGATGGTTGTGAGCCACCATGTGGTTGCTGGGAATTGAACTCAGGACTTTTGGAAGAGCAGTGCTCTTAACCTCTGAGCCATCTCTCCAGCCCCCACATAGTCTATTCTTTCATGAGTTTTGTCTGATAGTTCTAAATATGTATCCTTTGTGATAAGTTATTATATATGATATATCATATACTTTTAATAAATGACAATATATTTTACAATGATAAATGTCAATTGTTCTTCCATGTTTTAGAAAAGAGAACTGATAATAATGCCATAACTATGCGATAAAACATACATTTGGAGGGTCTCACTGCTATCTGCAGATGTACACAGCCATACAGATAGAATGTTTTAATACATATACCAATTGAGGCATATGTAAAAAGCTTTAATTTTTTTCCTCTGCTGTATTTTATTTTGAGAAAGAGCTTCTGATCTTCCTGTGTCCGCCTCCCAGGTACTCAGATTCTATGCATTTCACACCTGGCCTGCTTTACAGAGGCCGTGTCAAGGCCAGGCCTTGTGCATGCTACTGAAGCACTGTGCCAACTGAGCTACATCTTTAGCCCTTCAATATTTAATTCAAAATTTTTACAGATCCATTGTTTCTATTACTTCATTTCGTGAAACTGATTTAGGAAGATGTTTATATTAACTTACAGCATTAATAATATGATTCACCAAAGAACATTTATATTAGAATTCATTTAAAAATATCTTGTGTGCCTTACCTTGGGGTTAGTGGGCTAAGAGCAGTTGGTCCTCCTAATAGACTTCGACCAGTTTTTGGCTTATTTTGGACCTGTTTAGATAGTATGGAAGTACCCGTCCCAAGAGGGACATTATCTGGTGAAATGACAGCTGAGTCAATGTAAGACACGGAGGAATCTGTATTCAAGGAGTACTTTGAATTGGAAGATTCTAAGTTCAGTCTGTTTAATTCCTGAAAGAGAAATTTCCTACCATGTCATTTATGATACACTGTTTAGTTACAATCATTCCTTTTCGGTTTCAGAATACTTTGAATATTAGCAGAAGTATACTTACAATTGTATCCTGGGGTGTTTCTGTAAGGACTGTCTCTGGCTGTCTATGAGATAAATTGTGATTAGATACTAGAGTTGTACAAGTGTTGGGCAGACAGCTGCTAAAATTCTGTAGAGATGTTAATTTAAATGTTTGGTCTGGATCTGGCTTTTCACCTGTAAAGACCAAAAGACAAAACAAAACTTGCCTCTGAGGGATAATCTTTTCAAGTATGCATAAGTCTTAGAGCTTCAAAATTGTCCTGTCCACTAATATTAATCAATCTTACCTCTTCAAAGACCCATCATTAACTTATTGTGGAAGCTAACCCTTAAATTTGGAAAACAAATCCCCTGCTCCATCATCCTCCCCAACCCGGAGGCAGGGTTTCTCTGTGTAGCCTTGACTGTCCTGGATTCACTGTGTAGACCAGGCTGGCCTTAAACTCACAGTGATCTGCATGCCTCCTAGAGTCTGGGATTACAGGCCACCATGCCCAGCTGGAAAATAAACTTTTAAATATAAACCAGAGCCAGGAGGAAAGTTCAGTAGGTAAATGTGGCTGCTGTCCAACCTGAAAACCTGAGTTCAATCCCTGAGACATACATGATGGGATGGGAGAGCTGATCCCTGCAAGTTGTCTTATGTGCTACGTGGCACATGCATGCCAATTTTCTCCTTTTTCTTAAACAGAAAATGATTTTGGCTAGGATTATATACATAGTATTTATTCTGAAGGACACATTTAAAGTAGACTGGTAACAGAAGAGATTAGTGAACTTAATCTTTAGGATATGAAAAGACACATTATGAAATGATTCTAAGGAGGGGCTACTTTTTGAGACAGCCCTGCAAGCTAGGCTGGTTTCACAATGTAGCTGAAGCTGACAGTAGACATAAGAGGCAGAAGCAGGCTGTGCTCTTTAGCTCAAAGCCAGCTTGGTTTTCAGAGTGAGTTCCAGGACAGCCAGGGCTACACAGAAGAAACCCTGTCTTGAAAAGCTAACAAACAAAACTGAGAGAGAGGGAGAGGGCAAGGGATGGAGGAAGGGAGGGAGAAGAAGGAACAAGAGGAAGAGAAGGAGGAAGAAGAAAGAGGAATCCTTCCCCCACCTCCATGAGCTTACCTATTTCACATAATGATTCAAAGGGAGACCAGAGAAAAGGATTTAAACTAAGGCTCTTTTGGTAACATTCTGATCCTTTGGCAAGCCGATCTGTCTTGCTGTGGAGAGAAATGATGGATTAAACAAACTATAAACCCCAGAGTTTTTCTTATAATTTTTAATATAAAAATCAGATAAATCTTACATAAATTCTTATGGTACTATTTGATGCTTCCCAAAATTCTTAATTTCTCTTGCTCTCTGAGATAATGTCATGTAACTCCAACTAGCCACAAAATCCTCCTGCCTCATATTCTTAAGTGCTAAAGTTACAAGGGTGCACCACTATGCCCAGCTCTCATTGCATTCTTGGGCATTTAATTTCTTGGCAAATAAAAAAGACAAGGTACGGTGGAACACACATGCCTTTAATCCCATCATTTCAGAGAGGGGGGGGGGGATCTTTGTAAGTTTGAGGCCAGCCTGATCTACTAGTGAATTCCAGACCAGCTAAGGGCTACATAGTGACTGACAGACAACATCAGATGCTTCAACTGTATTTCAACTAGTTTACATAACACTCAGTGGTAGTTCTGAAAGCAACTTACACGCTTTGCATGCTAATATTTAAATGGTCAGATTTTTTATACAACAAAGTAGAGATGATTCTTTTAAAGAAGGAGACTGATACTTCTAATTGATATAGGAAGGATTAGATTTTGAATCCAGATAATACCAGCGCCCCATTCCTGGAACCTATTATACTTTGACCACTCTAGAAAATACAAAGAATGTCCCTATTTCATCTTAACCTTTTAAATTGGAGAAAAGAAGGGCTCAAAAGTTATTAAGATTCTCTTACGGGATGGAGAGATGGCTCAGCAGTTAAGGGTATTGACTGCTCTTTCAGAGGACCCAGGTTCAAATCCCAGCACCCACATGGCAGCTCACAACTGTCTGTATGTAACTCCAAGATCTGACACCCCTCACACAGACGTACTTGCAGGCAAAACACTAATGCACATAATATAAAGGTTAAAAAAAAAAAAAATCTCTTCAGTTTAAAAAAACAAAAGAAAAATAAAGTCTGAAGTCCCTTGACTATCTACTGTGGCTGTTGTTGTTATTATTGTTATTATTATTCCCTCTTTTGGCCTGCAGGTGTACCTGCAGGCAGAGCACTATATACAAAATAATAAATAAATAAATCAATAAATTTTTTTAAAAGTATTTTTAAAAACATAAGACCCATTATATAGTGATAATTCTGAGTTCATGGATGTTAAAATTTTTTATTGCACATTTCAAGGGTATTAGAAGAAATTAATATATAATTAATACTTAATTTGCATTACTGAAGCCTGGCTTCAAGCCTCTTTCCAATAAGTAGCAGTAAATATATAATATTAAGGAAAACAAACCATTCACTTTCTTCAGTGAACCACACAGAGACATTCTTCTCAAGATAAGAGCTTATCAGAGGGGGCTGGAGAGATGGCTCAGAGGTTAAGGACACAGACTGCTTTTTCAGAGGACCTGAGTTCAATTTCCAGCAACCACATAGTGGCTCACAACCATCTACAACATGGTCTGATGCCCTTTTCTGGCCTGCAGGTGTACATGCAGGCAGAACACTGTATACATGCTAATAAATAAATATATCTTTAAAAAAAAATAAAAGAGCTTATTAGAGTGTCTGCAGCTGTTATCACTAACTAGGCTGGCCTCGAACTCACAGAGACCCACCTGCCTCTATCTCCCAAGTGCTGGGTTTAAAGGCATGCACCACCACTGCCCGGCTTCTGAATCACTCTTACTTACCAATATACATGTCCCAACAATGAAAGAGTAAAGCAAGCTGAATCACCAAACTCAGTGACAATATCGTCATGGCTTTTTTGCTTATTAAACACTCCACCAGATAAGATTTGTTCCCCTTCTGCAAGCCTTAAAAATATAAAAATATTTTAATGTCAATATACAATGCACTTTATGAAGACACTTTTCATTTATCATTTGAGTCTAATAACAAATAGAGTGAAAAGTTGGTGGAGTTTTAGAATAGCGGCAATAATGTGCTTAGAATCATTAGGAAGCTAAAGACTTATGGCCTTAAATTTTCAGTCCTGCCTTTAAAGCCAGAACTCATTAAATTTCTGTATGAACAAACCTAGTCTGAGCGGCATATGTATTACTCATGCTAAAAAAAAACCAAAAAAAGGAAAAAAAAACCCAATCATTTTATTTTATATTTCTGGTTTTTCAAGACTGAGTTTCTCTTTGGACCCCTAGCTGTCCTGGAAATCTCTCTGTAGGCCAGGTTGTCCTCTAACTCAGAGATTCTCCTGCCTCTGCCTCCCCAAGTGCTGGGATTACAGGAGTGTGCCACCGCACTCAGCTTAGACGATCACTTTATTTGAGGAGAATATGAATGACTTTACCAAAAAAATATGATCGATCTTCATTCTGTAATTCCTTGAAATAGAATTGTGCATGTAGAACTTAATTTTTCTTAGTTAGACTGCATGTTTACTGCCCATGATCATTCTAAGTTTTTTGTAAAACTGAAATTGTATTTATTTTGTGTGTGTCTGCGTGTGCTATATTAAGCATGTATGTGAAGGTCAGTGAACAACCTGTAGTTACAGGTTCTTTCTCTCACCAAGCGGATGCTGGGGATTAAACTTAAAAGTGCCTTTACATACTAAGTTGTCACACCAGCACCATTTAAAAAAAAAATGAGTATCACTTTCTATATTTTTTGTCAACTATATCTTCTTCATAAGAAAAGTAGAAATTCAGCCGGGCATGGTGGCGCACACCTTTAATCCCAGCACTCGGGAGGCAGAGGCAGGCGGATCGCTGTGAGTTCGAGGCCAGTCTGGTCTACAAAGCGAGTCCAGGACAGCCAAGGCTATACAGAGAAACCCTGTCTTGAAAAACCAAAAAAAAAAAAAAAAAAAAAAAAAAAAAAAAAGAAAGAAAGAAAAGTAGAAATTCAGTCGGGTGTGGTGGCGCATGCCTTTAATCCCAGCATGCAGAGGCAGAGAAGACAGATCACTGTGAGTTCAGGGCCAGCCTGGTCTACAAAGCAAGTCCAGAACAGCCAAGTCTACACAGAGAAACCTTGTCTCAAAAAAGAACCCCCCTCCAAAACAAAAACAAAAACAAAAACCTATATGACTTCACTATTTTCAGCACAACAGATTTTGCAGTGGTTTGATGTTTAAAGTGTTTGATTAAAAACAACTACAGCTAGATGTGGTTGTGCACGCCTTTAGTCTCAGTACTGGGGAGGCAGAGGCAGGTGGATCCCTGTGAGTTCAAGGCCACCCTGGTCTACACAGAGAAACCTTGTCTCAACCTCCCCCACCCCCACAAACAAAATAAGAATAAGAAGTTGATTTTGTTTTGTTGTGTGACATAGTGTCTCTACATATCCCTGTCTTGGAACTATATATACCCAACTGGCCTTGAACTCACAAGAAAGCCACCTGCCTCTACATCTCAGGGGCTAGGATTAAAGGTGTGTGCCACTACACCCAGGAAAATTTTTGGATTTTAAAATAATCTAGTAATAAATAACTAATTCAGTTACTAATTAAAAAGTTAGTTGCTAGACAACTACGTAACTTATATATATAATAAGTTAAATCTATTTATATGAGACTTACCTGTATCCTCTAAGTAAAAATTTACAAACAAAACACATATATGAGCCAGGTTGTGGTGGTGCACACCTTTAATCCCAGCACTCAGGAGGCAGAGGCAGGAGGATCTCTGAGTTCAAGGCTAGTCTGGTCTACGAAGTGAGTCCAGGACAGCCAGAGCTACACAGAGAGACTGTCTAAACAAACAAAACAAAACCACATATATCTGTTTAGACATTTTTGCCAGTATTTCATCTTGAAAAGACTTTAATCTGTACTTCCAGCTACCAGCAGATCTGGAATATGTGGTGAAACTTTGGTATGTCCCTACCTTCAAGTGGCAGGAATAGCAGTAGTTCTAAATTGGAGACTATATATTACCTGGACACATGATTCTTGTCACCTGCCATGTTTCTGGGCTTACTTAAATTGCCTGACAATGAAAGCCAGAGGAAATGAGACTAAGGATCATTTTGGAAGCCGGAAAGAGTTAGTTAAATTTCTCTTAAACCGTATTATTATTTCAGGACTTACAATGTAGCTCAGTTGGTTTTGTTTGCCAGTTCCAGAAACTGAACCCAAAGCCATACACATGCTGGGCAAGTGCTTTACCACTCCACCACAGCCTGGTGTAAGGTAAGCGTGCTTGCCTAGCTTGCATGAAGCCCAGGGTTAAAGATCTCCAGCACCAAAGAAATGCAAACATCTCAACTATTGCTCAAGAGAGGAAAGGAAGTTAAGAGTTTAATCTGTTAGAAGAATTTTATCCAAAATTCAATGGAAATATAACAAAATTAGGTAAAGAAGATTTTAATACTTACTTGCTGAGGTCAACACAACACTTTGCAAGCAGATATTTACACTGTGGGGTGGTACAACTGTGTCCTTTCAATAGCCTATATGCTTTATATGCCTTTCCTGAGCGGTAGTAACAGGTCGCCAGTAAAAACAAGGCTTCTTCTGAGTGTACTAAAATATTAAAAGTAAAAAAGGCAAGATGTATTAGCTCCTATTCAGCTTGTCAATAAACAAGTTTAGCAACAAAAAGTTAAGCATGTCATTTAATTCAGAACAATTATTAATTCAAATCTCAATTATGGAGAAATCAATTCTTGGTAGAAAATGTAAGGCTGATGGCCCACATCTGTAATCTCAGCACTCAGTGGGTTGAAGCAAAACAAAACAAAACAACCCCTCCCCCCAAAAAACAACAAAAAAAGACAAAACAGAATCACTTCAAGTTCTAGGCCATTAATTCTACACAAGTTTCAGGTCAGGCCATATTGAAAAAGGGAAAAACAAACAAATAAACAAAAACAAAAAACAGCCTAGTTTTCTAGTTCTTGAGCATTTCTCTCCAAGAACCAAGGTAAATACAATGAAGATAATTTATTTTCTGTAAATACATAAGAAATGTAAACACACAGAAACAAATCTCTACCCTTATACAGACTATGAGGAAAGCATCATATGTTTGATATTTTTGAACAGACTTCTTGGGAAGAGAGAAGTTAAATTTTAATAGGAAGGGAAATAAGCTCATTACTAGGATAAAAAATGTTTCTACTTTACAATGGACAGATTAAAAAACCACTGTTCTTCTTGAACACCTAATACTAAGTTATATTCAAGACAAACCCAAGTCTGGGGTCTGGGAGACGGCTCCCTTGGTGATGATGCTTGCTGCCAAGCCCGAGGACCTAAAATAATTCCCTGGAACCACACGAAGAGGAAGAACTCTTTCACGTTATCTTCTGACCTCCATACAGGGCCTGGCATAGCCCCAACCCATTAAAAATCTTTTTGAAGAAAAACCAAGCCAGGCATGGTGGCTCATGTCCATAATCCCAGATTTGGGAGACTGAGGAAGGATAGCTGAGAGCTTAAAGGCAGCCTGGGATAGTGTGAGGACTTGTATCAAAACAAAACAAACCAGCTGGGAGGTAGTAAAGTACCAGGACCTGCGCTCTGTTGTTAGGCACTATGAAAAAGCTAGCACATGCTTATACCCAGCACTGAGGAGGTGGGGGGAGAATTCTGGGGCAGAGTAGCTAGACAGCCTAACCTATTTAACAAGTTTTAGGCCAATGACAGAACGTCTCAAAAAGAAAAGAAAAGAAAGGACTGGAGAGATGGTTGAGAGCTTAAGAACACTGACTATTCTTCCAGAGGTCCTGAGTTCAATTCCCAGCAACCACATGGTGGCTCACAACCATCTATAATGAGATATAGTGACCTCTTCTGGCACGTAGACATACATGCAGGCAGAGCATTGTATATATAACAAATAAAAATCTTAAAAAAAAAAAAAAAAAAAGTAAAAAACACCCTAGGTTGTCCTATGGCTTCAGTGAAGCCCAAACATAAACAAACAAAACAGAAAGGAGTTGGAGAGATAGCCAAGCAACTAAGGACATATGGTGTTTTTGGAGAAGATTGGAGTTCAGTTCCAGATAGACACATTTTGGGAAGCTCACAATTTTTGGTCTCTGAAGGAAGACACTATCTCAACAAGTACCCATGCCCACATACAAACACATATGTTAAAAATATGAAAAAGAGCTGGGCGGTGGTGGCGCACGCCTTTAATCCCAGCACTCGGGAGGCAGAGGCAGGCAGATTGCTGTGAGTTCGAGGCCAGCCTGGTCTACAAAGCAAGTCCAGGACAGCAAGGCTACACAGAGAGACCTTGCCTTGAAAAACAAATGAGCAAACAAGCAAACAAATAAAAAAAGAAATTGAAGACAGAAAGAATGAAAAAAGAATCTTCTTAACCATAAAAAGTGATGGAATTCCATTATTTCATTCATGCTTCCTCACAAGTGAACAAATGACAAACCTTCTGCATACAGTCGTTCTGCGAGGAAAACTGCGTCTCGGTAAGCATAGTGGTTTAGTGCTTGCCATATAGCAGCCTGTAGAAGAGGGAAAA
Organism: Acomys russatus; assembly: GCF_903995435.1. Lineage (NCBI taxonomy): Eukaryota > Metazoa > Chordata > Mammalia > Rodentia > Muridae > Acomys > Acomys russatus. The sequence continues at coordinate 30,747,187 of NC_067152.1, forward strand.
GGCATATAAACACACAATTTCAAAGTAACTTCTGGCACAGTCTTGAATATAATACTCACGCTATCTGCAACTTATTTGTTTGTATTATTTCTTAAATTTATTTCTCTCATTTTTTCTTTCTTCTTTTTTTATTTTTTTGTTTTTCGAGACAGGGTTTCTCTGTGTAGCCTTGGCTGTCCTTGAACTCACAGCGCTCCACCTGTCTCTGCCTCCCGAGTGCTGGGATTAAAAGTGTGCGCCACCATGGCCGCCCATTTATTTATTTTTGTATGTGCATGTGTGTACAGCAGGTGGACACATGTGTGGCATGGTGCAGGAAGGAGGTCAAAGGACAACCTTTCCTACCATGTGAGTCCCAGGAATAAGACTCAGGTCACTGGGCTTGGCAGCAAGCTTGTTCACTTGGTGAGGCATTTTTCTTTCTTTCCATCCATCCACCCACCCAACGTATGTGTGCAGATACTTGCAGAGGCTAGGAACAGGGCAGATCCCTTGAAGGTGGTTATAAAAGTCCTAATGCAAGTACTGGGAACAAATTTTGGGTTCTCTATGAGAAGCAAGTGCTCTTACCAAGTGAGCCATCTTTCCAGCCCAATATCACTAATTTAAGTGATAAAACAGCAATAACCAGAGTAAATTCCATAGTGTGCTAGATAAGGCTTCTCACTGTTCCAATATAGCTGCATTTACTCTTGCAATCTTTGTGTGAACCTCTAGTCTTTTGTATTCTGTATATCCTTTTTCTTTACCAATAACTTACTCATCCCAAAAAACCTAGTTTAAAATAACAATCCATAAAGACTTTCTAGCTTGCCAGGCATGGTGGAGCACTCCTTTAATCCCAGCACTTGGGAGGCAGAGGCAGACGGATCTCTGTGAGTTTGAGGTCAGCCTGGTCTACAAAGTGAGTCCAGGACAGTCAAGGCTACAAGAGAAACCCTATCTCAAAACAACAACAAAAACCCCAAAACACCCAAAACAAAACAAAAATAAACAAACAAGCTCAGCAGTGGTAGCGCACATGCCTTTAATCCCAGCACTTGGGAGGCAGAGGCAAGTGGATCTCAGTGAGTTTGAGGCCAGCCTGGTCTACAGAGTGAGTTCCAGGACAGCCAGAGCTGTTAAACAGCTTAAAACAAACAAACAAACAAACCAAAACAAAAAAACAAAGACTTCCTAGCCCACTCTTCCTTCTATTTCCTACACGCCTCATTTTTTTTTCCTTTCGAGACAGGGTTTCTTTGTGTAGCCTTGGCTGTCCTGGACTCGCTTTGTAGACCAGGATGGCCCGGAACTCACAGTCCTAATTTTTTTTTAAACTAGGGGCTAGGAAGATAGTTGAGTTTCAGGCCAGATAGAGTCTCTTTCTGTGTATGTGTACATGTTTGAATATATATTTATCTGCCAGCAATAAAATATAATTATTCTAAAATACTTCCATACAAATCAAAATGTTCAACCTCATGGAAAGAAATATTTACAATACTGAATGTCACACCACACTAAAGGGACTCTTTAGGGATAAAGCGTCTTCTACTGTTTGGGGAATAAAGATGAGATGAAGACAACAATTTAAAGCCACCAAACAAAAAGAAGACCTGTTAGAAAGGTTTGTTGGATTACTCTAGGATTCTGACACAATAAAACCACTTTAAAAAGTACCAAATATGTGCCATGCAAGAATATCTAGAACTCTCATCATATTTAGTGCTAATTTATCCACGTTATTAAGCAGACTTTATTCCTTCTTATGGTTATGTAGATACGGACATACTTATCCATTAGAGCACAACTGTAATCCTACGCATGGACTTTCCCCAGATTCTGGCAAGACTTACTATTGCTCATGTCTAACCCACTTTTCTCCCCCCCTCTTGTTTTTTTTGTTTGTTTGTTTTTAAATAGAACAATAAACACCTTTATTACATGAGCTAGGAATGGTTTATTTGCCTTTCTGGGCTTTGATCTTCCTCAGGCAGAACTCCAGCTCCTTGCCCTCGAGCACATGGCCGTCTGCTCTGCCACACAGAGCAGCATTTGGAAGTAAATGTCCCAGTGGAGGACACCTCCACAGTCGCCCAGACACCTTCGGCTTTTCCAGTCACTGTAAGACATGTGCCCGCGCAAAATGGTGCTGAGGATTATGACAAAATGGCCTGGCAGATAAGCATGGTTCTTCTGACATTAATCAGATGACCAAGTCACTCTGAGCCTTAATCACATGAGCTAAACAGAACCAGGCCAGCCTGGGGCAAATAATTCTATCTTGTCCCAAAATAAAGAAATGATGAAGAAGAGGAAGAAGAAGAAGAAGAAGAAGGAGAAGGAGAAGGAGAAGGAGAAGAAGAAGGAGAAGGAGAAGGAGAAGGAGAAGGAGAAGGAGAAGGAGAAGGAGAAGGAGAAGAAGAAGAAGAAGAAGAAGAAGAAGAAGAAGAAGAAGAAGAAGAAGAAGAAGAAGAAGGGCGCCTCTCACTGAAGAATGGAGTATGGAATAGACTACTCTCCCATCACTACAAACTGGTGGCTGATAGTGAACAGAGCTAAACTCGGCAACCTGTCCAAGAGATGGTATAAGCCTCCCCAAACACACCACCAGGGCACCGCTTCTACAGAGTAATGTCAGATGGGTGAGAAGTTGACAAAACAAAGTTAGAAAGCCAAACAGAGCAGCATTCTTTCCTTCTTCCTTTCCATCAAAATGCTTAGGAGACACTCCAATAGGCAAATTAATGACCTGGACTGTGCTCATTTACAACATGAACTAAGAGCACAGAGTTATGTATTCGTGTGTGTGAGGAGGCCAGAGGTGGACCTCAAGTGTCTTCCTCAGCTGCTGTCCTCTTTTTTACAGCTGTGCACTGTATGCACATGTGTATGCATTATACTGTGTGACATTATACTGTCACACCAGCTCTCTGACAAAACTGGAACTTGCTAAGGTTTTTCCCTTTTCTTTCAGCCAAGCAGCTCAGTCATACCTGGCTGTTTGCATGTCTGCTAGCAATCCAATCTCAGGCTCCCAGCCGCATGTAACAACTCCTTTGCTGCCTAGTCTTCCCATCTTCTCTGATTACTGAACTTTTGCGGGGTGGGGGGAATTGGTTTTGTGTTTGAAACTTGAGGGTAAGTTTACTAAGTAGAGTTTAAGGGAAAAAAAAGTACAGGTTAGGTGAAAATTCTGACAGCTACCATGAGGAGAGGAGAACAGTTTGTATCTTTTATGTTAAGCATGGACTAGAAAACAGACAATTTACTAAGAAAAGAAAACATGGCTCAGGAGGTAAAAGCGCCTGCTGCTGTTCCTGAGGAACTGAGTTCTGTTTACCGCACTCACACGGAGCACCTCCCAACTACCTGTAACTCCAGTTCTGGGCGACCCAACACTCTTTTCTGGCCTTCAGTGGTGCCTGCCATGTTGTGGGCCATGTGCATATATAAACACACAAACAGATCTTAAGAAAAGAAAAGGCATTCTCATGAATAAAAGTGGGCTATTAAGCTAAGGAAGAGACCCCAAAGTGAGGTTTTTTTGTTTTTGTTTTAAAAGACAGAAAGTCCTGTAGCACAAACTTTCCTCTAAGTTGTTACGTAGTAAAGAATGACTTTAAAAATATTTATTTTCTTACCTGGGTGTGGTGGTGCACACCTTTAATCCCAGCACTCGGGAGGCAGAGGCAAGTGGATCGCTGTGAGTTCGAGGCCAGCCTGGTCTACAAAGTTAGTTCAGGGCAGCCAAGGCTGCACAGACAAACCCTGTCTCAAAAAACCAATAAAACAAAACAAAAACTTTATTTTCTTACCTCTGTCTCTCCAGCTAGGATTACTGGCTTGCATCATTACGTCTTGCTAAAATGTAACTTTATTTGTATATTTTAAGACAGGTTCTCACTAGGCAGCCTAGGCTGGTTTTAAATTCAAGGCACTGCTTCCATTTTTCAAGCCCTGGGATTCTAAGCATGCACTACTATACCCAGCTCAAATATTTTAAATGTAAATTAAATGAGAATGCTATGGGTTGTTTGATCTTGTATTTGGGCGGGGGGGGGGGGGGTAAAGAGAGCAGATCTGCTTTTAAGACCATAAAAGCAACAGGTAAGAAATGCTTCATACAATGTAAGGTATGAGAGAGGAAGGTGGAAAGAAATGGAGGGAGAGAAGGAGGAAAGAACCCTAGCCAAAAAAAAAAAAGTCACTGTAGAATTTTCATCTAATAGAGTCTAATGTCTATTTCTGTAACTCTAGTTTTTACTTATTTGATTGTTTGTTTTTATATTTCTGCTTTTGAGATAGGGTCTCACTTTGCCCATCTGGTCTCAAGCACAGCTGAGGCAGGCTCTGAACTCCTGGTCCTTTTGCCTCCACCTCCCAAGTGCTGGGATTACAGGCATGTATTCACCTTACCCAGCTTTGACTCTTAGGTTCAACCAGTTCTTGTTTTTGTTTGTTTGTTTGTTTCCCCCCCCCATAACAGGGTTTCTCTGTGTAGCTTTAGCTGTCCTGGACTCCAACTCACAGCCTCTGCCTCCCAAGTGCTGGGATCAAAGGCATGCCGCCACCACACCCAGTTCTCTACCAGTTTTTTTTTTTTGTGTGTGTGTGTGTTTTTTAAAGACTTATTTATTTTATGTATATGAGCACACTGTCTTCATGCACACCAGAAGAGGGCATCAGATCTCATCATAGATGGTTGTGAGCCACCATGTGGTTGCTGGGAATTGAACTCAGGACCATCTGGAAGAACAGACAGTGCCTTTAACCCCTGAGCCATCTCTCCAGCCCATTTTGTGTTTTGTTTGTTTGTTTGTTTTTTGCTGTTTGGGTTTTTCAAGACAAGATTTCTTTGTTTAGCCTTGGCTGTCCTAGACTCACTTTGTAGACCAGGCTGGCCTTGAACTCACAGTGATCTGCCTGCCTCTGCCTCCCGAGTGCTGGGATTAAAGGAGTGCGCCACAATTGGCTTCTCTACCAGTTCTTTATCTGGGTGGCTCCCTGACCCCACAGTTAGCCAAGTCTGATGGGAGGCATTTTTGGGTCTCCCAAGCCTTTAATCCCAGCACTCGGGAGGCAGAGCCAGTTGGATCTCTGTGAGTTCGAGGCTAGCCTGGTCTACAGGGGATTTCAAGACAGCCAGGGGTACACACAGAGAAACTCTGTCTCCAAACAACAACAACAACAACAACAAAAACAAACAACAAAACAAAACAAAAAAACCCTAAAAAACACTCTTTAAAATAAAACACACATAACCCACTCCACTATCTCCAAAACCTTCCCTTAAAAAGTCAATCCTGCCAAAACTAAAAGTCCCAGTCCACAGCCGGGCGTGGTGGCACACGCCTTTAATCCCAGCACTCGGGAGGCAGAGACAGGTGGATCTCTGTGGGATAAAGGCCAGCCTGGTCCACACAGTGAGTCCAGGACAGCCACGGCTACACAGAGAAACCCTGTCTGGAAAAGCCAAACCAAGCCAAGCAATAATATTTTACTGCCCCTCCCCACAACAATCTTATCTTTGGGCTTTTATCCATGCCATTTCATGCCAAGACTATTCCTCCTCTTTCAATTTCTTAGACTTTAAATTCTAGTCACTCAAAAGTCATTCCCATTCTTTTCTAGCCTACAGAGACCCCTCTTTCTTGAATTCTTATACTAGTATCAGTGTAATCAAATGCAATACTTACTTGTAATACCCATTTTTCCCTGTTAATCCTTTTTAATGTCCTAAGATCAGGAGTGAGGTCTTCATACCTGATAGTTTCACAGCATGTCTCTAACTTCTTTGCATCCAGTTACTCTATCGCATATTAAAATCATTTTTAAAGTCTTGTTTACAAATTTGTCCAATACTTATGTGAAGCTTCACTTAAAGAAATAATTGATATGGCGTTATCAATTGATTTATCTATATAAAGTACCCTTTGGCCAGATGGGCTGGTAAAATGGCTCAGAGGTTAAGGATGCTTGTCACCAAGACTCACTGACACTTACATGCACTCACAATAAACAAAACATCCACCGACAAAAATGCCACCAATTTTATCAAGTAAATTTTACAGGAATTCAAATAAGTACTGAGTTACATGCCTTTAATCTCAGCCAGGGCTACAGAGTGAAATCCTGCCACAAAATAAATGTTTGCGTTGTGATATCTAAGATTGTTTGTAAAGATTCAAATGCAAAGTTATAGTTTTTCTACAGGAGCTAACCTGGGGAAGAGCTTTTGTTAGTTTTTTTGATTTTTGTTTTTGTTTGTTTTTTTTGACAGAGTTTCTCTGTGTAGTCATGGCTGTCCTGGACTCTGTACACCAGGCTGGCCTTGAACTCATAGCAATCCACCTGCCTCTGCCTCCCGAGTGCTGGGATTAAGGGCGTGCGCCACCACGCCCGGCTGGGGAGGACTTTATACTTAAGTCTATATGGCACACTCCACTGGTTATTCCATTTAAAAACTTTAAAGGGGAAGAAAAGTGGGAACAATCAGCTGTCAATTTTTTCCTATGCCTAGAAACACTAGGAACAAAGCAAAGAAAAAACTTTCAACACTATTTTTTCCCAGTACATGGAACAAGTAATTCTTAGGGGAGGGGGGGGAACTTAAAATCTCATACTAGCTCTTTCCCATTTTCAAAGAGTGTTCCTGACAAACGGTAGCTGCTTATTTGTTGTTTTGTTTGTTTGAGACAGAATCTCAGGTAGCTCATGGTTGGCCATCAACTTGCTACATAGCTGAGGATGACCTTGAACTCCTGATCCTCTTGCCTCCTTCCTATGCTACAAATTATAACCCCAATTCTTACCTCCTCAAACCCTAAAATTTACCACTATCCTAAAATCTAGCGGACAAAGCTATTATGAAGAAAAAGGAGTTACATTTTGCTTTTTGGTCTTAATATTAAGTGTATTATTGCTAATAGTACTTTAAGAAAAAACTGGAAACATGCTGGATCCCATCTAGTATAAATAATATATTTTACTCTCACATAGTCTTATAGGTTAAATAAAGTAGGCCGGGGTGGTGGTGGTGGTGGTGGTGGTGGTGGTGCACGCTTTGAATCCCAGCACTTGGGAGGCAGAGGCAGGTGGATCTCTGTGAGTTCGAGACCAGCCTGGTCTACAAAGTGATTCCAGGACAGCCGGGGCTATTACACAGAGAAACCCAAATTATCAAATAGTGGTTTATATGCTATCATTGCAACTATCATATCACTTTAGAAGCCTTTTGGGTCCAGACAAGGGGAAAAAAAAAACCAAACAACAACAACAACAACAAAAAACAAAGACAAAAACAAACAAAAACATTAAGACAAAACTACAATATGAAATAAAAACTAAACATCTGAATAACCTCTTTATTCACTTAATTTCATGCCAGGCCTCACACTAGGAAGAGAAATTTGGAAAGACATGTAGCTTTGCACAACTGATAGGACATGCAGAGACACAACAGTTCAGAAATTATAATCCTAAATTATATTAATTCCAATAGTAATAGCTGTCGCCATGCAAACAGCTGGACATGTGGCCAAACTTGGGAAAAATAGCATTTTCTGCTGCAATGAGAAATTAGGGAAACGCTGCGCTGATGCATTAAAATATTTACTATTTGTTGTCACAGACTTACCCAAGGCATTTTGCAGCAATTTTTAAAATCTGTTTGCTTAATAACTTCAAAATAAAGTTTTTATGTCTTAATGACAGAAATTAACGGAGGCCAACTCTTTCTACCGTGTCAAAGAACAGGGTAGGATGAAAACCTCCCAAACCTGGTCCATCACCAAGGGACAAAAGGTTCGGTTTCTTCTGACCTGGTGGGGGTGGGGGGTGGGGGGTGGGAAATGACTTGGCACTGCATCACACACTTAAAAAACCCAATAGGGTTTCTTCCCTGACAACAGCAGCACCGTGCGCGTCAACGCATACCTTTGGTGGGGTTAAGGAATGGACAAATAGTGAGATGGATGGCAAAGCAATGGTTTATCTCTAATTTCCCAAGCACCATGTAGACCTGCACGACGAAACGCCTCTAGATACCTATCCAAGGTAATAAAAAATTCAGACCTGCCCTTTCGCCTACCACCCCCCCACCCCCCCTGCTTGGCTGTTTGCACCGCAGCGCTGGGCCTGGGAGTTCCCGTCTCAGATCGTCATTGTCCGGTGGGAAATCCATAGAGAGAGAACAGGAACGTGGACAAGAAAGTGCTAGCCGAAACAAAAACTAGAATCAAAAATAATAAAATAAAACAAAATAAGGATTTTTTTTTTTTTACCTGCTTCACTCGGCCATCTCACGTAAAACACAACCAAGAGAACACCAGCAAACTTGCCCTATCCGTGTGAAAACCCCCCAGCTCGGTTCTAAGGCGCTCGCTCCTCGGTCGGTCCCCGGGGGCGCCGAGCACTCGGGGCGCCTCCTCGGCCCCGCATCTCCCTCCGAGGGCAGGGCCAGCGACTACCGGGAGGGAGGGGGGGGGGGGGATAGCCGGACCGCCAGTACCGACGGGAAACGCGTGATTCCCGCCGAACCCTGCTCCCGTAAGGGCCGAGCAGTAACGCGGGGCCGGGGCTAACCTCGGCTGAGGCTGCGGGCAAGGCCTCGGGACGGACGAAAAGACAGGAAGGGCTCGCCGAAAGAAGGGAGGCGGGAGAAGCCGGGCCTAGGCCGCAACAGGCCGCGAAGTCGCTGTACGCTCCTTGCGACCCAGGCATGGCGCCAGGCCTCTGAGCAAGGGGGAGGGGGGCTGGCATTACCTGGACAGGTTCCTGCAGCACCGTCATCCTTGAGGCTCAGGCCCACTTTCTGCAGTGCCTCAGGCCCCCCCCGTAGCGACTCCGGCCCGGCCAGCCCCGGCTCATTTAAACTCACCAGCGACCGTTACCGGGGGATGGGGGGAGGCCGAGTGGTTGCCGAGCTCCTCCGAGCGACACACGGAAATATCCGAAGTGGAGAGAGACAAAACGAGAGCAAGACAGAAAATTCCCGAGGGGGTGTCGGAAATACCCGAAGTGAGTCGGTAGAAGCGGAGCCTGTGGCCGGAAATTGTCGAGGGCTACCGGAAACGGTTGCGTTGGACCCAATCGGAAGTGCCTCTTCTCGGCCACGCCTTCGCCCTCGCACGCCACGCCCGATCGGCCACGCTAACTGGGCCACTCCCAGAGAGCTACCAGTAGGATGGGCTCGGAGGGAGTGATCCCGCAGACCCGCGCGGTAGGTGGCGGAACCTAGGTCGGTCTTTGAGGCTTCTGCATTGTGGTGCGCGGTAGATTCAGCGAAGGGTAAAAATACTAGTTTGGGGCTTAGTTTAATAATAAAGTCTTCTGAGCTTAGATTATTATGCACTCTTGGAATTTCTACTCACTCGGGGCCCTGAAGAAAATCGAGGAACTTTTGGAACACTGCCATTCCTCAAACGCACGGGTTTCCTGTACTCAGAGAGATTATGGCTGGGCGTGGAGGCGCACGCCTTTAACCCCAGCATTCGGGAGGCAGAGACAGGAGGATGTCTGTGAGTTCGAGGCCAGGACTACAAGAGAAACTCTGTCTGGGCGGGGTGGGGGGGGGAGGGGAGCGATTATGGTATGTTTCAAAGGAAAGCGACTAGGCTGCGTACTTGCATAGCCTGCATGAAGCTGTAGGATGTGTCGCCAATCCCACCTAAACCCGACCTGTTTTGAGATTATACTCCTGCCCTGGGAGATGGACTCAGAAGGATCTAGAGTACAAGATAATTAACAAGTAAATAGCGAGTTCCAGGCAAGCCTGGGCTACATGACACCCCGACTCAATTTAAAAAAAACAAAAAACAAAAAAAAAACCAATGTAATTGAGAACTACATTATGAGCTACCTGTTATAGGTGATAGATAACTTCGGGAAAGAAGGAAATAAATACGGATTAAAATGATGAATGTAGCTGTGGACACAGAGTTTAAATTCCTGCTCTTTTTGCGTATCCTCAGGATAAACCAAGGAACTATTAAAATCTTGCTTTCCATCGGACAAGGAAAACTTTTGAAAGTTAACTTTCTGTTTGGACACCTCTAAGCTAGATATGAAACCGGAAATCCTTTTTTTTTTTTTTTTTTTCCTTCCAGACAGGGTTTCTCTGTATAGCATTGGCTGTCCTGGACTTGCTCCGTAGACCAGGCTGGGCTCGAACTCACAAAGATCCGCCTGCCTCTGCCTCCCTGAGTGCTGGGATTAAAGGTGCGTGTCACCAGGCCTACCCGATCAGCTTTTTTGAGAGCATTTTACTTATTTCTTTTCCTGGGTATATTGGTTAGTTTTTGTCAACATGACACAAATTACAGTTATCTGAGAAGGGAGAACCTCAGCTTAGGAATCACCTCCCCGTGTGCCACCACCGCCCGGCTAGGAATTGCCTCCCTCAGGCTAGTTTGTGGCAAGTCTGTGGGACATATTCTTGGTTGCTGATTGCTGTGGCAGGGTCCTGCCCACTTCGGGCAGCTCTAACTCTATGTGTGTCTGCCTGGGCTGTGTAAGAAAAATAGTTGACTGAGCCTGAAAAGCAAGCCAGTGTTCTGTGGCCTCTGATTCATCTCCTGCCTTGAGGTTTCCACCGTGGTTTTCCTCAGTGATGGATAGTTACCTGAAAGTATAAGATGAAATAAACCCTTTCCTCTCCAAGTTGCTTTTGGACATAGTGTTTGTCACAACAGAAACCAAACTACAACACTGGTTGACCTACTTAAACTCACCAGCATGCAACTATTTTGGTCCTCTGCTGTTATCCAATATCCTGGATGATTATCTAATAAGCGGAGTTAGGTTACAATAAGCATTAGCTCCCAAATGTAGGTTATCTGTCTTAAAAGCTTTCATTATTTTCTAAAATATTTGTAATTATGTGTATGTGCATTCTTTTTGTGTGAGTTTGTTCCATGTGTGTGTGTGTGTGTGTGTGTGTGCGCGCGCGCGCGCATGTGTGCGCCCACGCACCAGAAAAGGCTAAAAGTGGGCATCTGACCTGGAACTGGAGTTACATGCAATTAATTGTGCGCGCCTGACATTGGTGCTGAGACTAGAACTCAGAACCGAGGCTCTCTGCAAGAGCAGCAACTGTTGTTAACCACTGAGCCACCTCTCCAGCCTCATTTTAAAACTAAAAATTGTCTTCTTTATTATTTGTGTCTGGTGCGTGCGCATGCACTCATGCGTTTATGCTCCTGGGAGAGTGTGTGAAGGCCGTGGTGCACATGTGGAAGTCAAAAGACAGAGTCCACTCATGTTTTCCTTCTTTTTGAAGCATGTTCCCCTCTGTTGTTTCTGCCAGGCTAGCTTCCAGCCACCACATCCAGCCTTTTCACATGGCTTTCAGGGATCCACCTAAGGTTCCCAGGCATGGACGGCAAACCTTTACTTATTAAGGCATCTATACCCTCTTTCTTGGAGACAGGGTCTCATGTATCCCAGGTTACCCTTGCACTCACTGTGTAGCTGAAGTTGACTTTGAGCTTTTGATCCTTCTGCTGTCACTTCCTTGAATGCTAGGATTATAGGGGTGTACCACCCCCACACACACACCTTCACCCCCCCTACCCCTGCCACTGCTGCCAGTTTATGCAGTGCTGGGGATGGTACCCAGACTGTTTACATGCTAAGCAGTCTATTAACTGAGCTACACGCACAGCCCAAGTTGTTTCTTTTCCTTGGCCTAAATCTTAATATATTTAACATTCAGTTAAATTTGAAGGCCTGAACTTTTGTCAAAAAAGCCGGTTATAGGAGCTGGCCTATAGCTTAGTTGGTAGAGTGATGCCCTGGGACCAATCCCTACACGGTATAAACCTGGGTATGGTGGTTCATGCCTGTTATCCCAACCGTTGCTGGTTAGAGACAGGAGAGTGAGAAGGTAAAGGCTACCGTTAGCAACATAGCAAGTTAGAGGCCAGCCTGAGCTACATGAAAACCTGTGTCAAAAAAACCAACCCAAGAAAGAAAGCCAGACACGGTATTGTCAAAGGCCAGGTCCTCAGGAAACAGCTTAGAGCACACCCAGGCAAGTCTGTTCTTTTTCTGACCTCCTCCACTTCCAGTCTGCAGCTGACTTCTTGTTCCTGCTGCGTAAGGCCTTATGCCCTCTTTATCTTACTTGACCCCCAGCTTCCCCAACCACACCATGCTTCCTCCTTCCTCTTAGTCACTTTGTCCTCTGTGGCTTTGATAACACAGTCCCTTGTTGGCTATCCCCCAACTTCCTCCACTGCTCTGTTTCGTTTATTTGTTTTAGTCAATCTCCTTTGCATTACCCTGCCGGCTCCTTTGATGTTTGAGGGCATCAGGGGCCTGCTTTAGCCTGTTTCTCACCCTGCATAGTCTTCCTAAGCAAATTTGCCTATTCTTGTGACTTCTGTACCACTTACAGAACACCAGGCTCAAGTAGACTGCCAATTGGACATTTGTATTAGAACATTTGAAGCTGGGCGTGGTGACAGACACCTTTAATCCCAGCACTCGGGAGACAGAGGCAGGCGGATCACTGTCAGTTCGAGGCCAGCCTGGTCTACAAAGCGAGTTAGGACAGCCAAGGCTACACAGAGAAACCCTGTCTCGAAAAAACAATAAAATAAAATAAAAATAACAACAACAAAAAAATAGGACATTTGACAGGCACTTTGTTCAGGACAGCACCTCCACACCATATTTGAAATGCTTCCAAACCCGATTTAAGATATCTCTGCGCAGGGGAGGAGTAGTGGCGCATGCCTTTAATCCCAGCACTCGGGAGGCAAAGGCAGTGGATCACTGAGTTCGAGGCCAGCCTGGTCTACAAAGTGACTCCAAGACAGCCAAGGTTAACACAAAGAAACCTCTCTGTCTGGAAAAACAAAACAAAACAAACGAACAAAAAAGATATCTCTGTGTTTTACATTGTTGATGTTGTTGGGGGCAGACCCAGCTGAACACTGCTGATGGTGCACCCTGAGAAGTCCCCCTCAGTGGCTTGTGGCCTCTGCTCAGGTGAAGCCAGGATTCTTGGTTAACTCTGCAGAGAAGAATTTTGGGGCTGGTCATAGTAATGTGCAGTCATGGAGTTTATTGATTGAGAGAAAGTATATATGTATTTGAAGAGAGTCTCATTTGGGCTTTAGGACAGCAGTAAGTTCTTCAGCATTGTCTATGTAAATGATCTGGGGTATAAATATTTTTATTCCCTCAGATGAAGGGATGAGATAAGAGCCTTTTCCAAGCTTTACCAATACATGGCTTGGCCTGAGCCCTGAGTGTTTCTGTGTACCTGTTCCTTGGCCTGAGCCCTGAGTGTTTCTGTGTACCTGTTCCTAGGCCTGAGCCCTGAGTGTTTCTGTGTACCTGTTCCTTGGCCTGAGCCCTGAGTGTTTCTGTGTACCTGTTCCTAGGCCTGAGCCCTGAGTGTTTCTGTGTACCTGTTCCTTGGCCTGAGCCCTGAGTGTTTCTGTGTACCTGTTCCTTGGCCTGAGCCCTGAGTGTTTCTGTGTACCTGTTCCTAGGCCTGAGCCCTGAGTGTTTCTGTGTACCTGTTCCTTGGCCTGAGCCCTGAGTGTTTCTGTGTACCTGTTCCTAGGCCTGAGCCCTGAGTGTTTCTGTGTACCTGTTCCTTGGCCTGAGCCCTGAGTGTTTCTGTGTACCTGTTCCTTGGCCTGAGCCCTGAGTGTTTCTGTGTACCTGTTCCTTGGCCTGAGCCCTGAGTGTTTCTGTGTACCTGTTCCTTGGCCTGAGCCCTGGGTGTTTCTGTGTACCTGTTCCTTGGCCTGGAAGCCTCTAGCCTCCGTGCAGCCTAATCTTCTGCAAACCTGGACCTTGAAGATGTCAGCTTCCAGCCTCTGCTCACTTAGGCCCAGAATGTTTTTAGCCCCCAAGACTTATTGCCGAATAAGCTCACCCTTACTAGTTTTTTCTGAACTCTGGCTGGCTGGTTCAACTCAGACGTCCTGGCTCAAAACTCCTCTCCAAGCTGACTGATTCAAACTAGCTTCTCTCTGAATTGTTCTGCTTTGAAAAATGGCCTCTGAACTCCAGAAACAGAAGTGCACGAATTCAACTGCACTCCACTGAACTGCGCCGAACTGTCCTGTGCTCCAAACTCTACTGTAATGTCTCCACCAACTTTCTCTCTGTGCTGCTCTTTTTTGGTTTTTTCGAGACAGGGTTTCTCTGTAGCTTCTCTCTCCTGTCTGTTCTTGTCAGAGTTGGGAGTATCCTATCTTTGAATTATTCCACCAAATCTATCTCTGATTTGTCACTTTTTCTGCCCTTCAATTTGTGGCGCACACCTTTAATTTCAGCACTCAGGAGGCAGAGGCAGGTGGATCGATGTGAGTGCAAGGCCAACCTGGTCTACAAAGTATGTCTAAGTCAGCCAAGGCTACACAGAGAAACACTGTCTCGAAAAACCAAACCAACCAACCAAACAAAAAGCCATGTTGATCTACTTATATTCATGGCAAAAGAACTTGGGGCTGAGGGGTTATTAATAGATTGGCCTTGAGTTCATGGGATTCTTTCCTCCTTCATCAGCAGAGTTAGGCCCCCTATTACTAGATTGGACCAAGAATTTTACTTGTGAAAATGTAACCAGACAAAGAGTGTGGGTCTGTGGAGATAGTAATGCAAAAATGATAAGGAAGATAAGGGTTAGTTTAACAAAGTTTGTGCACACTCCTCTTAGCCTCAACTCTCCATCATTGGGTGGTACGTTGGTTAGTGTTTGTCAGTTTGACCCTGAATGGAGTCATCTGGGAAGAGGGAACCTCATTAAGAAAATGTCTCGTGCTGGGCGTGGTGGCGCACACCTTTAATCCCAGCACTTTGAGGCAGAGGCAGAGGCAGGCGGATCACTGTGAGTTTGAGGCCAGCCTGGTCTACAAAGTGACAGCCAAGGCTAACACAGAGAGGCCGTGTCTTGAAAAACCAAAAAAAAGAAACAAAAGAGAACAGAAAATGTCTCACCCCTGGGCACAGTGGCACACGCCTTTAATCCCAGCACTCCGGAGGTAGAGGCAGGTGGATCTCTGTGAGTTCCAGGCCAGCTTGGTCTAAAAAGCAAGTCCAATACAGCTAAGGCTGTTACTCAGAGAAACCCTGTCTCAAAAAACAAAACAAAACAAAACAAATGAGGACAATGTCTCTATCAGGTTGGCTTATAGATAAATTTGTGGGGGCATTTTCTTTCTTTGTCTTTTTTCTTTCTTTCCTTTTTTGGGGGGGGGGGGTCTTTTGAGACAGGGTTTCTCTGTATAGCTTTGGCTGTCCTAGACTCACTTTGTAGACGAGGTTGGCCTCGAACTCACAATGATCTGCCTGCCTCTGCCTCCCAAGTGCTGGGATTAAAGGTGTGCGCCACCACACCTGTCATTTTCTTGATTGAAGATTTATGTGAGACAGCCCAGACAATTGTGGGAGTGTCACCCTTGAGCAGGTCCTTCTGGGTTGTTTAAAAGGGCAAACTGAAAGCCAAGTGTGAAAGCCAGCACTTGGGAGGCAGAGGCAGGTGGATATCTGTGAGTTCAAGCCCAGCCTGGTCTACAAAGAGAGTTCCAAGAGCCAGGGTTATGCAGAGAAACCCTGTCTCAAAAAACCAAACCAAGCCAAACCAACCAACCAACCAAACAAACAAGACACTGCAAACTGAGTTATCTATGATGAGAAAAAGCAGTAAGTAGCAGTCCTCCATGGTCTTGAGTTAATTCCTATCTCCAGGTTCCTGCCCTGCCTCAGTTCCTTCCTTGGCTTCCCTTCGTGGCAGACTGTAACCTATAAGCTAGTAAACTCTTTTCTCCCCAGGTTGCTTTGCTTTTGTCACAATCTTTTTTTTTTTTTTTTTTTTTCTCCCGAGACAGGGTTTCTCTGTGTAGCCTTAGCTGTCCTGGACTTGCTTTGTAGATCAGGCTGGCCTCGAACTCACAGTGATCCACCTGCCTCTGCCTCCCAAGTGCTGGGATTAAAGGCGTGCGCCACCACACTCGGCCACCATAATCTTTTTAAAAAATATGTTTTTTACCTGTTATTTGTCTGCATGTATGCCTATGCATCACATGCATGCCTGGTGCCCGTATAAGGCAGAAGGAGACGTTGAACTCCCTGGCACTAGAGTTAAAGATGGTTGTGAGCCAAAGTGTGGGTGTAGGGAATCGAACCCACGTCCTTTGGAAGAACCGCTGAGCCATATTTCTAAGCTCTTTGGTTATGGTCTTTATCACAGCAATAGAAACCAAACTAGAAAAGGAAGATCTCTTTCTCCTGGCCCAGGGAGGGTACTTGTCACGTGGGAGCTTCATCATCTGTGTTGAGGAGTAAAAGGGTATGTCCAGGGCCCATGAGTGGAGCTCAGTGGTGGAGCACTCCAGCCCTGGGTTCCCTCCTCAGTACTACAAAAAATAAAAACAAAAAAGGAAGGTCAGAGTGTCCTTCTTGCATCTGCTGTTTTTCAAGTGCCTTTAGCTAAAAATAACCAATGTGTCAAGGCAGCATATTTGAATCTCTACAGTCCTTCCATCCAGTTCAAATATAACTTCTCAGTCCTTCTGCATCTAGTATTTGCTAGTCCCCAAAAGAAGTCTGATTGTCTTACAGTCCCTGTCCCCCAGCCATCTGCCTAGTGTAAGGTTTCCAATCTCCCCCACCCTGTCTGCCTAGTGTAAGGATTTCCTCTCTTCCTCACCCCCAGAGTAGCTTTCACATCTTCCCAGCTCTGGTCCCACCTGTCGGTTCAGTCCCGTTTCCCCTTCTTGCCTTTCCACGCAGCGTTTCAGCCGTGCAGGACACCGTCATCTCTTCTTTTCCCTCAGAGGCTTTGTGTGCCTTTCTGTCTCCTAGGACACCCTTGTTTTATTTGTTTGAGATGGGGTCTCAGGTAGCCCAGGCCAGCCTTCCTTTCCTTTTTTCCTTTCCTCTCTGTGCATCAAAGAAAGGTCGTATGTGGACACAGTAAGAAGTCAGCTCTCCAGAGAAGCTGTTTGCTGGCTCTCGTCCATGGGTGCCTAGCTTCTAACACTGAAAGAACATAAATTTCTATTACTCTTGACACATGGTCTGTGCTATTTTATTATAGCAGCCAGATGCGATGACTACTCTATTTCAGTCTCGTCTCCCTGTCGGAAGGGCCCACTCTTTCTCTATATTGCTGTTTGAAAAGCAGCAAACTGTATAGAAGGAGATGGTTGAAAGTATTGGTTATAAGCTGGGCAGTGGTGACACTCACCTTTAGCTCCAGCACTCGGCAGGCAGAGGCAGGGTAAAGGGCAAGCAGTTTTGGAAGAATGGGTAACATTATAAAAGATTCTGTTTTAATCAATATTGTTTTGTTCTGTTTTGTTTTGGAGACACGGTTTCTCTGTGTAGCCCTGGCTGTCCCGGCTGTCCTCCAACTCATTCACAGCGATCTGCCTGCCTCTGCCCCTCAAGTGCTGGGATCAAAGGCCAGCTGCACTGTGTCCTGCTTATCTTCTCTTCCTGATGCTATTTTGAACATATTTAGTTTTCCTCTTTTGGCGTATAGGATCTGAAGGGATTTAGAATGAAAGCCAAATTTCCTTCCTGACTCCTTGAGAACCGGTGACCATCTTGAACAGCATAGTAATTACACAGAGCAGAGATTTTCATGACCAGCCACCTACTTCAGAGGAGTCCAGGGGTCTTCAATATCCTTCATCTTAGGGAGCCTGGGGGAGATAGCTCAGTAGGCAAAGTGTTTGCCCTGTAAACATCAGGACCTGAGTTTTGTGGTGTGAGTAACCCCAGTGCTAGGAAGGCAGAGACAGGCAGGCAGAATCTGGGGCTCACCAGCCAGACAGCCTAGTATATGCGGGGCAGACTCCAGGCTACTAAAGATGCTTTTTCAAAAATCTAGAGCCCCCAAGGGGGAGGAGCTCAGCAGTTAAAAGTATTTGTTGTTCTTCCAAAGGTACTGAGTTCAAGCCCCAGTACCACGTGGCAGCTCACAACTATCTGGTGCTGTCTTCTGGTGTGCAGATGTACATGCAGACGAAATACTCATCTACATAAAATATATAAACAAAGAAAGAAAATCCAAAGTAGATAACACCTGAGGAATGAAGCTCAGGGTTGACCTGTGGCCTCATGTGCATACACAAATTCACGTTCTTATACACATAGTATGTTCTTCACCCCAGAAGGCAGCAGGACCAGACATAACACAGAAATGAGCCAAAATATATATGGCCCATACCAGATGTCACCTTTGTATTTATAGATTCAGAATCCATTTTGGTGGCTTTGGCATGATTAATGATTCTCTGGATTATGGGGAAAAAATGAGTCAGACATAGATTTGAAAGATACGGCCTCACACGGGAAGCAAAGGTCCTCAAGAAAACAGTGAAAGGAATGAAAGAATCCTGGGAAGGAAGTCTGGGGGCTGAGCGGGCCAGTGCTGGTGCTAGAAATAAAGCCGGGCGTGGTGATGCGTGCCAGGAATCCCAGCCCTTGAGAGGTCCAGGTAGGAGGAAGGACCAGGCATTCAAGGCCTGAGCTACATGACCCTGCCTCAAAAAGACAAATGAAAACACAGCAGAAATAACGATCTTGCCACGACTTCATCACCAGTGACTGCGCGAACTTTTCATAAGAGGATAAACAACACGAAAAGTGGAAGAGTAAAATCAAGGTGGTGCCTGAGATGTTGGAGAGTCCAAAGCTGCATCTTGAATGGCCTGCCTCTTGATCTAAGGCTTGCATATCAAATGCACAGGTAAAGTATGAAATAGGAATGGCTCAGCTATGGGCTGAGTTAGCACTTGTGCTTGCTGGGACCTGGGTTCGATTCTCAGCACACCCATGGCCACTCACAACTGCATTTAACTCCAGTTCCTGGGTATCCAATGTGCTCTTTTAGTCTCCTTGAGCATCAGGCACACACGAGGCATACAAATACATGTAAGCAAAACCTTCATATGCATAAAATAAGAATAAACAAATCTTTAAGAATGGCTGGGGCTGAGAGTAAGCTAGTTTGCTTGCCTGAAGTGGAGGCCGTGTGGGTTTGTTTAAAAGTATGGTGTTGGGGGCAGTTGTTGACAGTTTAAGCCCCAGGCTGATGACGCCAGAGTTAATAAAACAGACTCAGGGTGATGGTGACTGAGCTGCAAAATGGCATCATGAGAAAGGAATTCAAGGGAGATTATGCTAGCAGCTGAGGATTATGTGAATTGGAGGGAGAAAGCCCAGTGGCTAGAAGTATCGCAAAGAGATTATGAGGGAGTCTAGGCCACTCTAAATGTCTATTTTCCTAACATGCTAGCCAGTTTAATCTGGAAAAAAAGATTGAGATTTAAAACAATTGTGCATTATGAATTTACAGGGAATGTTCTAAAAAAATATTTATTTTCATTTATTTTCTTTTTTTTTTTTCTTTTTTGAGACAGGGTTTCTCTGTGTAGCCTTGGCCATCCTGGACTCACTTTGTAGGCCAGGCTGGCCTCAAACTCACAGCGATCCACCTGCCTCTGCCTCCCGAGTGCTGGGATTAAAGGCGTGCACCACCACGCCCGGCTAAAAATATTTATTTTCATTTTATGAGCTTTGGTATTTTTCCTGCATGCATGTCCGTGTGAAGGCGTCAGACCTTGGAGTTGCAACAATTGTGGGCAGCCATGTGGGTGCTGGGACTTAAAGTCGGTCCTTTGGAAGAGCAGTCAGTGCCCTCAACCTCTGAGCCGTCTCTCCAGCCAATTGAGAAAGATTCTGAAAGCATCCAAGATCTAGCCAGAAGGCTGCTTGGCGTGTACAGCTTTAAAAGCAAAAATCTAAACTGAGCCATCCTGCTAGTTATCATTTTTTCTCTTCTCCCTCAGACGGGATCCATATGTTTGCCTGCTCACTTGATAGAAAAAAGTCTGTATTGTTTACACATCCGTGCTCAGTGCTGCTTTGTTCACGGTGGCTAGGAAATGGGAAATGGAATCAGCCTCAGCATCCATCAGCTGATGAACAGATAATAAACACGTGGCACATACACGCAATGACATTTTATTAATCTGTAAAGAAAAATGACATTATAGAGTTTTCAGGAAACTGTAAGACTATTATACCAAATGAGGTAACCCAAGCCCAGAAAGACAGATGAGGCATCCTAGCTTCAAAATTTGGCATTTATATGTTTTCCTGGGAGTTCCTGGGAGTTTCCTGGAAGGCTAGGAAGCTGGAAAAGGGCCATGGGTGGGGCTTACAGGAGGAGGATAGTGGGAAATGTGTGATGTAAAAGTAGAGATAGGGCTGTTGAGGGTACAAGGATATAAGGGGAGACGGGAGTTGGAAAGTAGCAGAGAGGACAGAGGAGGGACGATTAAAAACTGAGAATATATGAAAAAAGCCATACGGAAACCTACTATTTTGTAAGCCAATTTTAAAAATAATTTCAAAATATCTGGATCATCTAGAACAGTGCTTCTCAACCTTTCTAGTGCTGTGACACTTCAATACAGTTCCTCATGTATTGGTGACCCCCTTAACCGTAAAAGTATTTTTGTTGCTACTTTATAACTGTAATTTTGCTATGGTTATGAATTGTACGGTAAACATCTATGTTTTCTGATGGTCTCGGGCAGCCTCTGTGAAAGGGTCATTCAACCCCAATAGGGTCGAGACCCACAGATTGAGAACCACAGCTCTAGAAAGAGCTCTTTGATAGATTTCTTCGTTTTTCCTTTTGCTAGCTAGGTTCTAGGCACTTTCATTTAATTTTGGATAAGTTGAAGAATGACGGAGTAAACAAAGACAGGTGTGTTCCCCTTCTCCCATTCCTCTAGATAGAATCTCATTTAGCACAAGATAGCCTTGAACTACATTTGTAACTGAGGCTGGTCTTGAACTCCTGACCCTTTTGCCCCAATCTCCCAAGTGTTTGGATTATGAGTGTATGCAGTTCCACTCAATTTATATTCAAGTCTTTAGTATTTACCACAGCTGGCTTGAATAGACTGTTATTTTCCTTGTGTTTCAGGTATGCTATTCAGAACCCAGGCACGATGGGCAGACAAAGCCTGTAATCCCGGCACTTGGGGAGATGGAGGCAGGAGGATCAGGAGTTCAAGGTCATCTTTTGCCACATGGACAGTTTGATGCCAGCTATGGCCACATTAAACATTATCTTTAAAAAAGTAAAAAAACAAAACAAAACAAAAAAAACAAAAAAAGTAAAAAAACAAAAAAACCCAAAAAACTAGGCCTGGAAAGATGGTTTAATAAGAGTACTTCCTCAAGCTTAGCAGTGGTGGCACATGCCTTTAATCCCAGCACTTGAGAGGCAAAAGCAGGAGGATCTTTATGAGTTCCAGGACAGTCTGCTCTACAGAGAGGGTTCCAAAACAGTCAAGGCTACACAGAGAAACCTTGTTTCAAAAAAAGAAAAACAAAACCTGAGAGAGAGGGGGGGGCAGGGAGAGGGCGCACTTTGCAAGCACGAGGACGTGGCCTCGACTCTCCAGCACCCACATAAGAAGCTGAACTTGGCTGCATCTGCCTGTAGCCCCAGTAAGCCCAGCATGGAGCAGTGGAGACAGGCAGATTGCAAGAGAGGTCACTGGCCAGCCAGTCTAGCCAAAATGGGCAGCTTCTGGTTCAGTGACAAACCCTGTCTCAGGGCAATAGGGCAGAGAGTGGCAGAGGAAGACACCTGACACCTGTTCTCGTCCCTGCATAAACTCACACATTCACTTGCACACTCAGGTGCATGAAACACACACACACACACACACACACACACACACACACACAGAAACACAGAGAGCTCAAAAATCAAGCCATAATAGAGCAAAAATCCCCTCACAATGCTATAATTTGGGTCATTGGGGACAAGCTAGGATTAAAAGATACATCTTCCTGTATCTGTGGGATAGGTTCACAGGTGGGTAGCAACATCTACCAATACCCAAATCTTTTATACAAAATGGTATAAATGATGTAGGGTTTGTTTTGTTTTGGGGGGGGCGGTTTCAAGACAGGGTTTCTCTGTGTAGCCTTGGCTGTCCTGGACTCACTTTGTAGACCAGGCTGGCCTCCAACTCACATCATTCCACCTGCCTCTGCCTCCCGAGTGCTGGGATTAAAGGCGTGCGCCACCACGCCCGGCTCAATGACGTAGTTTTAATATATACTGTAGACATATACTCCATTACACTTTAAATCATCTCTGAACTACTAACACTACTTAATACAATGTGGATACTGTGCAAATATTATGATAGGATGTGATGATGGGAGAAAAAAATTTTGTATATGTTCAGACACTTTGATTTTCGTTGTTGGAGAAAGGGTCTCCTCAGGTAGCCTGGGCTGCCCTCTAGCTTTTAGCAATCCTTTTGCCTGAGCCTCCTGAGCGCTCAGATTATAATCACGCACCAGCACACCTAGCTTTCCAAATAGTTTCCATCTGCAGGTGGTTGGATCCTCTGCGTCTGTGGGATCGGCACAAATGGCAGGAGGAAAAACGGCAGAGCTTTGCTTTTTCAGGTGCCTAAGAAGAAGGTTAGAGGTAACAGCAGCGGACTCCCTCCTGTCTCAGGAAAGCCACTGGCAGTGTGCTAGGGAGGAAGCTGGAATTCCAGAAGCAGAAGAGGATGCTGGTGTGGACAGATGCATCTCTAGCATGGAGAGTCCGTTCCTAGAATAGAACAGCTAGAAAAAATGCTTCCTCGCGTCTCCTGTGTTTCCTTGAGGACTATCTCTGCTGTGGGTGTTAGATCATCTTTCTCGTGGAACTTCAGCTCCACCTACTCCATCTTCTGCCATAGGGTGCGGTCTTGGGTTCTTGTCTCTGGCAGATACAACCCCAGTTGTGACCTTGGGCAAGTCACCCCTTCTCTTTGGGCCTTTGTAGCTAGGTGCACATCAGGGCCAAAGGAGTCTGGCTGATTTGACCAGCTCGCCTGCCTCCCCTCCTCACCACTTCATCTCCTGTGGGCTAGTCTTACCCACCCTGTGCTTGGCCTCCCCAGGGACCTCCTGGTAGGATGCAGTGCACAGACACATCATTAGGTAGCAGTGTTGAGTGATTATGCCAAAAGCCCAGGTGCCAAAGCAGCCCAGGGGATGCGGTCTGTGAGCAGAGTCTAAGCACTGAGGGCCAGCGCTACTGTGGTCTTTAATATTTGATTGTAGGAGCTGGGCTTGTAGCTCGCTTGGTAGAGTGCTTTCCTAGCATGCAGAAAGCCCTGAGTTCAGTCCTGTCTCAAAACCAAACCAAAGCAACAACAAAAACAAAAACAACAAAAACCCCAAACATGCAGAAATGTTATGGAAACGTCACATGTGATGTGGAATTTCACTCAACACCCAGAGTCCAGTGTCAAAGCCACACATACCCAACATGCCTGTATCATCAGAGTCAGAACAATGAAAACACTTGCTGTTATCCCACAATCAATTTAGCTGGAATACCTGTTTTCCTTTGATATTCCCTCTGAACAATGGCAGGTCAGAGTTCTCCAACACAGGTCTCACCAGCCATCACAATGGCTACATGTGCAGCTGTGTGTGTCCTTTGAGCCCAGCTCCTTGGAAGAGAGGAGTCAGGTCCACCTACTGGAATTTGATTTATAGTCATCAAAGCCTGCACCTAGCTGGGTGTGGTGGCACACACCTTTAATCCCAGCACTCAGGAGGCAGAGGCAGGTGGATCAATGTGAGTTTGAGGCCAGCCTGGTCTACAAAGAGAATCCAGGACAGCCAAGGCTACCCAGAGAAACCCTGTCTTGAAAAATAAACGAACAAACAAGCAAAAACGACTCACACCTAGTCATGGGACATGGTACTAGTTCACTTGAGTAAAGCAACAACCTAAGAATCATTTTCTGCTCATGTGACCACTGTGCACACTGCCAAAGCAACTGCACTAGCCTCCCATTCCCAGCCTCTGGCTCCCAGAAGCCCTGCTGTCAACAGCCAGGAATGCTTTCAAGCTGGCTCAGTCTTCAATGTTTTTACAGAAAGCAGTACCCAAAACACATAATTTCTTCAACAGGGTGCCACTTCAGTTTTTTTCTGAGCCCATGACCTGTTTTACTAGTTTATGATGCAATGAAAACATGAAATAGCTATGCATGAGGCATTTAAACATTTTTTTCATTGCATGCCTGCGAGTGTGCGTGTATGTGTGTGCTTACATGTGCATCAGTGCTTGTACGCATATGCATGTGGCGCTGCTGTGAAGATGCACATTTATAGAGAACAGAGAATATTATCATTCCTCAGACACTGTCCAATTTTTTTTTTTTCTTCTGTGACAAAGGCTCTTACGGGCCTGGAATTCACCATGTGTGTAGACTTGCTGGCCTGTCAGTGCGCCTGTCTCCACCTCCCAGCCTTGGGATTGCAAGCATGCTACCACACCCTGCGTTTTCATAGCTCTGTATTTCACATGCTAAAGATATTTCAGAACTTCCTGGTTCAAGTACCAGTTTAGCTCTCATGTTCACAGATTCCTCAGTAATGCAGTCAGAGGCATTCCTTATAGCAACACTTTCCACGTTCCTTTAGACGTGAAGTGAGTATTGAAATGTTGCTAAGTAATCTACGGCTCTCTATTAGACCAATGACTTCCAGCTCATCTTTTGCGCTTCCATTTTCTACAGCTTCCAAACATTTTAATAATTTCTCAGTCTCTACAGAAAGTACTTTTCTCCTTACACAGTTTGTGGACTTCTTACCGGTCTTTTGTTCAACAGTGGCTAAAATGTGAGTCTTCACAAATTGTTGCGTGACCTTCCATTTCTTGGTTTGTATTTTATAAACTGCTAGATCAAAGACAATACCCACATTTTATTTTCTTGTGTGTGTGTGTGTGTGTGTGCGCGCGCGCGCGCGCGCGCGCTGTGTTTGGGGGTCATAGAACAGCTCTGAGGACTCACTTCTTCCCTTCTACCTATCCTTGCCTGCTCTATCTGGGGGGCATAGAAATAGCTTCCCCCGGAAAGTATGAGGACCTGAATTGGACCCTCAGTGCTCATGTAAAAGCCAGGTTGATGGAATGTGCTTATAGCTCCAGTGCTGGGGAGTGGGCCAGAGACAAGAGAATTCAGGTGGCTTACTGGACTTCCAGTTTAGCCAAAATGGTAGGCTCCAGGTTTAGTAGGAAATACTATTTCAAAAAGGGTGGTGGTTGTGGCTGTAGTAGCTGCACATGCCTGTAATCCCAGCACAGGCATAGGAAGATGGAGCTCTGTGAGTTCGAGGACAGCCCTATCTACAGATCGAGTTCCAGGACAGCCAGGGCTACACAGAGAAACCCTATCTTGAAAAACCAAAACAACTCAAAAACCAACCTAACAAACTAACAAACATCAACGATAAAAAGAAAGTGGAGCCGGGGCGGGAGAGCTATGGACAGCAATCCTTGTAAAGGACTCAAGTTCAGTTCCCAGCACCCAAATCAGGAACAACTGCCTGCGGTGCTAATTCCAGGCAATCTAACTCCCTCTTCTCACTTCCTTGGGCATCAGCATATTTGTGATTCACATGAATTTAGGTGTACACACACACACACACACACACACACGCACACGCACACGCACACGCACACACGCACACACACGTACGCACCCACCCCTCCCCAGGAAAAGTCAAACAACAGCTAGTTATGTCATTTAACCCCAGCTCTCCTATGAAGTTCTACTAACAGCTTCATTCCCAGGGGAGAAAACTGAGGCATACATACAGAAGATAAGCGGTTCTGGGTGATGGTGGCACACACCTTTAATCTCAGCACTTGGGAGGCAGAGGCAAGTGTTGTGAATTCGAGGCCAGGCTGGTCTACAGAGCAAGAGCCAAAGCAGCCGGGGCTGCACAGAGAAACCCTGCTTCAAAACAACAACAACAACAACAAAAACAAAGAAGTTAACTGGCTAGCCCATGGCTCCAAGTCAGCGACAGTCAGTACTGCCAACTCCTTTATGGACATGGATTACAGTGCTGTTGACTGCGGCAGTGCCCTGTAATGTCCAGGTTTATGAGACACTGATGAGCAGGGAGGGGGCCGGGTGACAAGGGCAAAGCATTAAGAGCCAGGACTGCTATCAGCAACACTCGATCCTGGGCAGGAGAATCTATCTCTTTCAGGACAGGACGGACTCTGGTCAGAGGTGACAGGCAGAGAGGAGTGCGTGCTGATGACGAGCACTGTCCAAATGAGGCTCCGGTGGCAGTTCTCAGTGCATTTGTCTCTGAGCTGACATTTGACATAAACCAGCTGATATGAAATTCTATCTTCTATTTCAAGCCACTGAATTTGAAGTACTTCCAGTGTGAGCACATAGGTGGCAGAGGGAGTCTAGCTCAGGCGCTGCTAGCTGCTCCCACGGAGGACGCTTTTAGGCTACCACTGCCCACAGAGATAGTTCTTTACTCTCCTCCTGTTCTCCATTCTTGCTGAAGGGATGGGTCCTGTCGGGGGTCAATCTTCAACATCAGCGATCAGAAAACAGAATGAGGAGGATGAGAAAGAGAGACTTCAGACTCCAGATCTACCGGGATCCCCCTCAGGACGTTAGGTAATAAATGAGGTTCCTATCTCCTCTCTGGACTCTTGACTACACTACAGCTCTCCTCCAGTTGCTTCAGGAGTGCCAGGCGTCTTTCTCCTGTGGTTGCTGAGAGAAAGTCAGAAACACGGAAAGAGCTCCCACCCTCTCCCTGCCCCACCTTGGGGTCCTCCTT
The DNA here is from genome assembly GCF_903995435.1 of Acomys russatus. NCBI lineage: Eukaryota > Metazoa > Chordata > Mammalia > Rodentia > Muridae > Acomys > Acomys russatus. The sequence continues at coordinate 30,773,851 of NC_067152.1, forward strand.
GGCCAGAGATCCCAGGCAGTCAGGCTTTCTCTCTGAGGAGGCAGGCTGCCTGGACCTAGGCATTTACGGTGTGCCTTCTGGGCCGCAATATTTCACAGGCTGTTTTCCAAGCTGCCACCCTGCCCCTCTTGCATCCCGGTCTGCCTCCCCCGCCTGTCCTTGTTCTTAAATCCACACCTCACAATGCCTTCCTCTGAACCTCTCTCTCCCTGAGAGTTCCTCTGAGGAAACCCGAGAAGCCTGGCTTCCTCTGTCTGGAGAATTCATGGGGGATGGAGATATCTTGCTGGAATATCTTGCCTGTCTCACATGTTCTTTTTTTTTTTTTTTTTTTTTTTTTTTACAAATTTCATGGTAGCTTGCGATGTTAAAGGTTATGCCCTGTGCTGGAAACGGTAAAAACAGGCTTCAGATATACCAGGGTCTACTCCAGAGAGCCCTGGAGGCCTGACATTCTATTTCTTTCTAGATTTATCATTTTTAATATTTATTTCTGTTATTTTAAAGTCCAAGTAGGCATGTATGTCTGCCTAGAGTATGTGCAGTTGAGTGCTGGTGCCCTAGGAGGCCAGCGGCATTGGATTCCCTGGAGTTAGACCTATAAACAATTGTGTGCTCCTTGATGTGGGTCCTGAGGCCCAAACTCCTGTTCTTCCCTGCAGAGCCATCTCTCCAGCCCCTTGAGATTCATCCAATCTTTTATTTTTATGGTGTTGGGGACTGAACTTAGGGCTTCATAAATGCTAGGCAGATGCTCTACCTCTGGTCCACATCCCCCCCTCCCCGTCCCCCACCCCCAGTAAAGCATCCTCCGAGCCCTCTGTCTCTTGTGGATCACATTATTTCACTTCTTTCTAGAGTGACAAGAATGACTGCTCTTCAAACTGATGAGCAGGTGAGAACACTTCATTTGTTGGTAATGTAAAGAATTTAAAATAGTGAGAGCTTGAGTATGCAAAACACACAGGAAGGGGTTGGTAAGTGCTTGTAGGGTGCGGTGGTTTCAGTGAGAATGCCCATCCCCCCCTCCCCACCCCACCCCCAGGCTCATATATCTTAATGCCTAGTTGTGGCCTTGTTGGAGAAAGTGTGTCACGTAGGTGGGCTTTGAGGTCTCAAAAGCCTTTGCTAGCCTCACCTCCCAACATACACCTTTTGGCCTGTAGATCAGAATGTAGCTCCCTGCTACTGCTCCAGCACCGTGTAGGACACCATGCTCCTTGCCATGACGACAACGGACTAAGCCTCTGAAACTGTAAGCTAGCCCTCAGATAGATGCCCTCTTTTATAAAAGCTGCCTTGGTTATGGTGTTTTCTTCACAGCAATGGAACAGTGACTAAGACACAGAGCAAGAATGAGAATGAGAATTTGGATACCCACCTGCCTCCTGTACCCCACCAGTAACCCCAGCCCTGGGGGGTATGCTTTAGAGACAGGTGGCTCTCCAGAGTTCCATTGCCAGCCAGTCTAGCCAATCAGTGAGCTTCAGGTTCAGGGATAGACCCACTCTCAAGAAGTAAGATGGAGACCGATAGAGGAAGACACTGGGCATCGACTTATGGTTTTCCCAGGTGACACACAATAAACACATGGAGGGAAGTCAGGAACAGTGGCTCATGCCTGAAGTCTTAGTATTTAAGGGCTGAGACAGGAGGATTACCATGAATCTGAGGCAAGCATGGGTTATATTATGAGTTCTAGGCTAGTCTAGCTTACATAGTGAGACTCTGTCTCAAAAACAAACAAAACAAAGCAAAACAAAAAACTCAACCAACCTCTGAGAAGTGGCTCAGCATTTAAGAGCATTTGCTGCTCTTGCAGTGACCTGAGGTCAGTTGCTAACCTGTGCTAGACAGCTCACAACTACCTGTAACTCTAGTCCCAGGAGATCCGAAGCCCTCTTCTGGTCATCACAAGCATGTGCACAAACACATACATGCACTTACACACTAACACACACCACACACATGCTTACTTTAAAATAAAACAAATCTTTAAAAAGTTTAAAATAGGGGCTGGAGAGATGGCTTGGTGGTTAAGAGCACTGGCTCGGAAAGTCAGAGTGGTATTCTGCCTTCCTTGTTTGTTGTTTTAGTATGGCTTTGGCTTTAGTTGTTTTTTTTTTGAGACAGGGTTTCTCTATGTAGCCCTGGCTATCCTGGAACTCACTTTGTAGACCAGGCTGGCTGCCTTCTGAGCACTGGGATTAAAGGAGTGTGCCACCACCAACTGGTCTTTCCTTAGTTATTATCCTGTCATAGACACAGTCTAAAGATTCAGGTGTGTGTGTGGCAGACAAACTTTTTGGTTGTTTTTCTGAATATTGTTGACTTTTCTTTTTTTCCAAAACGTCACATGGTTGTTACAAAAATTTTCATTAGTATAGGAAGTGGAAAAAAATAAGAATCTGAAGAGACTGGAGTATAAATTATTCAACTATACACATTAGAACCAGACATACCTGGGTCTCAATCTCAGTTCATAGTTAATAATTTGAGTGACCTTGGCCAAGTTATTTTAACTATTGTGTGTTTATGTGTGTGTGTGTGTGTGTGTGTGTGTGTGTGTGTGTGTGTGTGTGTGAGAGAGAGAGAGAGAGAGAGAGAGAGAGAGAGAGAGAGAGAAAGAGAGAGAAAGAGAGAAAGAGAGAGATCTGAGTAATAATGGTATCTGTCTTTATAGGATTATGGAAGATTCAATGAGATTTTACAGGAATATAGTGTATAGTAAGTAGTGCATGGTGCATAGAGAGCAAACACACACACACACACACACACACACACACACAAAGTTCAGTGGCGCAGGATGAGTTAGACACAAAAAGCATGTGTCTAGACATTGAGTTTTCTAAACTTTAGCCTCCCAACTTTTGACATATCTCTGTTTCTTACCCACATACCGCCCCACCCCCTGAGGGGGGGACAAATGTGCAATCCTTGATAAAAGGACAACTGTGGGTAGAGGGTGGATCTGGGGAGCTGAAGTCTGTGGAGTTCTTGGGATGCCTGCCCTGGACAATGCAGGGTTTTGCCCTGTGGGTTGGGAGACTGTCTGGACCAGCTGTTGCCTCGGGACTCCATGTGGGGAGAGTTGAGCCTTAGGGCAGGGTCTAAGGCTCTCAGCTTAAAGGATCTTAACTTAAAAGGAATGTGTAGTGAGCTGCCTCTGTTTGGGAGGGACTAAAAAAAGCCTCAACCTCCCCTGGGTTTTGTGTCAGGGTTATCAATGGCTCAAGTCAGCTCATCTCTCTCTGGCTCCCCTGATACTTTGGAGGGGGTCTGTTTTCCCGCCCCTGTCTGGGTTTCCACCAATTGGCAGGAAAGGACCAATCTGTCCTAGAGGCCAAGCTGTGAGGAGTGAGGTGTGTGCCTATGGGAGAGGGCAGTGGTGACTCCAAACCTGGTGACAATATCGAGATGTCAGCTGCTGGTGTTTCTTCCTTTTATAGTCAGCAGCAGTTGCTCTTGCTCTCACCCAGCCCCTCTGTGGGGGGCTCCTGCCCAGGATAAAAGCCAGGGGGAGGCTGCCCAGTCCCCATCCTCTCTCTCAGGAGCCACTTCTTCTCTTTTGGTTTCTTTTTAGGTCTCACTTCCACTGAAGATCCCAAGACAGCATGCCTCCCAAGAAGCCTGAGCCTAAGAAGGAGGCTGCCAAGACAGCTGCAGCCCCAGCTCCAGCCCCCGCCTCGGCTCCTGAGCCCCACAAGGACTCTGCCTTTGACCCCAAGAGTGTGAAGGTGAGTGAAGCTCAGCCCACTGCATCTTCTTTGCCCTGTTCTTCTTGAGATCTAGTTCTCTCAGGCCAGAGAGAGATGAGGACCGTGACATCCATGCCCCAGATTGTAGCCCCAAGGGCCAGTGGAATCAGTACTAGCCTGGGGTCAGAGGCTTTCTGTTTTAAGAGCAGGTTGTGCTGTGTGCAAAGGGAGCTCAGCCAGGCGACTTCTGATTAGCCCAGAAAAATCAGAAATGGTGGCAGGTGCAACCAACCAGCATAGCGTGTGGCAGTCATAGTGAAGATTGGCCTTTGACTGAAATAGGATATGAATATATATTTTTACATTTATTATTTTATTTTCTGTGTATGGATGCTTTGCCTACATGTATGTCTATGTACCACATGCAGTAGTGCCCACAGCGGCCAGGAGAGGCCATTGTATCCCCTCCGCACCCCCTACCTCCATCCCCCCACCTCTGGAACTGGAGTACAGATCATGAGCTGCCATGTGGGTGCTGGTGATCCAACCTTGTGTGTGTGTGTGCTCTTAACGGCTGAATTATCTCTCCAACTCTGAGAGGTAGAATGTGCTTATGAAAAATAAACACAGCAGGAACCAGTGGTCTAACCGGGGTGGGGTGGGGTGGGGTGGGGTGGCATGGTAGCAGCCAGAGAGGAAGCTCTCATGTGCTGGGCTGTGGGAGGCTTCACTCACAAACACGCTTTAGGGGAAGAGACACAGAGAAGGTAAGAGGAGCCTGGGTGCGTCTCTTTCTCTTTCTTTACACACCTTTATGGCCCCAGCCTGGTCTGCTCACTCCTGCCTGAGACCTTGCTAACTTGGTGAGGGACTTGCGCCTGCTTTCTTCAGTCTCCCGGTTTTATGCCCTGCCTCATCCTCCTCCTCTCACTTGGCTGGTGACAGTCCCTCTCTCTGGAGCTGGTGCGGGCCCCTGTTGACTGACTCAGTCATTTAGGCCTCCCAGCAATCTGGCCCAGCTGCCCCAAGGACTAAGCTGGGGAGGGTTGGGCCTGGGCGGGAGGGGGTCCAAAGCCTCAGGAGAGGAGCAGTTTGAAGACTTGGCACCAGACTGGGAGAGGTCAAGTGGCTACTGGCATGAAGAGCTATTAATGTCAGGTCTGGAGTGGTGGGCCCCCTGGGGAATCTCAGCCTGGAGACAAGGCTAGGGGAGATGAGACTTGAAGACAAGGTTCTGTGCCACAGAGACAGAGACCCCCCACACCCAAGACTTTGATTGTGTGGGTCACCATAGTCTTCTCAGGATCAGAGCCCACATAAGAAACTCCATACAATACTATGCCAAGGGGTCAAGACCCTGTTAGCCCTAAAGGGGTTTAACAGGACTGGCCTGTCAGAGAGATGAAGGCAGTTAACCCCTGGACTTGGTGTGTGGCTCCTCATGGGGAAACCTTGATGGTACCTAGAGGCTTTCTGTACCATCTGTTTGTCCTAGAAGCAGACCATCTGTGTCCATACCCGACCCCCACCTTTATTTTTGATTTGTCTGGTTAAACACCATGCTTGGTCCCTGTGTCTGGACAGCAGCTACCCAGTGGCATCAAGTGAGAAGTCTCCATTTCACCAGTCACTTCCCTCCACTCAGTCACCTCCCCTGATTTTCTATTCTGTAAAAAGGAAGGAAAGAGGGAATCGGTATTCATGGGAGCCATCCTCCTCCTGCCCCTCCCTGCCCCCCCCCCACCCCCAGTTCACATATTCACCCACCTAGTTCCTCTGTTTATAAGAGTCTTTGACTGAAGTGGGAACAGAGGTAAGCCCAGTATGTCATGATGACCTCGTAGTTAGGCTATGTGCTTCTGTCCTGGTTTCTTGGACATGGGGTGAAAAAGCATTTCAAAGCAAGGCAAGGTTTTCCCCATAGGGTCAGTGTGGTATAGTAGTGTAGTGTGGTGTACGTGTGTAGTGTGGTAGATGTCGTGTAGTAGAGGCTTCTCCTCATTGAGGGGACCTTTTCCTCATTGATCCCCAGACTTGGCAAAGCCTCCTGCACATTGAGCCCTGACTGAGCCCCTATGGTATCAGTCCTGGAGGAGGTGGGGATGGAATTGTGGCACATGAAGTGCCCCAGGAGTGGCACCCACCAGCGCTTGGAAAGGGAGGGCCAGGCTAGAGTGGAGAAGGGCATCGCAGTAAAATGATGATTCAAGCTTGGTCGTCTCAGTTCCTCTCAGAACCTCCCTCCCAGATGCCTTGTAGAGCAGGTGTGTTGGAGGGCCACCCCGAATCCCATTCATTCACTCAGTGCTACATTTCTGAGTACTTACTATGTACGAAACACTTCAATGATAATAATAAAAATCTCTGCCCTGGGGGGAACCTGGCTTTCAGGAGACAGGCCAGGGGAGCTGTGACGGAGTCCAGGCACACGTAACTTCCTAGAGTGCCTGGGAGGAAGGTGATGGGGTGGTGGAAGGAAAAGCTTCCTTCAGGGAGGTGGGCTGACAGGCAGCATCGAGGCAGAAGAGGGATCCCGGAGTGAGCACCCAAAGCCTGAGGAGCGTCTTGTCATGGGATCAGGAACTGGGAGAACTTGGGCGTGACAGTGAGAGTAGTTTATCCATGGCTGTGTAGGACAGGAAGGAATTGTGTAAGCTGGATCACTGCAGGCTCTAGCACAATGGAGATAGATAAGCTCTTTCTTGTTTCCTCTTGGTGGTGGGTGTTTGCTTGCTTGTTTAAAGATTTATTTGTTTTATGTGTATGAGTGTTTTGTCTGCATGTGTGTGTCTGGTGCCCATGGATTCCAGAAAAGGAATCCCCTGGAACTGGAGATACAGATGGTTGTGAGCTGCTGTGTAGGTGCTAGGAACTGAATTTGGATCCTCTTCAAGAACAATACATGAACTTAATGGCTCAGACATTTCTCCAGGCCCTAATCTCGCCCCCCCCCTTTTTTTCTGGAACAAGGTTTCTCTGTGTAGCCTTGGCTGTCCTGGACTCACTTTGTAGACCAGGCTGGCCTCGAACTCACATCAATTCACCTGCCTCTGCCTCCCAAGTGCTGGGATTACAGGCGTGCATCACCCAGCATGGCTCTAACCTTGGTTTAGAAGGAAGTTTGAAGGTCACATTGTTTTAGAGACAGCCAATTTGGCTCATTCCTCGGGAGAACTGGTTTACCCTCAGCCCCGTATCCTTCCTTCCCTCTTCATCAGGGTCTGCTGGAGGCGACCAGACTTCCTTTTGGAAGCCTTCAGCAGTCCCTGCCCTCACCCCTGCATTTCTTTCCCTACAGATAGACTTCAGTGCCGACCAGATCGAAGGTAAGTCTGAACAACTCCACAATCCGCCTCGCTTTCCAGAGAAGGGGTGAGTGGCCCTTGTGGTGACAGTAATTATTATCACCCCAGCAGGCCTGCTGGGCATAGTCCTAGGCACTTCATATGGATCAAGTCACTTTATTCTTCAAACAACCCTCTGGGGTATAGAGGCTATCCCCGCCCCCATGTAACAGGTAGTAAAAACCTCAGGCTCAGAGAATTTGGGTGTCTTGTCCATTCTCACACAGCCAGCAGTGGGGGTGGGGAGGCTCAGGGTTCAGATTTGGGTATCTGATTCTAGACCTCTGTTTGCAGCTGTCCTTGCACAGTGCTTGAGATCTAGTTGATGCTCAGCAAATGCGATCCCTTTACCTTCCCGCCATGCCCCTCATCTGTCATGATGTCTGGGAGTCCTTCTCTCTGTTCTTCATGCGAGAAACCCTCTTTAGCTTATGGGCCCTCAGTCCCTCGTCTTGGAGTAAGTCTGAAACATGTCCACCCGCCCTGGTGGCAAGGCCAGTGGTGACCTGCAGGCACACGGGTTCTTCTGTGCTCTCCCTCACCAACTCTTCTCATTTGCAATAGAGACAATTTCTCAATCTTATATAAAGTGTCAGTAAAGGCCAAATCTCAAGAGGCTGGAGAGATGGCTCAGTGGTTAGGAGTGTGCACTGTATTTGCGGAGGATCTGAGTTCGGTTCCCAGTACCCATATTGGGCAGTTCACAATTGCCTATAACATCGGCTCCTGTGCTTCCCCCCCTTTACCCGGCCCCCATACACGTAATTAAAAATAAAATAAATCTTAAAAAAGAGAGACTTCTCACACATGGATGTACTTAAATAATCAGGGAGACTTTCATGTTGTTTCCATCTGGGGGACATTGTGTCTTCCTGGGTGACAAGACACCTGCACTTAAGTTGTAAGATTAATGGTCATACTTTTCAATTTCCCTCTAAGAAAGTGTACCAGTTTACACAGAACATGGGAACTGGCCCGTGTGTTTTAGAACTGGTGGCAGGAATCTGTCTCTGTCATGCTGTGGAGACAAGCAGGCAGGCAGGCAACGGCTGTAGAAGCCGTGAAGGTCTTGGTGCTTACTAGCGCTGAGCACATGCATCTGTAGCGATGCCATATGTCAAATCCGTGGCACCAGTGAGCACTGGAAACACAATTCATAACAATGCTTCCTCACTACCCGAGGGAAATGGTGGTGCGCTCGCCAGGACAGCGGCTGAGTTCTCCCCCTCAAGGGTTCAGGCTTCGGTTTAGCTCTGTAACCTTCCACGCCCTGACTTTGAAGCCATTTCTCTTTGTGTTAGATTACAATGCTTTATTTTTTCTTTCTTTTTCTTTTCTTTCTGTCTTTTTTTTTTCTTTTTTTTTTTCAAGACAGGGTTTCTCTGTGTAGCCTTGACTGTCCTGGACTCACTTTGTAGACCAGGCTGACTTCGAACTCACAGAGACCCACCTGACTCTGTCTCCCGAGTGCTGGGATTAAAAGCATGCGCCACCACGCCAGGCTCTTTTTTCATTTTCATCCCTGTTGCCTCTTCATTTGCTTTTTGGTGAAGCTATAGCTACTGGCGGATGGTTTTCCTTTTCTCTTAAGACAGGGTCTTAATTAACCCAGTCTGGCTGAAAATTCACTTGTAGCTGAGGCTGGCTTTGGACTCTGATCCTCTTGCCTCCACTGCCTAAGTGCTGGGGTTATAAGTGTGCACTACCATACCTGGTTTAGGTGGTGCTGGGGATCGAACCCAGGACTTCACCTGTGTTAGGCAAGCACCCTACTGCCTGAGCTACATCCTCAGCCCCAGCCGATGGTTTTCTTGTGTTATAATAGAAAGAACATTCTTTGGGAATCGGAAGAATTATTGTCAGCGATTCTTGTGACACTATGAGCCACGAGAAGTTGTTCACTCTCCTCTTCATCTTTTTCCTCCTTCTCTTCCTCCTCCTTCCAGGCTCATTTTATTTATGTGTGTATGCACGTGCACTCAGGGAGGCCGGAAGCAGACACTGGAGCTCTTGGGGTGGGATTTACAGGCTTTTATGAGCTGCCTGAAGTGGGTGTTGGGATCTGAAATCTGGTCGTCTGATAGACAGAGCAATAAGCGCTCTTAACCACTGAGCCACCTGTCCAGCCCAGAAGTTACTTCTTTAAAATTTAATTTTCTCATTTTCAAAGTGAGAGTATTTGATTCTGTTCAGTTCAGAAATTTTGTGACTATTGAACATTTTGTCTACATCCCCCTCCTCTGTGGGGCTAACTGCCACATTCCTCTAAGTTCGCAGTCTCTGGGCGATATGGCTCCAAGTTCCGAACACCTCCCTCTAGTGAGAATTTTGACATTTTTGTTTCTTTAAAAAACACAGGGCCTGGAGAGATGGCTCAGAGGTTAAGAGCTCTGACTGCTTTTCCAGAGGTCCTGAGTTCAATTCCCAGCAACCACATGGTGACTCACAACCATCTATAATGAGATCTAATGCCCTCTTCTGGCCTGCAGGTGACCATGGGGGTCATGTATTGTACACATAATAATAAAAAAAAATCTTAAAAAAAAAAACTCCACAGAAATGTTATGGGAATATGTTTCTATTTTAATCCCAGGTGTGGGGATATGAGGCTGCTTCACGGCAGCTGATTATTTGCCTTGTGCTCTGGTGGGCGTATGGTTTTGCCAGCTGCGTATAGTTTCTATGAGTGTGTGATGTTTGGAATTCTGGGAACTTTTCAGAGGATATATAAGTGCTAGGGTCCCGAAGGGTTGTTGTTGTTGGCTGGTTGGTTGTGGTGTGTCAAGAAGTCGTGTGAAAAGAAATGAGAAGACATTAGCTGTCCTGACGGTGAGGATCAAACCTGTCCCCAAGGAGCTCTATGCCCCTAACCAGCAGGAAGTCAGCCAAGCATGGTTTTACCCCCTTTCCGCTCTGTCCTTTTTTCTCTCCTATCCAGTGTTAGGGTGTTAGTAAGGGAGAAGAGTGGAAGAGAGGAAGGAACCCACAAATGCTGCCTATACCTTCCCAATAGGAACTAGCTCAGATTTGCATATCCTTCAAGAACAGGGTCCCACAAGGGGCTCTCTGTCTTCCACAGCAGCTGCCTCCGCACCCCAGTCTGTTGTCGCCTGATGTGATTGCTCCAGCACCAATGGCTTCGCTATTCCTAGTAGTAATTCTAAACACGGGTGTTTCCATGTGTGCAGCAGCAGGAAGGGCTGTAAGCAATGAAGTCTGGGGCAATCTGCTTTGGTTGCTGCATAATTTGCATAATATGTGGCTTTTGAGGGAACAAGCCATCCTAAAGTACCTGGGCATGGTTAAAGGCGGCCTCTCTCTTGGGTAACTCAGCGGTCTTCTTCGGTTGAGCTGCTGGTCTGTTTAGTAGTTCTGCTTTACCCTCAGAGGAACTAGCTTCCAACTGTTGACTTCTTTGGCCCCTCGACAGATCTGTACACCCCTGTGGAACACCCCTGCTAGCAGGGGCCTCTTTGCCTTAAGAGACAGCTGCAGTCTGTTGTCACTTGCTGCGGTTTGTGGCTGTCCACTTTGTGGATAACATGAGGTGACGTCAGTGTGACTGCCAGCTCATATTATTCTAATAAATTAATTGATTCCAAATTGACGGAGAACAGACATGGTGGTATCTGTTTAAAATGCTGGCACTTGGGAGGTGGAGGCAGGAGGATCAGGAGTGCCAGGCCATCCTCTGCTACAGAGCACATTTGGAGTCAGTCTGGACTACTTGAGACCTTGTCTCGAGAAAACAAAAGCAAACAAACAGATGAAGAAATCAGTCTATTTGCAAAGGGCCCAGGGGTATCTCAGTTTGGCCTGCTCTCTACCCTTCAGGCCATCGGGTCTTTCTTGTACTGAGCTATCTCCAGAGGCAGGTGACTTGGAGAGCCACCTTGGTCTGTTCTCTACACTTGGCACACTTTGTGATCCTACCAGTCACCCATGCAGGTGGACACTGTGTCCCCAGTTAAAGCTAGGAAGCAGAGGACGCACAGAGTTGTCCATTTACCAAAGGCTACCAGTGGTTCACTGGCAGGCCTGGCAGGTCCGACTGTGGCCCCAATGTCACCTTGTCTGGCCACAGAGCTCTTTCAGCCGGGAACAGGCTGTACAGATAATAGTCGTATCACTTTGCAAACTATCTCCACATCCTGCCACCTCCCGGGACACTCACAGTGACAGAGAGGCATGGCAGAGCAAGAGGGGACTGAGGCCCAGCCTGGCTTTTCTACTTTATTACACAGAGCCAAGCTGAAAACCTAGGAAGCCTCACTCCTGGCTAGAACATTCTCGCTTCTCCAGTGTTTTCTAGTCAGAGAGGAGCCTATACCAGGGAAGGATGTGAGCCTAGGAGAAACAGGGAAATAGTCACACCCAATAACTGACAGAGAGGAGAGCCAGAGGCCAGTGCTAGGATAGGTCATGGGTCCCTCAGGTGACTTTGGTTGCCAGGAGATGGGGCAGGAGTAGTTTCCAAGGACAGCCTGGAACAGTGGCTGAAGGGAGCTGCTACGTCCCTAACTGCTCCACTGAGCAAAACAGCCGCTGCCTTCACTTGGGGCAGGGGGCTGCAGCTGAGTGTCTCTCTACAGAGTTCAAAGAGGCCTTTTCGCTGTTTGACCGGACTCCAACGGGAGAGATGAAGATCACCTACGGTCAGTGTGGGGATGTGCTACGGGCCCTGGGCCAGAACCCCACCAACGCGGAGGTGCTTCGTGTGTTGGGCAAACCCAAGTCTGAAGGTCAGTGTGGGGTCAATGTCTAAGTGGGATTGATCTCAGCCCCCATAGACAATGGGCTAATAACTGGACCCAGTGCTGAGTTATACAGACACTCGTTCCTTTCAATCCTGGTGGCGTATCTCCGTGGCTCTGCCTGTCGCTGATGGAGTGTCTCATCCAGCTGGGGCCTAAGCCCTGTGCTGCTGGGGCTGAGAAGGGACCTCTTGGCCCGCTCCTCCCCCGAGCATCGACTTACGTGGTGGTTTCTGTCTGCCCCCATGCCCTTCGGAAGAGATGAGTTCCAAGACACTGGACTTCGAGATGTTCTTGCCCATCCTACAGCACATCTCCCGCAACAAGGAGCAGGGCACCTACGAGGACTTCGTGGAAGGGCTGCGGGTCTTTGACAAAGAAAGCAACGGCACTGTCATGGGGGCCGAGCTTCGGCATGTCCTTGCCACCCTGGGTATGTCAGGCGGGCAGAGATGAAAGCTGCATGAGAGTGGCTGGATAAGCGGGGCCAAATGGCGTGTGGTGGGATGTACCTAAGGGTCCCTGCATCTGGCAAATCCTAACCCAGGGCCTGTTTTCCTGGACTCTGTGGAACCCTGCCTCCCCATCTATGCCAGGAACTGGGGTTACCCCCAGGAGCTGAGAGAGGAGAGCAGTTGGCAGAGCAGGGGTTAATTCTGAAGCCTGGCATGGACTGTGCTCTGGGCAGAAGGCAGAGGCCCCAGAGTGTGCCCCGGAATACTTGACCTCCCACTTTCCAGAGCCTTCGCCAAGACTTGGCATTAACCATTTCTCAGACTCAGGGTGGGCTTTAACCCTTATGAGTGCCTCAGTTTCTCCTTCCACTTCTCTGTCACTTGTCATTAAGAGCCTGTTCTCACACCCTCAGGAGAGAAGATGAGTGAGGCCGAGGTGGAACAGCTGTTGTCTGGGCAGGAGGATGCCAATGGCTGCATCAATTATGAAGGTATGATCCTGCCTTGCTTTCCAGGGTGCCCAGGGTAAGGGAGTGGGGTGGGATGGGATGGGCCAGCCCAGAGGCCTCAGGATGTTCTTCTCAGATGGGTTGTGGCAGATTTTCACAGGATGCTGTGTTTCCATATTAGGAGTGACTATCTGGTATAATGGAAGGGACATTAAAATGTATATTTATTGTTATTAGTGTGTACATGCGACATAAGTGCAGGAATGGGCATACGCGTGTGTTCAGAGGTCAGAAGACTATTTTCAGCAATCAGTACTTCCTTCTAGCATTGGTTCCTGGGGATTGAACTCAGGTGGTCAGGCATTTGTAACAAGCATTTTTTACCCACTGATTCATCTCATTGGCCCAGGACCTTGTGTTTAAGAGACAAGTCTGTGATAAACCATCTGTGTGGCTTGGATCAAGTCACCTACCATCTCTGAGCCTCAATCTTCTCAAATGGGGAGTGGGCGTGCTGATGCCTTCCTGTAGGGGCTTGGCCTGTTGCTATATTTTCTAATGCTGATTGCTGGCCTCCAAGATCTGGCTGCTAGCAGATGAGCACATTCTCACATACACCAAGTGATGTTGTTTAAATCTTGCACCCCGGGCTGGAGAGATGGCTCAGAGGTTAAGAGCACTGGCTGCTCTTCCAGAGGTCCTGAGTTCAATTCCCAGCAACCACATGGTAGCTCACAACCATCAATAATGTGATCAGATGCCCTCCTCTGGCCTGCAGGTGTACATGCAGGCAGAACACTGTGTGCATAATAATCAATAAATCTTTTACCCCAATTTAAAGTTAGCTGGTTAATAAAATTAGCTAGGAGCCTGTAACTGGGCAGAAGAGAAGTAGGTGGAGCTTAGGTTCCCAGGCTTGGGGTTCGATGGGGACTGCAAGGGAGAGAAGCAGGAGAGGAGGAAGTCACCATGGGGTAGTAAGGACCGTGAGCATGTGGCCTGATGGAACAGAATCAGTCCAGGCAGGAACAATTACGGCAAGTGACTTGGGGTGTGCAGCTGGGAAATAGCACTACCTTAGAGGGTTGATATCCATCCAGTTATGGTGCTTAAAGCCTTTATTAATCGAAAAGGTCTCTGTCTCAATTGTTTGGAAACTAGCTGGGGTGGAGAATCGCTCTAGAGTCTATTATCCTTTTCTGCAACACCGTCCTTAAGGTTGTGGGGATCTGTTGTGATGATGTCATTTGTGTCATCTGTCTAGTGTTGGCACAGAGGGGACACATAGCAGAGTTTAGGTCCATTCCCTCTCATGCCTTCCCCAACAACCCTCCAACAAGAGGACCTCCACCTGCAGAAAGGGCACGGCAAGGTTGGAAGTGTGGGGAACAGGAAGCAGTTTAAGGAGTGCTGAGGAGGGCAGGGCCGAGGGACACTCGGTGTGGCTGACGCTTGCTTCCTTTCCCTAGCCTTTGTCAAGCATATCATGTCTGGGTGAAGAGATTTCTCTGGTGAGTTCTGCCTCGTCCTCAAAGTCCTTTCCCGGCTTATGGACAGCACCCTATGCCCTGGGAATTCTTCTGTGCCAGCCATGTGGGGCCAACATACGAGGGCAGCCTGGAGCTAGCAGCTCAGTGCTGGCTCTAGCCCTCTCTCCTTTCCTGCCGACCTCTTGCTCCGCCCTGTCTTCTGCCTTGTCTGAGTTAGGGTTTCTCTTGCTGTGATAAACACCACAAAAGCAACCTGGCGAGGACAAGCTTTATTCAGCTTGCAGCTCTCAGGTCACACTTCGTCACTGAGGGAAGTCAGGGCAGGAAGTCAATGCAGGAAGCTGAGGGCAGGAACTGAAGTCGAGGCCACGGAGGAACGCTGCTTGCTGCCTTGCTCCTCATGGTTTGCTCAGCCCACTTTCTTACACAATTCAGGGGTGTCCAGGGGTAGCACTTCCTCTAGTGGACTGGGCCTTCCCACAGCAATCATTAGTTAAAAAAATAAATAAAACAAAAAACCCTACAGACTTGCCTACAGGCAATCTGATAGAAGCATTTTCTCAATTGATTTTACTCTTCTCAGATAACTCAAGTTGGCAAACAAACAAACAAAACAAAAACCCAAAAACCTCCGACCAGGACATGCCCTGTGTTGTTTCAACCTTTACTGCTATGCCTCCTTCCTTGTCTCTCCCTGGGCACAGCACAGGCTCTTGGGTGTGACAAAGCCCCACCCCAGATCGAAGGCCCTGGCTTATGCCTCTTTACTTCCGTCCCTTGGTGTAGGGCTTTCCCGGTGATGTGGGATTGTGGGAGGCTGACATGCTCCCTTCATCTAACACTTTCTTTCAGGTGCTTGGCCCTGGGAGACCCATGGTGGCTGTCACGGAGTCTTGGCCTCACAGGCCCATAACATCCCCTGTAAATAAAGAGTCCTAGCACAGAGTATCACCGATCCCTCAGTTGTTTTGGTTGTTTCTTTAAAAACCTAATTAATGGAGTTAATTCGTGTGTGCGTGTGAGAATATCACCTGAGGCCTTGTGTTCTCGAGAAATGAATTGTATCTGGGAGCAGGAAGACGAGGACAAAAGGCCAAGGATGTGGAAATAGTGGCATCAGACACGTGCGCGAGAGGCCTCTGAAGGGCCCACAAAGCACCTTTTCCACCCTGTCTCCCCTCAGCAGAAAGTGGGAAGCAGGACACTTGGGCTTCCTCTCCTTTTCCTCCTCCTTCAAATGGTGCCAGGCATGGAGACACACACCTGAGACCCCAGTAGTGGAGCGGTGGAGGCAGGAGGTTCAGACCATCTTCAGCTACATAGTGAGTTTAAGGCTAGCCTGGGCTACATGAGACCCTGCTTCAAAAATAAAAAATAAAATGCTAGCTCGGTGTTAGCGCTACAGTGTGTGCAAGACCCTATGTTAGACTCCCTAGCTCTTTATTTTGTTTTTTTTGTTGTTGTTGTTTTTTGTTTGTTTTCGAGACAGGGTGTCTCTGTGTAGCCTTGGCTGTCCTGAACTCACAGCGATCCACTTGCCCCTGCCTCTGCCTCCCAAGTGCTGGGATTAAAGGCGTGCTCCACCATGCCTGGCTCCCTAGCACTTTAAATATGTGGTTACATACCTAGAATACAGACTTCAGTATGGTAACCATTTTAAAATCCACTCAATAATGTTAAGACTGTTTACATTGTGAGGCTGGAGAGACGGTTCATTGGTTAAGAGTGCTTGCTGCTCATCCCGAGGACCCTGAATTTGGTTCCCAGCAGCCATGCCCAGAGGTTCACAACCACCTACAACTCCAGCTGCAGGGGGTCTGATGTTGTTTTCTGGCCTCTGAGGACACCTTCACACACATGGTACACACACACACACACACACACACACACACACACACACACACACACGCACATGCATGCATACACACACACACACACGCAGTCTTTTTAAAATTAATTTATTCATATTACATCTCAATTGTTATCCCATCCCTTGTATCCTCCCTCCCTCCCATTTTCCCCTTACTCCTCTCCCCTATGACTGTGACTGAGGGGGACCTCCTCCCCTGTATATGCTCATAGGGTATCAGATCTCTTCTTGGTAGCCTGCTATCCTTCCTCTGAGTGCCACCAGGCCTCCCCATCCAGGGGACATGGTCACATAATGGGCACTAGAGTTTGTGTGAAAGTCAGACCCCACTCTCCACTCAACTGTGAAGAACGTCCTGTCCATTGGCTAGATCTGGGTAGGGGTTAAAAGTTTACTGCATGTATTGTCCTTGGCTGGTGCCATAGTTTGAGCAGGACCCCTGGGCCCAGATCTGCCCATCATAATGTTCTTCTTATAGGTTTCTAGGACCCTCTGGATCCTTCTATTTTCCCATTCTCCCATGCTTCTCTCACCTAGATTCCCAATAGGATGTCCTCCCCTCTGACCCACTTTCCTGGTGAGTGAAGACTTTCATGGGACATGCCCCTTGGGCTAGTGTCCAGATATAAGTGAGTATATACCATTTGAGTCTTTCTGCTTCTGGGTTAACACACTCATTATGATCATTTCTAGTTCAATCCATTTGTCCACAAATTTCGGGAATTCCTTGTTTTTAATAGCTGAGTAGTATTCCATAGTGTAAATGTACCACAGTTTCTTTATCCATTCTTCTACTGAGGGACACTTAGGCTGTTTCCATGTCCTGGCTATTATGAATAAGGCTGCTATGAACATGGTTGAGCAAATGTTCTTGTTGCACACACAGCCTTAAATAGGGGTTCACATGAGCTGGAGAGGTAGCTCAACGGCAGAGCCCTTGCCTAGCATGCAAAGGCCTCTGGGGCCCTTCCCCCATGAGTACTAGTCCTGCCCCCACGCGAGTCAATCAGCACTCTGTGTTCTGCTTTAGTGACTTGGACTGTTTACTCGGGCTCAGTGAACTCTCGCAGAGTTTGTCCCTTTGTGATTGTCCTTTCCTTTCAGTGTCATCCATGTTGCAATTTGTGTCAAGACTGTCGTCTTTTTTTTAGAGCTGAGGACACTCCACTGTATTGTCCCGACAGAGCATGGTTTGCTTTTGGCCCTGGCTTCTTTTGTTTGTTTGTTTTTTGTTTTTCGAGATAGGGCTTCTCTGTGTAACATCCCTGGCTGTCCTGGACTTGCTTTATAGACCAGACTGGCCTCGAACTCACCGCAATCTGCCTGCCTCTGCCTCTCAAATGCTGGGATTAAAGGCATGCGCCACCATGCACGGCTCTTGGTCCTGACTTCTTGACGTGGGTGCCTGAGGTGCTTCCTGTGAGCGTGAAGTGCCTTGTACCTGCTCCATCTCTGCTTGTTCCCGAGCACTGGCTGTTCTTGCAGAGGATCCAGATTCAGTTGCCAGCATGCATGTGGTAGCTCACAACTGTCTATGACTCCAGTTCTTGGGGATTCAATTCTGGCCTCATCACTACACACACACACACACACACACACACACACACACACACACTGCACAGACAAACATGCAAGCAAAACATTCATATGTGTAAAAGTAAATAAGTAGGGCGTGGTGGTGCACGGCTTTAATCCCAGAATTTGGGAGGCAGAGACAGGCGGATCACGGTGAGTTCCAGGCCAGCCTGGTCTACATAGTGAGTTCCAGGCCAGCTTGGTCTGCATAGTGAGGTCCAGGCCAGCCAGAGCTACATAGAGAGACCCTGTTTCAAAAAACAAACCCAAAGGGGAAAAAAAGTAAGTAAATCTTAAAAAAAAAAAAAGAAAATAAATCTGTAAAACCTCTAAACAACAACAACAACAGCAGCAGCAACAACAACCAACCAAACAACCCACCCAGATCAAACAACAAATGAAAGTGCATTCATTGGTTTCCTTCCTACGGAGGTCCAGTGCTGGTGTCATCATCGTCATCATCGTCATTGTCATCGTCACTCTCAGGAACTTAAACCCCTTTACAGGCTGCCTTCCCACGTGTGAGCTGTCCTGGCTACCTTCTCACCACCTTGTCTACTGAGGAAAAAGCTCGGGAGCATTTCCTGCTCCTTTAAGGTCTTTAGGAACTGGCATGACCAATATGCTCCGTTAGTGGTGTTGGGGGCCGTCAGGTGAAGCTGGCAGAAACTCCTGTCCTTTTACCTCAATGGGGAAGAGTGAAGGAAGGCTCAGGCTTGGCCCCGTTCTGTGGGTTGATGAGAAGTGATGGGACACAGGGCAGCTGCTATGCGGAAGGAAGACTGGCTGAGTGTACCCATAAGGCCCCTCTCTGCCACTCAGGGTGTAAGACAGTAAGCCAAGGTCTCAGTCCAGGTTTCCATGGAGCTGTCGGCTCTAGAGAGGAAGTGCAGCTTTGTGGAAAGTTTCCCTTCTCAGAGGGAATGGTTTAGAGGCAGCAGACTGGCTTGGAGCAGGCAGGCCTGACACTCCCCCTCCCAACTACACCCTCAGCTTCCCCAACTCTGCACCAAGCTCCTGATCCATCGTGCAGTCTCTAGGACCTGTGAGGAGAATATGAGGAAAGCGGACCCCAGAGATGATGTGGCCATGAAACAGGGTCTTTTGAGAACAAAGGCAAAGTTCAGAGTGATAGTAAAAATCACCGTCAATGTCCTGAACCCTGCTCTGTGCCTGCCCCTGTGCTGAACAGGTCACAGCCATTGCCAGGAGGCAGGAGCTACTGTCCCTATTCAGGAACATTAAAATACAATAGCCACAGCGAGGGCTGGGAGTGTAGCTCAGTGGTCAGCTCTTGTCTACCATCTGAGCTTCGTTTCCCACCAATAACAACAACACATGGTGGCGCACGCCCGTAATCCCAGCACTCGGGAGGCAGAGGCAGGTGGGTCTGTGTGAGTTTGAGGCCAGCCTGGTCTACACAGAGAAACCCTGTCTTCAAAAACCAAAAACCAAAAACCAAAAACCAAAACCAAACCAAACAACAAAAAAACCCCAAAACAATAAACTACAACAACAGCAACAACCATCTCTGTCCCCCAAAAAACCAACCAAACAAAAACCTCACAAAACCCAACCAAACAAAAACCCTCAAAACACAAAACAACAACAAATAAACAAACCAAAACAACAGCATCAACAAACCGGCCCAGATACTTCTGGGTTGGTGCGATGGTTGCACTGTCAACCTGACACAGTCTAGAATCACCCGGCAAGGGAGTCTAACCACAGACTATCTGGATTAGGCGGGGCTGCTGGGCTTGTCTGAGGGTGAGAGGGATTACCCTGTTTACAGTAGTTGAGGTGTGAGGAGGACCCACCATTCCCTAGTAGAGGATCCTGGGTTGTATAGGAGTGGAGAGAGCCAGAAGAAGGCAACTTGACAATGCGTCACACAAGGACCTGTGATCTCCCCAGCCGTGGGCTTCTGGCCAGGTTTACAGTATCAGATGTTAATTTCCTCCTGTGAAGCAGGTCTCAGACTTGCTACATCTTGCCTGGCTGATCAGTAAAGTGGCAACCTTAAAGTTATTTTAACCCTTCAAGATCTGAGTCAGGCTGGCCCCTTCCCTATTGCTTTCCTCACCGTCGTAGATAAACACTCCCGTTAAACAGAGGCCTTAGCTTTTTCTCCTTAACAGAGTCACTAAGTGGAGAGCCAAAGCTATCCGAACTGGAGACCAGGATTTCTAGCTCATGCAACCTCCCTAAGGCAGCGTTTAGCACAGCGCCACCATGTGTTTGGCATGGAAGGGCCATGTTCCGTCCTCACCACTAGGTGGCAGACCTGCAACAGCGTGCCGCCACCAGGAGGCTCAAGTGTCATGAGGTTCATAGCCTGGGCTGGAAGAAACTTCAGAAGTCACTTAGCTTATCTTTGGGCCTTTAGACAAATGGAGATCTTGTTTATTTTAAAAGAAGCACTGCAATTAGTTAGCCTGAAAGCTTCATTTACAAGATTGTGCAATGACGGTCACAGAGAGGACACTGTTGTGTAAATACGGTTTCCCGGCACGACTCCGTTTGGCTCCTGAGATCATGTACCCACTTTGCCTTCGTCCCATAGCTTGTAAGGTAAGAGGCGGACTGCGCGCGCGCGCGCGTGCGTGCGTGCGTGCGTGTGTGTGTGTGTCTGCATGTGCATCTGTGGGTGCCCATGGAGGCAATAAGAGTGTGTCAGGTCTCCCAGATCTGGAGTTACAAGTAGTTGTGAGCTATCTGATTGGTTGCAGGGAACTGAACTCCGATCCTGGAAAAGCAGCAGTCTTAACTGATGAGCTGTCTTGCCTGCCCTCTACTTTTTATTTTGTTTTTTGCAACTGGCTCTCTCACTGAACCTGGAATAAGACTAGTTGGAGAGTGAACTCCAGGGATTCTCCTAGCTCTACTTCTCCAGCGTAGGGATTACAGAGTGTACTGGCTAGGTTTATATCAACTCCATGCAAACCAGAGTCACCAGAGAGAAGGGAGCCTCAACTGAGAAAATGCCTTTGTAAGACTGGGCTGTAGGCAGGCCTGTAGAACATTTTCTTAATTAGTGATGGGGGCAGGGCCCAGCCCATTGTGGATGGTGCTGTCCTTGGGCTGCTGGTCCTGGGTTCTATAAGAAAAAAGGCTGAGCAAGCCATGAGGAGCAAGCCAGTAAGCAGCACCCTTCCATGGCCTCTGTACCAGCTCCTGCCTCCTGGTTCCTGCCGTTTGAGTTCTTGTCCTGACTTCCTTCAGTGATGGGCTATGGTGTAGAAGTGTAAGCCAAATAAACCCTTTCTTTCCCTAGTTACTTTTGGTCATGGTGTTTCATCACAGCGGTAAGAACCCTGATGAAGACACAGAAGCAGGCTGCTGAATATGTGTTTTTGTATGTGGGCGCTGAGGTTCTGAACTCAGCTTCTCAAGCTTGTGTTGGATAAAAATAATCTTGAGTATGTGTGCTTTGGACCTTAAGTGGTGAGAGATATGTGAATGTATACTAGTAGATTTTGTTTTTTGAGACAGGGTTTCTCTGTGTAGTCTTGGCTATCCTTGACTCACTTTGTAGACCAGGCTGGCCTCAAACTCACAGAGATCCGCCTGCCACTGCCTCTACGTGGGCCACCACAGCCCGACAC
The DNA here is from genome assembly GCF_903995435.1 of Acomys russatus. Classification (NCBI taxonomy): domain Eukaryota; kingdom Metazoa; phylum Chordata; class Mammalia; order Rodentia; family Muridae; genus Acomys; species Acomys russatus. The sequence continues at coordinate 30,795,094 of NC_067152.1, forward strand.
TAATAGATTCTTTAGGAAACAAAGTCACAAGCCGGGGATGGTGGCGCACGCCTTTAATCCCAGCACTCAGGAGGCAAAGGCAGAGGCAGGTGGAACACTGTGAGTTCGAGGCCAGCCTGTTCTACAAAGTGAGTCCAGGACAGCCAAGGCTACACAGAGAAACCCTGTCTCAAAAAACCAAGCCAAACCAAATCTAAGACCATTCCTGACAACACAAGTTGGACTTTCCTCTTTTCCAGGCCAGCATACCTGTGTGCACAGGGCGTGGCTGCCTGCTCTCCAGTTTGTTCTACCTTGTGCCTCATTTCCCTCCAAGTGATGCATTTTCATATTTACAGTCTGAATGTTGATTAATCTCTTTGTCAGGAATGATAAAGCTAAGGTCCAAAGAGAGGTCGTGGAATTCTGGTCCTGCTCTGCTGTGCACATAGATGAAGTCATGTTTGCTACTTATAACATTTAATTGACTAATTTGTTGTTTTAAAGAATGAAAATTCCAACTGCTCTATTTTTACCAATAAAAGACTCAGGAGTCAGATGCTGGGGTGAAAACCTGCTAGATCAGAGAGGCAGAGAAAGCACCCAGCTGACCTTCCTACTCAGCTCTCAGAGGAAAAAGCCCGAAAAGCCGATAGCCCAGGAGGAAAAGGAAAAGGGGGAGGGGGAAGCCCAAAGCTTGCCAACTCAAAGCTCAAAAGCCTAAAAGCTCTTTCTTCCTACCCACGCCCTCTTAAATACCTTTCAACTCAAAGTCCCTCCTACTCTTTAATCCCCGTCAGCTGGTTTCTCCTCCACCTCTTGACCTTAGGGTTAACTATATTAAGTCCTGTGTATGGACAGCTCTTGGATTAAAAGTGTGTGTTAAGGCTGAGCCACACCATAATCACCTGTTTACCATAAACACAAAGTTCTTGGGTTAAAGGTGTGTGTTAGCGCTGAACCACACCAAACAAGAAACAGGTGTTTTACAGTTCACAATCTCAGGGTTCACAATGGGATCAAATATCCTGCAACATATATTTAGTTATTGGGTGGTGTGTGTGTCATGTTTGTATTTCTTACTATAAGTGTGTGTGTGCGTGCATGTGCACCTGTGTGCACTCGGGTGCAGAGGCCAGAGGTGGACACCAGCTGTCTTTCTCCCACCCTCCCTCTCTCTGTTTTGAGACAGGGTCTCTCACTGAACCGGAAGCTTATTTATTTGGCAAAGCTGGCTCCCCAGTGAGCTCCAGGAACCCACTTGTTTCTGTGCCTGCTCCCTCTCCGCACCCTAGAACTGGGGTTACAGGCACAGGCCATCCTATGCCAAATTTTATGTAGGTTCTGAGGATCCAAACTCAGACGCATACGTGGCAGGCACTTGACTGCCCGAGCTAATCCTCCAGACTTTACTAATGTGTTTAAATCTCACTTGGAACTCAGGTCTTCTAAGGTTTGTTTTTTTTTTTTTTTTTTTTTTTTTTTTAGCTCCCTTGCCACAGCTTTAAGCCTATAATAAGTAGCTCTTAGCTGTCTCCCTCCTGATGTTGTGTGGAAGAACGCCGTGGACCTCTCCTCCACCTCCTCCAGCCCGTTCAGCCCCCGTGGATTCCCACCTTCACCTCCCTCCTCATACAATTGTTTGCAAACCACATTGTTAGGGTTTTCCTGCCCGAGGACCAGGCATTCCTTTTGGGATAGAAACGGACTTCTCAACCATAAAAGCCTCTTGCAGGCGTGCGTGCGTGCGTGCGCTCCTTTCCCAAGAACGGGCTTTGTACTTTGCTATCATATTTTCCAGGGGGTCAGAGATCCATAAAAGGTCAAGAACTGCTGCTAGGAGGCCTTGTGGGATTCTGTTTATCTTCTTGCTGGCTGCTTTGACATTGCATCTGGCCAGGCCAGTCTTCCTCCCAGGCCACCATGAACTTGACAACAGTTAATCTCCTTGGTCCTCCCCCCAACAATGTGCTTAGTTTCTGCTCCTCCGCTGCCCCCAAGCTCCCTTGCTCCTTGCCCCTCAGCTCCCCTTCCCCCTGCCCCCACAGCTCCCCTTCCCCCTGCCCCCCAGCTTCCCTCCCCTGCCCCCAGCTCCCCTCCCCCTTGCCTCCTGTCCCCCATCTCCCCTTCCCCTGCCCCCCATCTCCCCTGCCTCCTGCCCCCCAGCTCCCCTTTCCCCTATCCCCCCAGCTCCCCTTCCCCCTGCCCCCAGCTTCCCTTCCCCCTGCCCCGCATCTGCCCTTCCCCCTGTCCCCCATCTCCCCTTCCCCCCATCTCCCCTGCCCCCTGCCCCCTCAGCTGCCCTTTCCCAGTCCTTGGGGCTCACTTGGTTTAGAGAGGAAGTTGCAGCTCTTTCTCCTGGTCTCACTTTTGGCAGCAGGGGCCTTCTTGCCATCACTGTCTGAGGTCCTCTCACCACAGAGCCAGCCTGCTCAGGAACTCGCAACCTGCATTCTTCTGCTTTTTGTTACCACACCCTGTGCTTTTTGAAGCTCTTTCCAGAACTTTCTGGATCTGTATAGAGCAGTAATTCCCTCACCTGGATGCAGACGCTCACCTGGATGACATCATTTTCCAATTTCTTTCTTTCTTTCTTTCTTTCTTTCTTTCTTTCTTTCCTTCTTTCTTTCGGGAGGGGGCCAGTTGAGACAGGGTTTCTCTGTGTAACCTTGGCTGCCCTGTGTAACCTGGCTTTGTAGACTAGGCTGACCTCAAACTCACAGCGATCTGCCTGCCTCTGCCTCCCAAATGCTGGCATTAAAGGTGTGTGCTACTATGTCTGGCATTTTCTAATTTCTTTAATCAGCACCAGTGGCTTACACTGCGTCTTCCTCCCTCAGACAGGAGTGTTCCCTCCCCATCTTCTTCCTCCCTCAGACAGGAGTGTTCCCTCCCCATCTTCCTCCCTCAGACAGGAGTGTTCCCTCCCCATCTTCCTCCTCCCTCAGACAGGAGTGTTCCCTCCCCATCTTCTTCCTCCCTCAGACAGGAGTGTTCCCTCCCCATCTTCCTCCCTCAGACAGGAGTGTTCCCTCCCCATCTTCCTCCCTCAGACAGGAGTGTTCCCTCCCCATCTTCTTCCTCCCTCAGACAGGAATGCTCCCTCCCCATCCACTTGATGTTTCCTACTAGTTTAGCTTTTCTTCAGACTGGGTGCATTGTCAAATAAGAATAAGTTCCCTCTCACAAACACTAGTCATATACAGAAAAGTATATGCACTTTCAAAGATATTTATTTATTTAGATTTTAAAAACGTTTTTCTTTCTCTTTCTTTTTGTTGTTTTTTGTTTTTCAAGGCTCCAACGACAGCCTCCTTGGTCCTGCCCTTCTTCCACTCTATTCCTATCCATACCAGTAGAAAAGAAGAGTGTAGGGCTGGAGAGCTGGCTGCTCTTGCAGGGGATCCAGGTTTGATTCCCAACACCCGCATGGTGACTCACAACTGTCTGTAACTCTAGTTCCAGCAGATCCAGTGCCCTCATCTGACCTCCACAGGCACCAGGCACACATGCGGTGCGCAGACATACATGCAGACAAAACATCCATACTCCAAAAAAAAAAAAAAAAAAAAAAAAGCAAAAGTCCTGGCATAAAAAGTCCCGGTGGGGATATAGTGTATTACCTTACTATGTATTTGAGATATCTTGATGCTGTTATTGTTTGAATTTGAATTAATTCTCCCCTCCTGGAAACAGAACCCAGAGTCTTGCGTACCACATTGTGTCACAAGGACTCTTCCTAGGCCTTAAATTAGAATGTAGCCTTCGTGATATATGCTTATGTCTGGTTTCTTACAATGGTGGCTGATATTTTGCCTGGATATTTGGGGGTTTTTCTAGACTTGAATAGCATCAAATTCTTGCTGTTAAGCCTGGCATGGAAGCAGAGTCATGTGTTGTGGACAATGCATATAAAATGTACAAAGCAGAAGGCAAATGGTGCAAGACAGGCACTGAAAAAGGAAGCTGGGATGGACTGGTGAGATGGCTCAATGGTTAGGACCACTTGCTGTTCTTGCCAAGGTTCCTGGTTTGGTTCTGTTTGTTTGTTTTGAGACAGGATTTCTCTGTGTAGCCTTGGCTGTCCTGGACTCACTTTGTAGACCAGGCTAGCCTTGAACTCACAGTGATCCACCTGCCTCTGCCTCCCACGTGCTAGGGACTCAGGTGTGAGCCACCGTGTCCAGCTCTCCTGGTTTGGTTCTTATTACCCACATGGAACCATAAATAAATTTATTTTAAACATATTTTAAAACAATCCTGTGGCATTCATATCATTGTCCACTTACTAAAGATAAAAGCAATCCCCATGTAAAAGATGAGTGTGCTTGGTTATTTTTAGATGGAGAATTAAATCATGTCTAAGCATGTAGTTAAGAAAAAAAATGTAAGCTGGGCGTGGTGGCACAAGTCTTTAATCCCAGCACTCAGGAGGCAGAGGCAGGCGGATCTCTGTGAGTTTGAGGCCAGCCTGGTCTACAGAGTGAGTCTAGGACAACCAGGTCTACACAGAGAAACCCTATCTCGAAAAAACAAACATGTAGATCATCTTCAGTGTTTTCCAGAGATGACTGACATTTTGATTTTATAGTTGTCAATGCTGAAAATACTCTTTACACCAACACACAGTACAAAGTGGCAGCAACACATTCAGGGCCATTTCAGAAATTGCCGGAAATCTGCTCTAATCTCAACCCAGTTATATTTCTATTGTTTGAGAATTTCACGCATGCATATGAAGTTTTGATCAAATCCACTTTTTTTCCCCTCCCCTTCCAGCACCCCTGCCACCAGTCCCTTCCAACTTCTCTTCAAACCCACTGAGCTCACTTAGCACTGGCTGCGTGTGCAGAGATGTAGGGCTACCTGTTGGGCCCCTGAAGAAAGCTGACTTTCCACCAGCAGTTCTCCAACAGTCAACTTTGGGATGGGGTCCTTTGAATTCATCAGACATAGCCAAAGCTGACTTTCCACTTTGACCCTCCTGCCTTTATGTCCGGAGTGTGCTGAGATTGGAAATGTGTGTGTCACCACGCCCAGGGCCTTGCCCATGTTAGACAAGCGCTCTATAGACTGAGCTATATCCCAAATCCTCCTTTAATGATTCTTAAATAAAAGGCAAGGCAGCAACTCAAATTGCAAATTTCAAAATTAAACATCCTAACACAATCCAACCCAAAATTACACTAATTGAAGACATATTGAGGAATGACGGTAGGAAAATATTTAATGTCTGTGTTTTCAACAAGCTATTGTGTTTTTATAAAAATGGAAAACTTTGCATGCACAGGAGAAACACTGTAATTAACAGCACATGTCTTGGGCTGCTGAGATAGGTCAGAGGCTAAAGGTGCTTGCTGCCAAGCCTGAGGACTCAGGTTCAATCCCCAGGAGCCCTGTGGTGAGGGGAGAGAATTGACTCTTCCAAGTTGTCCCTTGACCTCCATGAATGCAGCCTCCCCTCCCTCAAATAAATGAATGTAGTAAAAAAAAAAAAATTAAATAGCATATGTCTCTAGTCTGAGCCAAGGTGTTTCCGGCAATGTTTATTGAAGCCTGGTGTGATGGTATGCAAAAGAAAAAAAATGTGCATGCTGTATTCAGAACAAAGACTGCAGCAAATCATGCGATGCAGCGTGGGTGGGAGCTGCCACAAGCAGCTCAGATTCGTCATGTGTTTCATTTTGAATTAACTTTTGGCCATAGCACATTAAAAAAAAAAAAAGTCTCGTACTGTTGCCAGGTCTTCTGGGACTCCCACATTCAGTTCTATTATTCCTCCATGGGGTGGTGATCTGCAGCTCAAGAGCGTGGGATCCTCGCGATACAGATGACACAACGCTCACCAAGCGGCGGCTGCGAAGGCGGTACCACTGTCTCCGTCAGCTTACATCTTGTTCAGCACATTGCCTTAGTGGTTCAGAAAAGGTGGAAAATGGGAGTTCATTTTACGTTTCTCGGCAAAGGAACGCTTAGAAAACGGGGTACTCAGGGCTAGAGAGGTGGCTTAGAGGTTAAGAGCACTGACTGCTCTTCCAGAGGTCATGAGTTCAGTTCCCAGCAACCACATGATGGCTCACAACCATCTATAATATGATCTAATGTCCTCTTCTGTCATGCAAGCAGAGCACTGTATATATGCTAATAAATAAATAAATAAATAACTCTTTTTGGTTGGATGTGGTGGTGCCGTAACTCAGGAGGCAGAGGCAGGCGGATCTCTGTGAGTTTGAGGCCAGCCTGGTCTACAAAGTGAGTCCAGGACAGCCAAGGCTACACAGGGAAACCCTGTCTTGAAAAACCAAACCAACCAAACAAAATGAGGCTCTCGTTGACTTAGGGTTGTCTGAAAGTGAGGGTCTAAATGTAGACCCAGAGGTCCAAAGTTAAAATCTAAGAAGTCGGATGAGGAAGGTAGATGAAGGCAGCCTTGAGGTTGTCTCAGGAAAAGAGTATGGGATGGCAAAGGGGCACCAGTAGAGGGAAGGGACGGACAAAATAGGGTAGTGAGGCAGGGGAGAAGGCAGGGTGGGCTCTTTCCTTCTGTTCCTTCCTGGGACTTCCTCATGGCTGTCAGGCCAGGCCTAAGGACTACCGGTTTTCTCAGGTTGAAAACAGGGAAGTGAGGCCTGCTGCTGCAGTGGCATCTACTCCAAGCTCACGGTCACCCTGCTCTTTGTCATCCTTTCAGGGAAAAGCTGAATCCCGGGTGGGGCGGGGGTGGGTGGGTAGTGCTGTGTCTCACCGAGGCCTTGGTCTAACGCCCGGCTTTTTCCGGTGCCGTATCAGGCAGGATTCAGCCAGGCAGAGCTGGTGATTTCTTGTTATAGTTAAGACAGGAAGTGGCCAAGGACCTAGAAATAGAGCAGTCTGTGGGGGTGGGAGGGTGGGACTGACCAGCCCTAGGTGCCTCCTGGGGCCAGTGACATACACAAAATTCCTGGACTTGGCTTGGGCTGAACGGCAATAGAGATCACTTCTTTGTGGGCTTCTCAGTTTTTTTTTTTTCCTCAGAAAAATAGGATATCCAAGCCGGGCGTGGTGGCACACGCCTTTAATCCCAGCACTCGGGAGGCAGAGGCAGGCGGATCGCTGTGAGTTCGAGGCCAGCCTGGTCTACAAAGTGAGTCCAGGATGGCCAAGGCTACACAGAGAAACCCTGTCTCGAAAAACCAAAAAAAAAAAAAAAAAAAAAGGATATCCAAGGGTGCTTTAGCCAAAAGATGGGAGCTTTCCCCACTGTCTCACAGAGCTAACTTGAAACAGTGAAGGGCGTCTGGCACCTTGCACAATATTGACAATAAAGGAGCCGGTGGCCTGTAGGGTCAGTGCTGAGTCAGAACCGACCTGTTTTTAATCCCATCTCTGCCACTAACTACCTGGGTGCTCTTAAACTAGTCACCCCCCCCCCCCCGCCCAGTCTCTCTGAGATTGTATTTTTTCTCACTGAAAATAAAGAGTATTATGGGGAAAAAAAATGTTCAGCCTGGTATCTAGTTCCTAATACTGCAGAATAAAGGCAGATGATAGAATAAAAATGAACACAGTGCATATCTTTTCATACCTCTAAGGCTCAATTTCCATCTCTATCAGATGGGCTGGTATGAGGAATATTTAAAGAAAAATATGGTGGGCACTCTCACTGTCAAGCTCCGACCCCTTGGGAGAGTCTCTGGAGGGGAGGGCCTGGACCAGGAGCTCATCACGGTGAGGAAAAGCCGACCCACGTGACGGGAGAGATGTACAACATTTCTTAGCCTGGAGACCTGTGGAGGTAACTCCCCTCACCCCCCTTTTTTTGGAGGGGGTGTTGGAGATCAAACCCCGGCTGGGTCCTGCATATGCTTAGTGAAGTGTACAGGAGTCCTAGCCTTGGAGAGTCACTGACTAGACGCTGCTCTGCTGAGAGAGAGGCTGGCGGAGTGGCAGACATAGCGGATATACATACCGTGTGCAGCGGCCAGAGCGAGGACTTCAGGTACCTCAGGGCTCTAGACTCCAGAGTCCCTCTTGTCCGTTTGTTCTGAGCCCTTGAGGGCACGGGCCCATTCGAGAGGCTGCTGAAAGGTAATGGCCACGTTGCCAGCAAAACAGACACCCAAGCTTTTGCGGAGTAGAGGGAGTCACAAATCTCTGCCGAGTCTGCAGGAGAAGAAAAGCTCCTCGGGTTCAGAAGAGATCAGTTCTCAAGCTTGGGATGAGCACGACGAAAGGGCTTGGATATAGCCACTGGGTGTGGGACCTCCCAAAGTTTAGCATGGAGCAGAAGACCTGGCCCAGCTCTTCAGTGACTTTGTCCAGCAGTGCCAATGCCATAGCTCACAGCATCCTCCTGCCTCAGTTCAGCCAGCACTGGTGGGAGGCTGCAACAATAGAGCAGTTGCTTTTGATTTGTAGCAGATGTTGGGCGGGGGCTAGATTGAGAACCCAGCGTCCTGTCAGTGAGCTCTTCATCTCTATAAGAAAATACTCAGGGTGTCTAAGTTACAAAGAGAAGACATCTATTTGGCTCACAGCTATAGAGGTTCAAAGGCACAATACCTGCATTAGCTCATTTCTAGAGGATCCTATGGCAAAGGACAGATGGCAAAGGGGAAATGCACGTTGGGGGAGCAGCACACAACAATGGTTGGCTAGGCTCACTCTGTAGGAGAGATTAACATGTTTTTGTGTTGATCCCAAGGGTGGGATGGGGAACAGACTTGTGAGAGAGCAGGATGTTTATCCTTTTGGGAGTCTAACCACTGAGTTGGAGAGCTTGGATGTTGCCAGCTGAAAACATCCTAGTAGAGACTCTGAGAGGAGACATACATATGAGCCTCAAACAAGAGGCTTGGGAAAGAGCACTTGGGGTTGTTTTGGGTGTTGATTGCAACACTTCAAGAGATGCTCCTTGACAGAACTGCTCCACCGAAAGCTTCAAGGCTTTGGACTCCAGCTGAGGCTTCAGGTTCCAGCTGAGGCTCCAGGTTCCAGCAGCAGCTTTGGTGGGATTGCTGGTCTGCTGAAATCCTGCTGACCACGCCAGGAGAATCGTTTCTCCTTGGAACTAATATCCTTAAGGTTTCGTTATTGTGTTCTTTAATCTCCTTTCCTATTGTTTGGGTTAGTTGGGTTGTAAGGGAGGTAGGCTTATTCAATAAGTTCATAATAAAATATAGTTGTTTGTTAAGAAAATTGAGCTTATCTCTCTCTCTCTCTCTCTCTCTCTCTCTCTCTCTCTGTCTCTCTGTCTCTCTTTTTTTTCAAGACAGGGTTTCTCTGCGTAGCCTTGGCTATCCTGGACTCGTTTTGTAGACCAGGCTGGCCTCAAACTCACAGAGATCCACCTGCCTCTGCCTCCCGAGTGCTAGAATTACTGGCGTGTGCCACCACTGCCAGACCAGACCTGCTCTTCTTATAATAACTTTCTTAGGAAGAAATACCAAAGAGATCTTAGGAGATCTGTTGACTTGGTCACATGTGTAGCACCTCATGCCTCCAGTGACTTATGACCTCCCACTAGGCTCCATGTCAGGGCCCATGCCGCCTCCCAGTGAACATAAACCGTGGTGATGGGGGTGGTGGTGGAGGTGGTGGTGGTGGGGTGCTGGTGGTGGGGATGGTGGTGGGGATGGTGGTGGTGGTGGTGGTGGGGATGGTGGGGATGGTGGTGATGGTGGTGGTGATGGTGATGGTGGTGGGGATGGTGGTGGTGATGGTGGTGGTGATGGTGGGGATGGTGGTGATGGTGGTGGTGGTGATGGGGTGGTGGTGGTGGTGGTGGTGGTGGGTGAGTGTGGTGGTGGTGATGGTGGTGGTGATGGTGGGGATGGTGGTGGTGGTGGTGGGTGGGTGTGGTGGTGGGGGTGTGTGGGGTGGGGTGGGATGGTGGTGGTGGGGCACAGTTAGACCACATCTAAGAAACAATAAGCACAAGCAAATTGATGCTAAGGCAAGCTGCAGGCTCATAGTTATCAAATACGTTTTCCATGCCAGCTACTGAGCTAAATGACCTTCATGTCAGTCCCATTTTATAGAGAGGGAAACAGAGGTTTGCATCAGTTAAGCAGCTTGCCAACGTAAACTGTGAAGCTGAGATCAAACCTGTAGCTATCTTCAACTAATCTCTCTTTCCCTCTCTTTAATGAAAACTTTATTTATTTGTTTATTTGTGTGTGCCTGTTTGTGTGCAAGTGTCACATTTAGGTGTGAAGGTCAAATCCTTCCTCCCTGCAGGCCTTAGGAACCAAAGTTGTCTGTGTACTTCCGAGTGCCTTTACCTGCGGAGCCATTTCAGGTGAATAAGAAATCCCTAAGAAGTCTAAAATGCATGCTGAGAGCTGGGCAGCACATTGTCCTTTTCTAGAGCCGGTCCCTGGATCGGGGGAGCTAGGGACTTTTAGAGAGGTACCACAACAGGAATTTGGGGCCAGGGCCGATTTGGAAGCCACGCAGCAGCCGCTGCCTGTATCTGAAGGAGGCCTCCCTCACCTTGGGGATTAGCTGCGGAAGGCTTACGGATTGTTCTGGGGACGTGGCACGGGTCATCGTGTGACGCCCTTGTGGGCACAGAGCTTCAATTCGGGCTTGACGAGGCAGACATGTATATGTGGAGCTGGGGTGGCAAGTTCTGGGGTTCTCATATTCTTCTCAGCGAAGGAAGGCTGGCTCCACGAAGGGGAAGCTTCTCTCGGAGCCTGAACCCAGGGCCCTTCGCCACCGCACCCTTAGCGTCCTGGGAGCCATCCGGCACATGGCAAACATTGCCTAGTGTGGGTGAGTGACTGAATGTTGAGTGAGAAGGCCACGTTCATTCCTTCCACTTTCCCTGACCAGTTCCAAGGGTGCTTTCTAAGACAGCCTCCAGAAGGCAGAAATTCTAAGCTATTACATTAAAAAAAAAAAAAAAAAAAAAAGTCAGTGTGAATTCTGAAAAGCCCATTCTTCTGCGAGCCAAGAAACAGCTGGGTCATTTCAGTGGGCAGAAGGAGATGCTCCGCCAAGCGTGTAGGAGGAAAAAAGCGTTTGAGCCACTAGGCTACACCACACTTAGTCTCCTCAGCTGGAGGAGCAAGTAGTGACGAGAACGCAATCCCTCTGTGCTCTGCAGCCTCAAGGGTTTTCCTAGCCTTGGACTCACACGACCAACGAGCCTTGAGTGTCTGTTGGGGTCAGAGGTGTGTGTGTGGGTGAGATTGATACTAAGGGGAAAGAACGGGAAACAGTTATTTTTACAGATACAGGAGGTGGGGAGGGGGTGGGAAGAGCGTAGAGAGAAAATGGAAAGGCCTTTTCACAACCCCAGTGGTGCTTGATGTCAGCGGCACCAGATTTAGAATCACCATGGAAACAGGTCTGTGGGCGTGGCCACGAGGGGTTTCTACATTGGGTTAATCAGCGTGGGAAGATCCACTGTAACTGGGACCTGCACTATTGAGCTGAGGGGCAAGTGTCTGTAGCTCCCTGCTTCTCGATTGTGGTTGAGGTGTGATTTTTCGCCTCAAGCTCCTGGTACCATCATGGTGGGCTAAAGCAAACCCTTAGTTACTCTTGTCAGGTATTTTGTCCGGGCCACAAGATAAGTAGCATACGTTACCCCTCCTGTAGGGAGGGAGAGTGAGGACCAAAATGTAGCCGCTCAGACTCTGTATAAAGGGGGTTAACTCTCAACTTTGAGCATAAGAAGTCCTAGCTACGGACATAAATTCTTCCAATTTATAGCAGTAACAAGGAGGAGCTGAATAGGACTAGGGCTGCCTCAGTGGGGACGGACTTGAGGCCGTCGTGTCAGCCTGAGTTGTGTGGGGACGGACTGTGTTACCTGACTCTTGGCTTCTTTAGCGCATCTTGTAAACAGCCTTCTACCTGCCGTGTGCTGATGCTCCTTCCTGGTCCCATCTGCTGCCTGGTATAAGGCAGGACGCACAAGCTATTCTCCAGTGTCTTTGTTGGAATAAATAGATTGTTAAGGTTATGTTGATTTTGATTGCATTTCATTTATTTGTTATATGTGTGGGCACACATGTCTCCTCTTTCTCTCTCTCTCTCTCTCTCTCTCTCTCTCTCTCTCTCTCTCTCTCTCTCTCTGTGTGTGTGTGTGTGTGTATGTGTGTGTGTTAAAGGACAACTAGCAGGAGCTAGTTCTTTCTATCACGTGGGTCCCAGGGATTGAACTCGGGTTGTCAGGCTTGGTGGCAGGTGCCTTACCTAATGCTGAGCCATCTATCTGGCCTCTGATTGTTAAAGGCAACTGTCAAGTGTTGTGATGAAAGCAGTAAAGGGGGCAGATAGATTCTGTTCTTACAGAGGGGTTGCCAAGGAGTGAAGACAAGTCCCTGCCTACACAGCATCTGTTTGCTCAGTACTGGTTGAGGAGGAGTAAATAATTGCAGAATCTCAGCTTCTAGTCCCAACAGCAACGGCTATGAAAACTGCTCCCCTACAGTAAATCACAGCAAAGTTTGGCAGAATACTTGAGAAGACGCTTTTCAGTTCCGAACAACATGAAGGACAATGCTGTAGTGTCCTCGAAAGGGGGACACTCACAAAGGGAGCCCCATTTGTCAGCGTTTTGACTCGAGGCCCTTGCCGGGGGGAGAGAAGTGCATGCTGGTCCACCAAACAGAAGAGCAGAGCTCCGGGCTGCTGAGTGTGTGGTCTGAGGAGGACCCTCTGTGGAGAAGAGGAAGCTAAGTGGAGAGATGCCTCAGATGTCCTCGTGGGTGTTCCCTAGGGCCTTCAGGTTGGGTGATAGGATATGTGTACACACGGAGAATGATGCAAGTGCACACATGGGATGGTGCATGTGCTCACGGGGGATGGTGCATGTGCACACATGGGATGGTGCATGTGCTCACGGGGGATGGTGCATGTGCACACATGGGATGGTGCATGTGCACACAGGAGATTCTGTTTAGCTTTCATAGGACAACTAAGAGAGAGCTGAGCAGGCAATGGAGGCTTCTGTACACTACTTGGAGATGCTGGGGCGGGGGCAGGAACGGGAGCATCAGCCTAGCCAGGTAGTGAACTCTCACTTAGGTGACTCCTCAGAAAGCGCTTGCTCTAGGAATAAGAGCGCTGTTCTAGAGTGAGCAACCTGCTCTGGAAGAGCGAGTGATGGTAAACACATGCATGGGGAGATGCTCCACATTAACCGCAATCCTGGGACGTAAACCAGAACACGTGGGATTGGATGACCTGCTGCTATGGACAAATCCAGAACACTTCTACCACACACACACACACACACACACACACACACACACACACACACGCACACACACACAAACCCATTTGCACACAGATGGTGACACTGTGCATGTGAAGAAATAGGAGTTGGCAGCCAAGGTAGGCATGGCAGTTGTATTCTTGTTACCTCAGTAGTGGGAAGCTGAGGCAGGAGGATCATGAGTGTAGGGCTAGCCTGGATGGTGTAGTGAGAGCCTGTATCAAAGACCAAATCATGCAGGGTGGTGGTGGCGCACACCTTTAATCCCAGCACTCGGGAGGCAGAGGCAGGTGGATCACTGTGAGTTTGAGGCCAGCTACACAGAGAAACCCTGTCTCGAAGAAACCAAACCAAACCAAAAACCCAAACAACAACAACAAAACCCCAACCCAAACAAACACAGAAAAAGAAAGCCGTTAGATGACTGAGCAAGATACCAGATCCCTGGAAAGAGAAAAGTAGCTCTCAAGCATTGTCCTCTGAGGCCCACCCAAGTGCAGGAGCACACACATGCCCTTTCCCCAACAATAATAAATCAAACAGAAGAACAGCAAAAAGGGATTTATGTGGCTCTGGCAACTGATTCAAATTAACATTTATAAACAGACAAACAAAACAGACTCTTAGGTAAAACCGAACTAGCTATAATTTTTTTTCCCTCAAGACAAGAGTTTTTCTGCGTACCCCTGGCTGTCCTGGACTCACTCTGTAGACGAGGCTGGTTTTGAACTCACAGAGATCCTCCTGCCTCTTACGTGTATGTGCACCAGTGCATCCACACGTGCATGAGGAGGCTGAAGCTTGACATCAGCCTTTTGTTACTTTGTTACTTTTCTGTCATAGGGTCTCTGGCTGAACCTGGAGTTCATCAACTTGGCAAGACTAGCTGGCTAGTAAGCCTTACTGAGCGTACTGTCTCCATTTCCTTTTCTTTCTTTTCTTTTCTTTTTTAGAAAAAATATGGCTATTAGGGAGCCACCTCCGCAAGCCCAGTTGGCTTTTTTTTTTTTTTTTTTTTTTTTTTTTTTTTTTTTAAATGAGAAAGGTTTCTCTATGTAGCCTTGGCTGTCCTAGATCAGACTAGAACTCACAAAGATTTGCCTCTAGCCTCCCAAGTGCTGGGATTACAAGTGTGAACCCACCCCGCCAGGCTCAGCTGATAAGAATTTTAAACAATCATTGTAAACAGATGTAAGAACTTAAAGAGGGATGGGAACTTGACAGTTGAAGAGATGAGGAATCTCAACAGAGAAATTGGGAAGCAAGAGAAAATTCTACAGTTTAAAAAGTAGACTTAAAAAAAAAAGTATAGTGTCTGAAATGAAAATTCTCCCCAGATAAGCTCAGTAGAGCTCAGGGGAGGCAAAAGAAAAGGATTAGAGATCATGAAAAGACATCAATAGACCAGTGTATGAGACAAGCACTCAGTAATAGATGGACTGAAAAAAAAAAAAAAAAAAAAACCTGGGCTGTTCTCAGTGGTAGAACAGCTGTTTGGGATTTGTGAGACCTTAGGGGCCCACCTCCAGCACTAATAAACAAAGACTGAGCCTCACCAGTGTGTAAGATATGATTTAGTCTAAAACATGTTAACTATACTTTCCATAGGTAAAGGGAAAATATTTGAAGAAATAATGGCTAAAAATTTCTAATATGTTCAGTGAAAAAAAAAAAAGCCACTTTTATATATCGAATTGTCTCCACCAGAACCCATACAGATAAATGCAAAAGAAAATACTAGTCACCGTAGAGTGATGTGACTTTAAAAAGAAAAAAAAAAAAAAAAAAAAGAAAAGTCAAGTCAAGGAGGAAGGAAAAAAATGTAAAGTAGTCAGGAAAAAACTGGGACAGATTGAACAATAAGATAACAATAGCATTAGATTATAGCCTGTGAAGTCATAGTGATATGACTGAAATAGTTTAGAAGTAGAAGCAGCACAGCTCTTCCTTATATAGAATACCAATTAATAGCTCTTGAAGGAAGTAGAAAAGCCATGTTAAACTCCCAGAAGCAAGTGCTGCAGCTATGAAACACTGATGGAACATTTTTGAGAGAGAGAGAGAGAGAGAGAGAGAGAGAGAGAGAGAGAGAGAGAGAGAGAGAGAGAGAGAGAGAGAGATCATTCAATGGGCAGCAGGACATGCTGTGAAGCTTGAAAAAAAAAAACCCACTAATTTTACCATCCATCCATCCATCCATCCATCCGTGGTTCTTTTCTTTTCTCCTCCTCCTCCTTCTCCTTATTCTTCTATTTTTTGGTTTTTTGAGACAGGGTTTCTCTGGTAGCCCTGGCTGTCATGGAACTCTCTCTGTAGACCAGGCTGGCCTCAAACTCAGAGATCTGTCTGCCTCTGCCTCCTGAGTGCTAGGATTGAAGGCCTGCACCACCACTGCTCTGCTGGTTTTTTCATTTTTTAAAGTTATGATTCATGTATTTACTTACTTGCGTGTGTTCGTGTGTCCCCCCCCTTCCCACCACGCCCCCCCCCCAGGCTCATTCCATGGTGGCATGTGTGGAGGTCAGAGAACATCTTGCCGGAGTCCGTTCTCTCTTTCCACACTGTACGGCCTGGGGATGGAACTCAGGTCTTTAGGTACAGAATTAAGGTACCTCTCATGAAATATGCATTAACAACAAAGAGAAAACTGGTGGCTTTATAGTGAGCAAACCTGGGAAGACACTACTGTTGTTGCAGGATAGTTGATCCCATTGTGAACCCCGAGATTGTGAGCTGTAAAAACCTATTTCTTGTTTGGTATGGTTGAGCCCTAACACCTTTAATCCAAGAGCTCTCCGTATGCAGGATTTAATAAAGTTAACCCTAGGTCAAGAGGTGGAGCAAGAAACCAGCTGACAGGGATTAAAGAGTAGGAGGGACTTTGAGTTGAAGGTTATTTCAGACAGTGTGGGTAAGAAAGAGAGGCTTTTTGAGCTTTGAGCTAGCAAGCCTTTGGCTGTGGGTTTTTTTTTTTTTTTTTTTTTTTTTGGCCTTTTCCTCCTGGTCTAGTGAACTTTTTTGTGTATTATTTTTTCCTGGGACATGAGCTGAGTAGGAAGGTCAGCTGGGTGCTTTCTCTGCCTCTCTGAGGTCGCAGGTTTGCACCCCAGCATCTGTCTTCCGAGTCTTTGTTAGTAACAAAGAACATTTGAGATTTTCATTCTTTAAAACAACATGCCACCATAACTATGTCATCAAAGCCAACCTTGTCAGGCTGACATTAGTGTGATGTGCTCCTAATGTTACCTCCCGAGAAGGCACATCCTTCTGATAATTTTCTGTGTGTGTGTGTGTGTGTGTGTGTGTGTGTTCTATTCTTGTCCAAAGTGACACGATCATGAGAAAACAGAAGACAAACTACAAAATAATTTAGCCTTGGATTTTCAAAAATATCTAAGTAATGAAAAAGACATCACCACCACCACCATCATCATCATCATCTCCAAATCCCTAGACACTCTTTCCGGCCTGTAACCAGGAAGGGCTGTTCTCCACCTGGAGGCTATTTGAGCAAATGCTTATACTCTGGCCTGTATCCTCATGTGCTCTGCTCAAAATGGCTTCCCTGGCCCCAGCCTTCAGGAAACCTGCAGCTCCCAAGCTGACTGCACAGACCCTGACACTCAACACTGGGTGTCCCCTCCAATTCAGGATCCTGGAAATGGGGTCTGATTGGCAGCGCCCATGGTGTACACACACCTGTATTCATCTGTGTCCAGAAAGGAGGTCACAGGCTGACATGTGGCCACCAGGAACTGCCCTTGTTCCCTTAGGGTCTGCAGGGCTGGGGTGAGGGAGGAGGGTAGGCCATGGCCCCAGACAATGTCTGCGTCTCTGCCTTTTGTTCCATGTAGTCAGCTCCTTAGAAACCATCCCTTTAGCTTTCCAACCGGGACATGGTATTTATTTATTTATTTCAGGTATATAAATCTTTATTAACGGCGAAGGCCCAGAGACTTATTTCTTCTTGGACACACCCACAGTGCGGCCGCGGCGGCCAGTGGTCTTGGTGTGCTGGACCGCGGACACGAAGGCCCCAGAAGTGGCGCAGACCCCTGTGGGCTCTGATCTTCTTCAGTCGCTCCAGGTCCTCATGCAGGACATGGTATTTAAAAATAAGGACCATGGGAATGTCACAGATTGAAGGAGAGCTGGGAGACATGATGACCAAATACAACAGAGAACCTGGGTCATAAAAAGGATAGTGGGAAAAGCAGCATGGGTGCTGTGGCAGGGTGAGCCCACAGCACTGCATCAACGATCTTTTCCTTTGCTTGGTGGCTATGATGTGGTAACTGGGGAAGAGCTGGGCGGAGGACAGAAGGGCACCTTCCTTAGTGTTTTGTAACTACAAGATAAACATAACTAATATCAAAATGAAAAGTTAGAGCGGGGCTGTGGTGTGGGGTGTGTGCAAGAACAAGAAGACGGGGTGCTCCAGTTCCTGCGGCTGCAGTTGTAGTCACCTCTGCTGGATTGCTGATTTGCTGTTTAACAGGTCAGTGGAATCGCTCCCAGGAACTGAGTCTAAAATGGTCTACTTCTCCTGTTCCCGTTAACCTCTTTTCTCTCCTAT
This sequence comes from Acomys russatus, assembly GCF_903995435.1. Classification (NCBI taxonomy): domain Eukaryota; kingdom Metazoa; phylum Chordata; class Mammalia; order Rodentia; family Muridae; genus Acomys; species Acomys russatus. Next base: position 30,812,862 of record NC_067152.1, read on the forward strand.
CTAGGGTAGATGGGTTGGAAGGGAGGTATATGCATTAAAGAACCCCAAATGAAGTAGGTTTGAATAAGGTCAAAGCCTACAGTCTTTATTAATTTTGGAGGCATCCATAGCTTTTCTTCTCCTATTGAAAGTGTCTTTGCCTCAATGGACTGAAAGTCCCTCAAACTTTAAGCCAAAATAAACATTTCCTCCTTTAAATTGTATCTGTTAGGTATGTGGAGAAAAGCAATATAATTTGGAAGTTCCAGGAGGAGGGCCAGCTAGTTGGGCAAACTTGACATTCTGAGTTCCATTTCTGGATACCAGGTTGTCCTCAACCTCCATGTGTATCATTGCATGTATGTAACTGCCTACACCACACACACACACACACACACACACACACACACACATACACACACACACACACACACACATACACACACACTACAATTAACTTTTTAAAAAAGGGACATAGTAAGCTGGGCATGATGCGCATGCCTGTAATCCTAGCACTCAGGAGGCAGAGGCAGGTGGATCGCTGTGAGTTCGAGGCCAGCCCGGTCTACAAAGCTAGTCCATGACAGCTAGGGCTGCAAAAAGGAACCCTGTCTTGAAAAACCAAACCAAACCAAACAAAAAAAACCCAAAAACAAAAACAAAAAAGGGGACAAAGTAAGGAGGAAAACCCTTTGACAATCTATAAAGCTACTTATAAAAAAAATATCAGTAAAATCAGGGCAAAATAACCAGAAGTGAGGCATATTTGTTTAAGGAGAATTTTATGTGCTTTGGTGTTTTGCCTGCATATATGTCTTATATGAGGGTGACAGATCCCCTAGAACTAGAATTGTAGATAGTTGTGAGATGCCATGTGGGTGCTGGGAATTGAACCTGGGTCTTCTGGAAGAGCAGCCAGTGATCTTAACCACTGAGCCATTTCTCCAGCCCCAAGAGTTGCTAGGCTTAAAATGCTCTTCAGCATGAAGGGAAATGGCTCTAGATTGAAACACAGAATGGACTGAAACAGTAAATAGGAGGACGAATCTTTTGATCTCCTTATTTAAGGGGTGAATAACTAATAAAAACAGGAATTACATCTTGAATCACTGTCTTGTGCACATGTGAATACGAGGGTGTGGTAAATGTGTGTGTGTGTGTGTGTGTTGTACACTGCTTATGGCAGTCAGAGGAGAACATGGTCAGTGGCGGTCTGCTCTGTCACGTTGTGCCTTACTAAGACAGGGTCCCTCACTGAACCTAGAACTATGCTGCCTGCCAGCCGCCTCTGTCTCTATACTCCTTTCCATGCTCTGAGCTTACAGGGCCAGCATGTGCCCATGCTCAGATTTTTATGTGGGTGCTTGGGATTTGAACCCAGGTCTTCATGTTGGTCCACCAAGCACATTTACTCATGGAGACCTCTCCCTAGCCTCATCATCATCATCACCTCCTCCACCACCACCACCACCACCATCATCTTCATCAATCACTAATTTGCTAGAGACACTTTCTTGTTATGCAGCCTAATCTGTACTCAAACTTGCCATCCTCCTGTCATACCCTCAGTCCCAACCGAGATGTGCATCACCACACTCCTCTAGGAGTCACCATGTATAGTAATAAAATACTAGGTCATAAGATCATAGGAAGTTTGGTTGTCTCAATGAATGTATATGGTTATGAAGTTCTTACATGTTACATGAAATAATGTAATATCCTGGTGGTTGAGAGGTCTGAAGAAATGCCCACCTCTGCTAAGGGCAAAGATGGAAGAGGAGGAGGAGGAGGAGGAGGAGGAGGAAGATCAGACAAGATGGCATGGAAGAGATGACAGTTGGGATGTTTTGAAAAAAATAAGTGGAATTTTCCAAATGGAAAGAGGAAGGAAGGTCAGTCAGATGGAAAGGCATGGAACATTTAGGAGTGGCAAGAATCTCTTGGGCTAAGGCTGGGTGATGGATCATGGCCAGGTGTCAAGTCTCTCCAACCATCTCCCTCCTCCAGGGTTTCCTGTAGTAGCTCAGACTGGCTTCGAACTCCCTATGTACTTAAGAACTGGCGGGAACTTCTGGTCCTCCTGCCTCCTTAGTGCTGGAATTATAGTCTGGACTCATATCCTGTTTTATGTCGAGCTGGGGATGGAACCCAGTGCATGCTGGGCAAGCACGCTGCCAATAGATACTTGGCCAGCGCTAGTTTCATTCTTACACTACTATTCTTTCGTCAGGGGGCACGGCTCGGCTGCTTCCTATGACCTTCTCTTCAGCTCCAGTGTTTTGCACCTTTTGAGCTTCTAGAGGTTTCCTATGTGGGGAAGACCCAAGGAAACTAGTGTAGGGAATAGGAACAGCAGGCAAAGCTAGTGGATTTGAGTTTGGAAGTAATACAGTGACTGTCTTGGACTGGCTATCAGGAACCTGCCACGTGCAAACAAGCAATTATAGGCAGGCTCCTCACGGAGCCATCTTTTCTAACACAAGCTGGAGATGTGGTATTACCAAGTGGCTGCAGGGAAATGATCCAACGGCTGCCTCAGTGTTAACAGTGAACTCAGTGAGTGACTGGGAATGAATGAGACTGGAGGAAATCAAAGTGGGCCATGCGAGTGAAATAGCAGTGCTGATGTCAGAGGCCAGGAAGTGGCCCAAGGGCTACTTTTTTTTTTTTTTTTTTTTAAACCAAGGACTGGGCTCAGACCCTTAGGACCCAGATACACACACGACCTCTTGGGGCGCGGTGTCCACTAGTGAGCCCGTGGAGGAGTCCTCGTGGGCGGAGGGATGGGCACGGTTCTGGAGAGAGGCGCGCGAGTTTCCCCGTCACACTCGCAGCCTCAGGCAGGGTCCAAAAGACCGCTCGAGGGGAGGGAACTCGAGCCCTCGGCCCGCCCCGCTGTGTCCCACCCATCGTGTCTTCTCCTCTCCCCTCCCCTCCCCTCCAGCAGCAGGAAAAGCAGCGGAGGGCGCTAGGCTCGCCGTGGCGTGCGCGTGGTGTGAAGGACAGTGGACAGGATGCGAGCGCGGCGACCGGCGCGGCTCTGGGCAGCTCTGCTGGCGCTGGGGGCGCTGGCGGGCGTTGCCCACGGAGGTGAGTAAGACGAAAGCATGTGAATTGTGGCGGGATCGTGGGAGCCAGGAACTGGGGCTGAGAAGCTGAGGTGCGCGCGGGCCAGGAGCGGGGCGCGGGGATGTTGTTGTTGTTGTCTTAACCCCGGTAGCCTGGGGGGGGGGGGGTTGCATCGCGGGTGGCGGAGACCCTGGCCTGGCTCGGAAAGCAGAGACTAGATGGGGTTCTATGGGGGCGGTCCCGGTTCGCTGGGAAGGATGCGGCTCACCTGCTTGGGTGGGTGCGCGCGCGCTACGTTGCCCCTTTCTCCGAATGCAGTACGTCTCTTGCCTCGAGTTTGTTTATCTGGTCCCAGAAAGACCGAGCAGGCTTCAGGCTCTGGTCCTTCTGGGACGGACCGCTCACCCAGCTTATCCTGATTGTGTGCTGGGAGTCAGTACAGAGGTCTTTGGCGCTGGCTTTCTCTCCCCTGCCTTTGGCCCACACCGTCAGCTGCTTGCACTGTCAGCGTTCAGCCTGTCTAGTGCTGCAGGGATGGGGAGTGGTCCAGTCAGCAGAGCCCTAAGGGAGCGGGAGGTGGTTTTGCTGGAGGTGATGAAACTGAGGTGTGTGTGTGTGTGTGTGTGTGTAATAGGGTCTCAAGTATTTCAGGATGCTTGACACTGTGCACTCTTTGAACTTGAGACTGCCCCGTGCCTCTACTAAAGAGTGCTAGGAATATCCATGTGTATCACAGCTCAGGGCTTATAAGGGAGGTGAACTCAGAGCCTCCTCACGCCAGGCAAGGACTTTATTAACTGAGCTACATCTCCTGACCCAGATGCGCTGTTGTTTAAAGGTAAATTTTATTAAGTTGACTTTGAGGCTAAGCAATCTAAAACTATGTTTTGGCGGCCGCCTTTAAGACCCTTCTATGACCGTACAGATAGACACAGACACGGGGCAGGTAAAGGGCGTCTCAGTGCAGTAGTTACGGTTGCTCTTTGTTGCCAAAGCTTCCGAGTGACGCATGGAAACTGTGCTTTTTAGCCTACGTTCTTGAGCATCCTAAGCACAGAACAGGAATCGGCATCTTCAGCTTTCTGCCCTGGAGAGGGTAGCCTTTGTCGGCTGCTGCTTGCTGATGACGGGGGATGAGGACATTTAACAGGAAAGCTGATATTTTTAACAGATATGCTAACTTTCAGGAACTTAAAATTGACATGCAGTGACAGGGCATGCTTATGTTCAGTGTGAAAATGCACACACAAAGCCGGGTGCAGCGACTCAATGCCTGTAATCCCAGCACTTGGGAGGCATAGGCAGGCGGATCTCTGTGAGTTCGAGGTCAGCCTGGTCTACAAATCAAGTCCAGGACAGCAGAGGCAACACAGAGAACTCTGTCTCAGAAAACTAAAAACCAAACCAAACTACCACCACCAACAAAACACCAAAACACCCCCCACCCGCCACCCCCCCAAAAGAAAATGTACTTACAAATACACTGTACAAGGATCAAATCAAGGTAGCTAGTATTTGTTTTTGTTTTGTTTTGTTTTGTTTTGTTTTAGACAGGGTTTCTCTGTTACACAGAGCCCTGGTTGTCTGGACTCTTTGTAGACCAGGCTGGCCTCGAACTCACAGCGATCTGCCTGCCTCTGCCTCCTGAGCACTGGGATTAAAGGCTTGTGCCACCATGTCCGGCCAACTATCAGTTTTTTATCTACAAAGGCAATCTTTTTTAGTTTCCTCTAAATCCCGTGCTTATTTTTAACCTAATTAAGCTGGTGACAATGAGATGCATATTTCTCTTTTTTGGATTTTGTAATCTGAAGGCCTCTTCAGGAATCCTCAAAGTCTGGGGAGACTTGTAGCTGGGGAAAGAAACAGCCGGATTAAAGCCAGCAGCATGTAGGTTTGATTCCTGACTTTGCCCCTGACTGACTGTGTGATCTTGTCACGTTACCCAATGTCTTAGTCGTGTTTCCTCACCTGTAAAGTAGAGAAAACAGTGTCCCAAATGAGACAAAGACAAAAAAATAAGTGTTCAATATGAGGCGATTCCTGCTGTCACTGTTTTCCCTGTCACTGGGTATGCTGTGGACTGCAGGCCACCGCTGTTGCTGCTTCATGTGTCACTGCAGTCCAGGATCCCAGCTGAGAATTCATTTCTCACATCCTCTTAATTCAACCAATTCCTCTTTGGCAGCTTGGCATATTCCAGCCCCTCTGCTCCTGCAAGAATCTACAGAGAAGGCCCCAGGGGAGAGGTCCACACATTTTTTTTTTTTCTGGTTTGTTTTTTGTTATATTTTTTAAATGTTGAGTCTCAACTTTGTAAAGTGTGGGTGGTACACATAAGACTTCAGTCTTCAAAGGAGAGCAGAATGCATATTTTGTTCAACACGGTGCCCCATGCTTGGCGCACAGGCGGCAAAAGAAATATGTAGGGAAACTAGATACGGGCTGGTGAGATGGCTCAGGGGTTAAGAACATCGGCTGCCCCTTTCAGAGGTCCTGAGTTCAAATTCCCAGCAACCACATGGTGGCTTGTGACCATCTATAAAGGGTTGTAATGCCCTCTTCTGGCATGCAGGTGTACATGCAGAGGTTATTATGACTCTTTACTTTAAGAAACCCAATATTACTGGAGAGAGAGAAAGAGAGAGAGAGAGAAAAAGAGAAAACACTGTTGTTCAACTTCTGATTAGAGGAGGATGAAAGCATGGTGGGGGGGATTCCTCTAAAGTGTTTCCCCTTTCTCTCTTCTTTGGAGGAGTCACTAGAACAATCTTTTCTGTTCTCAATTTCTTCCTTCCTTCCTTTCTTTTTAGTTATGCTTTGTTTTTTGAGACAAGGCTTCTCTGTGTAGCCTTGGCTATCCTGGACGCAGTTTGTAGACCAGGCTGGCCTTGAACTCACAGCCACCTGCCTCTGCCTCCTGGAGTGCTGGGATTACAAGTGTGCACTACCATGCCTGGCTTTGTCTTCAGATTCTTGATCTTGAGGGCGAAGGGGGAGAAGCAGCGTACGTCTCCTTGGAAGAGCATAAGGTGGGACAAGGAGGCAGTGCTGTGAGGAGGGGGAACTGACCGTGTGACTCTAGAATTCCCGATTGATAAAAAGTCTTCCCTTGCTACTGTCCGCCCTCCTTGGATTTCTGTTTATCATCTCCTCCCAGCTCCAAGAAGCCTGCCCTTGTTGGCAGAAGCAGCCAGGAAGCATGCCCACAGGAACCACAAGCCATGAATCAGCAGACAGATAATTAACCAGGCAAGGGGTGTGTGTGTGTGTGTGTGTGTGTGACTGAGCAGCTTCGAGGATCAACCACTTGGCTTACCCCTACCCTCTCCGCTGCCCACAGAATGGCCTGTTATATCTCACTGTCTCCTCTCTCTTCTCCCCAAGTGGAAGAGTCATCTGCCTACTGCAAACTCATGTCACCTAGTGGACGTGATGAACCTAGGGGCTGGGAGTGATGCTGTTCAAAGCTTTTCTTTGGAAACTGACAGAGTTTATTGAAACTTGAGAGTCTGCAGCAAAATGATAAAAGCTTACCTTTTTCTTCAGGCACCACACAGCGTCCCCAGAAAACTCCCCCTCCCTTTTAAAGGGCTTGGGTTTGGAGCTAGAGAGATCATTAGCAGCTAGAGGCACCTGTTGAGCTTGCAGAGGACCTGAGTTTAGTTCTCAGCACCCACAGAGGTGGCTCACAACTGCCTGTAACTTCAGTTTCAGGGGACCCAGCACTCTCTTCTGACCACCTTAGGCACTGCACACGTGTGGGCAGATACATACATGCAGACAAAATACTTGTACACATAAAGTAAAAAATATGATCTTTAAAAAGGAAGCTTGGGCTGGAGAGATGGCGCAGTGATTATAGGCATTTAATACTCTTTCAGAGGACCTGGGTTCAATTGTCAGCACCCACGGGAGACAGTTCCTGACCACCTGTAACTCCAGTCCTTGCATATGTGATCTGCACATAAACTTATGTAGGTCCACACATATGCACGCTCACACGCATACACACACCCACACAAATGAATATCAAGATGTCTTTTTATTTTATCTTCTTCTTCTTATTATTATTATTTGGTTTTTTGAGACAGGGTCTCTGTGTAGCCTTGGCTGTCCTAGACTCACTTTATAGACCAGGCTGGCCTCGAACTCACAGTGATCCATGGGCTGGGATTAAACGTGTGCACCATCACGCCCCACTGAGGATGTCATGGAGACAGAACCATAGTGTGTATGTAGCCTTTTAAGTCTGGCTTCTTACACTTGTAAGGCACTTATAGTTTGTCCAACTTGTGTCAGTCATTCCAGGCGCTCCCAGGGACCATTCCATCCTCCAACCGTGAGACAGTGCCTTAAGAGCAGTGAGACTATCTTCACTAAACTATGGCGGGTCCACCACTGTTCAGCTGGAGAGACACTCTTAAGCCATTAGAGTTTCCAACTGCTCGATAAAGAATTGAGGATTTTGCATCAGTCTCCATATTAAAAAAATATCATTCTTGGTCCTAAAAGCAACAGATATTTCCAAATATATTTCTATTAGGTTTTAAAGAAAATAATTTCATACAAAATATTACGATCATTTCTTCCTAACTCCTTCCCTCGACCCCTCCCACATCCACTCCCTTCGAAGGTTACATCTTCTTCCTTCCTTATCTCTCTCTCTCTCCTCTCTCCCCCTCCCCATTTTCTTCTATAGCCCAAGTGTCTTATCTGTGCTGTCTGTATATTTAAGGAGGCGGGGCTATTCACAGGAGCTATTCACCAAGTACCAGGGAGCCACATCCTTGAAGAAAACTGAGTCACATTCCCCAGAAGCCATCAGCTGTCAACAGTCTCTACGTTAGGTGTGAGCCGTCCGCATTCTGTGCTGTTGCTGCATGATCTTGTGCAGGGACCCAAAGGTGCTGTGATGGGAGTAGGGCTGTCCCATCACATCCAGAAGATGCTGTTTTACTTCAGTCCTACCAACCTCTGGCTCTTAGAGTCTTTCTGCCTCTGCAACTGATTTTTTTTTTTTTCTTTTCGAGACAGGATTTCTCTGTGTAGCCCTGGCTGTCCTAAACTCACTCTGTAGACCAGGCTGGCCTCGAACTCACAGCGATCTGCCTGCCCCTATGTCCCGAGTGCTGGGGTTACATGGGTGCACCATCATGCCCGGCTGCAGCAGATGTCACTTTTGAGGCCAAAGGGCTGGCTAATACACCTGAGTCCTCCAACTAGTCATGTATTTGGTAGCATCTCTGAAAAACAAAACAAGACAAAACCCCAAAAGCAAAACAAAGCAAACCACACACCTCCCTAGACATCACATTCTGCAGAAGAGAACTTCCATCACTGCTGCTCCCTTTCCAGCGGGTCAGGGAGAAAGAATGAGGCAGAGTCAAGCCCAGCATTAGAAAGTCCGATCTGGAGTTGCTGCTGTCCCACTTTGACTCCCCCTACAGTGCTCACAGTCCGGAAGGTACTGTATTCTACTCAGAGAAGCATAATTATCTTGTGTGTGCAGATGCGCTTTTTTTTTTTTTCTGTCCTTGAACTGGTGCAACGGGGCCACTTCCTTTTCTGTAGAAAAAATTCTCAGGCGAAGAGCAGCGAGCCTGTGGTTAAGGACTCATGTCACATCATGGCTCTGCGGGCCTTCATCCTGAATATCGCAGAGGCTGTGGAGTGGGTGAAGGGGCAGACGAAGAGGTTTTCTCTGCACCCCCCCCCCCCACCTCCCCGGTTTCTCATTCTCTCGCTAGAGGAGTTTCTCCTTCAACTGCTCAGTGATTTTGGAACTCCATGGACAGATTCTTCGTGAAGCAACAAAGTCCCGAGGTTAGAATCAGGCTTGAAACACTGCGGTTGACGAGAATTCCAGAAGGCTGGCAAAGAGAACACTCAGTAGCCACTTTGTAGATCCCTGTAGTCGGCTCTCTTTGCTGATGAAGTTCTTAGAGGCGGAAAGCCTGGTGTGTGAGCTTGCCTAACCCTGGTGTTAGTCTCCTCCTGTGAGAACTCTCCCAGATTAAACTCTTGCTCCAACTATTTGTGAGGTCTGCGTTCGAGCGCGTCATCAGAGGCTGGGGGAGTGCTGAGAACAGAGCACACTTTGTCTTGAGTAATTCCAGAAGGCCATGGCGATAGGCTGGTCAAAGTTTGTTTTTCTTCATTCTCTTCTATTATTATCATTAACCCACAAATAAAAATTATATATAAGACATACAACCTGTTTCAAAACGTAAACATTGGGAAATGGCTAAATCAAGCTATGTAACGCAGGAATTAGATCACATAGTTATCACTTATTCCTGGAGAGAACACTTAACCTGCTTATTTGCTTTTTTATTTTATTTTAGTTTTGGAGATAGGGTCTCTGTATGTAGCCCTGGCTGTCCTGGAACAAATTCTGTAGGCCAGGCTGACCTTGAACTTACAGAGACCCACCTGCCTATGCCTCCCAAGTGCTGGGATTTAAGATGTGGGTCACTAAGCCCAGCTAACCTTATTTTTTAAAACAGCAATTTTCGAATAGAAGATGCACTGTTAATAGCGCTGGTCGCCATGCTATACACCGGCCTCTTGCTCTTCCTTCTATTCTGTAGTCTGGACCAGCATCCTCCTTCTGTTTGAATCTGCCAAAGTTTCTTACTGTGTTCCTGCCTAGCTTTAGGATGTTGAATATGCAGTTTGTAGAAGCCCACCAAGCTCGGGGGAACCTGCGTTTCAATGACTACAAAGATGACATTGGAAAACTAGGCTTAATTGTTGTTTAGCTAATAAAAGTGGTTCAGCTTGTGAAAAATAGGCAGCGCAGGGGCTGGAGGTGGCCCAGATGGTGGGGGCATTTGCTTGCAAGTACAAAGATCTGAGCTCTGATCTCCAGAGTCTGTGTAAAAGCTGGGGATCTCCCCAGCACTGGAGAGCAGAGACAGGTAGGCCCCTGGAGCTTGCTAACCCAGTCAGCTTAGGGAACTAGTGAGCCTTTGGCTCGGAGGGAAGAGACAACTACCCTAGAGTGTCCACCTACGCACAAGTCCCTTCTATATGGTTGTTTACATTACTGCTATTTCTCAAATAGGACCACCCACGTTGTCACTTAATAATATACTCCAGGCATCTTTTAAAAGTATTTATTTTTATTTCATGTGTGTATTGCCTAGCATACGCGCGTGCACAACATGCACACCTGGTGTCTGGAGAGCGTGTTGGATCCCCTGGAACTCCAGTTGTGGGCCACCTTATGATTTCTGGGAACTGAACCTAGGTCCTCTGCAAGGTCTCTTAACCACTGCCCCATCCCCACAGCTCCTACTCTCTATATCTTCTATGCCAGCTTATGGCTTCTTGTTATTGGTCCCAAAAGCTATAATTCTTGCAGAAAATGCAGAGAGCAGGAAGATATATTAGGCATATCGGGTATATCAGAGTGCACTTGGCTAACTCTGTCCTCATTTATTTGCTGCTACAAGTGAAGTCACAGAGAGGTAACTTTATATATTGTTTCTTTGTGGAAGTGTTTCTATAAACTTAGTTTCTCTTTTCTATTCCTTTCCTTTGCTATAGGCTCACTTACAGCCCAGTCTGGCCTTGAACTCACACAATCTTGTTCCCTCTTCTCTGTGCTGGGATTATAAGATTAATTTCTTGAACTAATGTTGGGTAGGCCAAAGGGCATGGCTATATTATTTGCTTTTAACTTTTTTGTGATACTAGTGTGAGAACTCAGGGCCCCCTACATGCTGGGTGAGCACTAAGACACTTAGACCTCCCTTGTAATTTGTTAATTTATTCTTAGACAGAATCCGGCTTCTACCTAGGTCAGACTTTAACTGTTAGACTCACATGACTGCCCATCTCAGCATCCAGATAACTAGGACCGTGCACTACTGTGCTTGATTTTATTTTATTTTTTTTCTCTCTTCCCCTACTCCCCAAGACACGATTTCTCTGTATAGCTATCACTGTCCTGGAACTTGCTCTGCACACCAGGCTGGCCTTGAACCCACAGAGAGCTACCTGCCTCTGCCTCCCAAGTACTGGGATTAAAGGCGTGCGCCACCACTGCGCAGCTTTCATTTTATTTTTCAAGACAGGGTCTCATTTAGCCTAGGCTGGTCTTGAACTCACTTTTTATAGATGGAGCTGTCCTTGAACTCCCAATTCTCCTGACTCTACCTCTGAGGTGCTGGGATTCTGTGTACTACCACCCCTGTCTCAGGCTTTAATAATTGTTGCCAATCAATCTTTCAAAACTGGTAAAGCTATTTTGCCTTCTTTCCAAGACTGGCTGACAGAACTGTTCACACAGCCGCCTGGCGTCCCCCCATGGAGAGCGTGGAGAAAAGAGCTGGGGAGGGATATACTGAATAGCAAAGCTGGATGCCAAGGGCACCACCGGGCTGGGTGTGAAACAGAGCATGGTATGGGCATGCCTCCTGTACACTGAATGAGTCAGTTGAGAGGTGGGCCTGGTGCGAATAGAACCTTCCAGAACTCTAAAACTGCACCATTTGGCCCAAATTTTAGGCCACGAGGAAGAAATGTCCACTTGTACATGAAGGACTTCAGGTCCAAGAATGCTACTTATGGCTTCTACAGTATTAGGGGGCCCTGTTGACACTTTATGGTTCTGGAAGAATATATATTCTGCTCCCCAACCCCTGGGACCAGTAGCACCTTGAAGATCCTCTAACTGAGTACACTTTGTTTTACAGAAAAGCTGAAAGGGACTGCCTAAGCAGTGAGGGACTCAGCAAAGTCACAAACTAGTTTAGCGACTGGTGAGGTAAGGTCCTGGGGGCTCCTGTCTCCTGCCAGGCTGATTTCTGCCCTACATCCCATCAGAGACAAAGGGCCCACTTCTGTGTGACCCTGAGGTGCATTCCTGATGCCGGCAGCAACTGGAGGGAGGATAGTGTGGGAAGAAAACAGATCATTTATCGATCATTTATGGTTCTTTCACGTATGTTACCTCACTCAGTCCTTGTGCAGTAAATACTATGCCCATATTTGGGAGAGGGAGTTGGTGGAGAGGGGTTAAAAATAGCTGTCTGGGGTTTTCAAAGCTTGTCTGATAAAGCTGGGTGGCCTGCTAAGTACTGGGGGTGGGGGGTGGGCGTGCAGTTATAAATCTTGAGTAGGCATGTGACCGGGTTTTAAAGAGAGTACCAGAGAGGCAAAGGGATGTCACGGACGTCAATATGGTCTGCTGAATAGCAAAGCAGACTTTAGACCTCTCACACTAACTGCTCTCTCTACCACATCCTCTCTGTCCCTTGTTTTTTCTGTCTCTCTCTGTACTGTTTGCCCAGGGCTAAGGGTTAACTTGAGACCACAACCGTTCACAGGATGGGGTTTTGCAGTGTTCATCCACGACTTCCTAACTAAGTCCTGTAGAGATGATAACCACACATGAGCTGGCTTAACTTATAAAAGGTAGGGTAGGGTCTTAGTGGCTGGGTGGGTGGGTGGGTGGGGGGGCGGCAGTGAAGCAGATGGCAGTAGCCAAAATGTATGAACCTTTTCTAAAGGGGTTTGTACACACCCCTTTCTCAGTACACACCAACCCCCCCCCCCCCACCAGTCCTTGGACTGTGTTTTGAGTCCGACCACACCATTGACACTGCTGCTCTTTAAATGCAAACCATTGACACCTGTTGCCTGGAGGGTTTTAATACCCTAATCGATCCATTTTCCTTCTGGCTTTGGTCCTGCGCTTGGCGGCCAGGCTGCACTTGCCCCTCGTCAATTCTCCTCAGATTCCTTCGGCATGCCTACTGTGTGCTGAAGACCATTCTCCCAACTGTGTGCGGCTTCCGAGTGTCGGTCCCTAGTTCTCTCCAGTCTCCCCTCTGCCTCTCTCTTCCTCCTAACTCTATCATTCTGCTATCTCAACAGGAGGTGGCCCATCGTCCGGCTCTGGTGGTTGTTCTTTGCGGGGAATGCTTCCATTCATCCACTCCGGAGCATCATTATGGAATGCCAACTTCCCAGACAGGCCTTTCTGGACCATTTTCTCTAGCTGAGGCGGCTCTCATTTCCTCACTAGAACTTTGCCTTGCTTTGTTTTTAAGCTGTTGTCTCTGCTGTTTGTTTGGTTGTCATCACCTTCCTCACCAAAACAGGAGCATCACTGGATCAGGGCCTTGTGTGTCTCTAGTGCCAAAGAGAGTGTTGAATGCAGGTAGATGGGGAGTGAATGAATGATTGAATGCCGGTACCATCGGTGGAAAGTTGGTCCAAAGCTAAAGGACCTTTTCTGACCTTCCCATGGGAGGATGAAACATGGCATAGCTTCCATTCCAGGATGGCTTCCCGCCCTCCCCCCCGCCCCCCGCACCTCCCCTGCCCACTGACCCCTCCAGTTCATAAAAGCATCTAAGGACATACTATTCATCAAAATAATGTCATATATGGCTATGGAAATGCAAATCCGCTTGGAATTAATTTCTTTGGGTTGTTGTGACCAAGTCCCATAAATTGGTGGCTCAGGACATGAGAAATGTGAGTCTGAGACTCTGGGTAGAACCCATCTTTGCCTCTTTTTAAGCTTCTAGTGGTGGCTGGTAGTCCTTGGCTTCTGGCTTTGTCACTCCAGGCTCTGGCTCTGATGTGACATGATGTTTTCCATCTGTGTTGGCCTTAGCGTGGGGTTTCCCGTTCTTAACAAGGGCGTCAGTCATCTTGGATTAGTGTCCACACGAGTGGCTTCATCTTGTTTACATCTATGTGACCAAATAAGGCCACATTTACAGGTACTGAGGGTTAAGACAGTGCGCTCTCTCTCTCTCTCTCTCTCTCTCTCTCTCTCTCTCTCTCTCTCTCTCTCTCTGTGTGTGTGTGTGTGTGTGTGTGCATGTGCCTGTATTCGACCCATAATGAATTTTGTATTCTTGATATAGGTAAATCACACACAATTTCTCTGGTAAAAATTTGCATTTAATTGGCTTTGGTGCACTTAAGACATGATTTAAAATCTGAAACCAGATGCCCCTGCACCATGGCCTTTGGTTTGAGGAGCTGTTGGCGTCTGAGCTGTCTACTGTCTCCATTGCCTTTTTACTTCTAAGGGCAGAAGTCTGGGTGGTCTTGAGCCTCACCTCTCTCTCTCCCCCTTCCTTCAGCTACTGAGCTAACCCCTTAAGGGAGAAATAAAAACCAAAAATGTTCTTTGCAACGTGCTCTTGATAAGCCACGTGTGCACAGGTCGCGTCGTTAGCACCAGATGTTTTGTTCGTTGACTCATGCACCCAGGAGCCTGCAATGGAAGATAAGGCACCACCTGGGTCACCTAGTGACCCCATGGACCTAATTGGGAATTGGCTAAAACTCACAGGCAGGCCTGAGGCTCCAGGCCAGGAATTTTCTCTGGCAGGCAGTAAGAGAGACTGGTGTGTGGACTGTCCTCCACTCTCACCCTAACTAAGCCCTGAAGGTCCCTGGCCTCATCGAGGTACACAGTCCCTACATTCTGTCATCCTGTCTCATTGGACAACACGTCCTCCACACAGCCTCACTGACGTGTTATGACTCCCACCGCTTCTAACTCCCTTCCTTGTTTCTTTTTTGCCTCTGTTTTTTCCCCCACCCTTTATCTTTTTCCGGCTCTGTGAACAAGGCTGATGTGCCAAACCTCAGCCTTTTATTTCTACTTTCCAGGCAAACTTCTTGGCTGGCCTTGCCTGGCTTCCCCAATGACCGTCTTTTCTCAGCCACCGTTCCTAGACTGGAGTTTTGAGCACGCATTCCTTGCTCTGTTTAGATTTTTTTTTCCCCTTCATCTTGATACTTTTTGGCCCCACGCGTGCATCTTTAACCCCCTGTTCGGGACTTAATTAACTTTGCGCCTGGTGTCCTATAAAGCGACTTTAAGGAATTACAAAAAAGAAATAGCAAAACACTTGTCTACTGTAAATAGCTTGAAGCTAAGGATAAAAACGGCAACAACAAAACCAACTCCAGCAGCAGTGCTCACTGAGTACTTTATCTACACCAGCTGTCGCGTTCAAGAACGTCCGTTTAAGCTTTACCACCTCCTGCTGCAGACCAGGCCTAGCCAACCATGTTTGCCTTCTCTCACACAGGCTTTTTGGGTGTCATCTGTTGTTTTCTCTGACCTTCTGGTGAGGACTCCCCACTTCTCCAGGAAGCCCTTCTGGACGATAGAGGTTGACAAGGAATACAGGCTTTATGAATGACTGGAAACAGTCATGGGGGAGGCCCATATGTTCAGAAGGGAGGGGCAGCCTGGGAGCAGTAGACCTTTGAATCAGCCTGGGCCCAGCTCAGAGACTTCTGATGAGTCAGCCACTTTCAGCCACTGCATTCCAGGGCAGGAATTGGTTGGAGAGCTCGTCGTGGCGGGGACGGGGGGGGGGGGGGAGTCATTGGTTCTTACACTATCAACTTGGGAGCCTTTAAAAACAAGAGGAGAGGACATCCGATTGAGACTTTAGGCAAGAATAGCATGGAAGAAAGAGGAAATTGTAGGACCCACAGGGTCCTGGAAACCTACAAGAAGAACTTTATGACAGGCAGATCTGGATCCTGGGGTCCTCCTCAAACTAAGGCACCAGCCAAGGAGAATATAGGCAGTAAGCTTCGAACCCCTACCAAGACCTAGCCGACGAACATGATACTCTCAACCATTGAGTGGAGAGTGAGATCTGACTCTCACAGGAACTCTGGTGCCCCTTTTCTGACCATGTCCCCCAGATGGGGAGACCTGGTGGCACTCAGAGGAAGGATAGCTAGTTACCAAGAAGAGACTTGATATTCTGAGAGCATGTATAGGGGGAGGAGGTCTCCCTAGGTCACGGACATAGGGGAGGGGAGAAGGGGAGAAATGGGAGGGAGGGAGGAATGGGAGGAGACGGGGGAGGGGCTAACAATCGAGATATAATATGAATAAATTAATTTTTTAAAAAAAGAGGAAAAACAACAACAACAACAACAACAACAACAACAAAAAAAACAAGAGATCAAGGGAGCAGGGTAGCCATGACTTCCCAAAGGACACATCCCTGCATCTCATCCTGGGAGGAGCCTGCTGTTTCTTATTTCACATTTGGCAAGGCCTTCTGTTGTGGGTGTAAGTCAAGGATTCATAGGGCAGGCTGACTGAGAATGGATGAATGCATACATGGGTGGACTGGGAAAGGTTTTGAAGGATGACTGGGGCTGGGCTGTTGCAGTGGCTCAGGAGGGTAAAGGCGCTTGCTGCCAAGCCTGGCAGCCTGAGTTTGATCCTCAGGGCCTGCACAGAAGGGGAGAAGCAGCTCTCTAGTTGTCCCCCAGTCTCCACATGTGTACTCCTTCCTTCACACATGCCTTGCGTGCTCCTTCATTCTTTCTCATTCTCTCTCTCTCTCTCTCTCTCTCTCTCTCTCTCTCTCTCACATACACACAAAACAAATAAACATAATAGAAAAGAACTTGACAGTAGCCACACCACCTACAATTTTCACCTTAACTATTTCCTCCTGGGTTTCCTCTCTTTCTAGTGAGCATTGGTGGTGTTTATGTCCAAGGCTGCTCTTTGCTGCCAGTCTCCATGGAAACTCTCCAAAGAGGAGGGCTACTATGACAGTCCAGGTCAGGTTCCTCCCAGAACTCTCCTGATCAGGCTGCAGTGAAGAGGGACCGTGTCCATGTCCCCAGGAGATAGCAACTATGAGGCCGAGACCTGGCCAGACTGCCCTTGCAGGGAGAAGCAGCCTTGGGTGGCACTGCTGGTTTTGTGGGCTCAGAACCTGGCACCTGTGGGAATATTAGCTACTCTGCCTCCATGAGATATTGCGTTGTTGAGAGTGGCCCCACTCTGATGCACTGGGGCCAGGCTTGGAACCAATGCCACAATCACCACCTCACAATTTACGTGTGTGTGCACGCACAGACACACATACCTCCCTCTCAAACACACACACTCTTCTCACATACTCTTCCACACACATTCACGTCTCACTCTCTGTGCCTCTCCCTCTCTCTCACACATATACACACACTCCTGTTTTATTCAGGTCCAAGAACAGAGCCCAGGAGTTACTCATGAGCTTGTAATGGCTTCTCATTGGTCACACTTGGAAAGGCCTTTGAAGCAACATAGAGGCAAACCTTTGAGGAAACCTGGAGCTTGTAAGCAGTACTTCAATGATCCCAGGTACAATCCAGTGTTTTGAGGAGATTAATGATAGCCTATCTTGTCTGAGGTTCCGTTTACAGATTGCATGTATGCATTTATTTATTTATTTATCTATGGTTTTTTTTTTTTTTTTTTTTTTTGAGACAGGGTTTCTCTGTGTAGCCTTGGCTGTCCTGGGCTCACTTTGTAGACCAGGCTGGCCTCAAACTCACAGAGATCTGCCTGCCTCTGCCTCCCAAGTGCTGGGGTTAAAAGTGTGCACCACCACACCCAGCTTTATACATGTTTTTATGTCTATATATCTAAATCTGTATCTAGGTATTGAAATAGAATCTTGCTGTGACTGGCCTGGTATTCTCAATGTAGTTCCAATTCAAGACAGTGATCTTGCTGAGGCCGTCTGACTGTTAGAGTTACGGGTGCACCAAGCCTGACTCTACAGGTTTTATTCTAGAAACAAAATAAAACTATTTAGCCCCAAACCTTTCAGTTGGTGCCAGCACATCTTTGGGCTGGTTTAGGTGGGCGGGCAGGCCTCAGGGGGTCCAGCTGATCTTTCCTTTTCTTTTCTCCTCCTCATCCTTTCTTCCTTTTTAAATTTTATGTCTGCACTGGGGATGGAACCCAGAGCCACATGCATTTTAAGCATTCATTGTACCGTTGAGCTATTTCCCCATTTTCAAAGAGTGACAGGTGTGATTTTTCCTACAAACAAACAAAAAGAACATGTATCAAAGATTTTAACCAGTTTAAACAATGTGGGAACCAGTAAGGTGTTGGGACTAATTCAGAGGGGAATTCAACGGACGGAGTTTTATGGTTGGTCAGTCACACAGAAACGAACTGGCGAATGTCTGTTAAAGAATAGGCTTTAACATTTGTGGCTTATGCTACGATGATGACCAGGTGACCAGCATCTCTGACATTTTTGTTGGATAGGAATCATATGGGTTTCTCGGGGCTGGAGAAATGGCTCAGCGGTTAAGAGTACTGATTGCTCTTCCAAAGGACCCGGGTTCAATTCCCAGCACCCACATGGCAGCTCACAACTGTCTGTAACTCCAGGATCTGACACCCTCACACAGACAGACATACATACATGCAAGCAAAACACCAATGCACATATAATAAAAATAAATAAATTAAAAAAAAAAGAATCATATGGGTTTCTCTCATAAAAATAGATTTACATCGTCACCAGTTTTCTGTGTTAACTTGTACAAAGTTGTAAACCTTTTGTTCAAGGCGAAGATGCAAGTAGTCTCTGGCCATGGCAGGTCCTTTTCTGTGTGAGTTCTGTCCAGAGGTTGAGATAGCTAGAATTTGGTTATAATAAAATAGATGTTTGACTCGATGAGAAGTTCTGGAGATAACAGGAAAACACCCCAGTATTTAGGATAATTTATTTAGAAATAGATTTACTGTGGACAAAGCCAGAAATAAGAGTTATAGGCAAAGGAGACCCTTCAGGAGTCGGGTAAGAGAACTGTCAGGCTCTCACACGAACTCTGGTGTCCCTTTTCTGACCACGTCCCCTGGATGGGGAGACCTGGCAGCACTCAGAGGAAGGATAGCAAGTTACCAAGAAGAGACTTGATATTCTAAGAGCATATATAGGGGGAGGAGGTCTCCCTCAATCACAGACATAGGGGAGGGGAGAAGGGGAGAAGTGGGAGGGAGGGAAGAATGGGAGGACACAGGGGAAGGGCTAACAATCGAGATGTAATATGAATAAATTAATAAAATTAATTAAAAAAAGAATTAAAGTCTGCATAGAGAAGCAATAAATTGTATATGTAACTGTAGTAAAAAAAAAAAAAAAAGAGAGAGAGAGAGAGAGAACTGTCAGGTAACTGGCAGCATGAGGAAGGACGGATCTTCCTTCAGCTCCTGGGAGACAAAGGCTTCCCTCAGGCAGAGGGGCTGTGTCTGAGGCCAGGGACACCAAGGCAGGGGAGAGGCTTCCACAGAAGCTAGCAGGTTTTACATCCCGGCTGCACTTCTCAGTACTATTTTGGTCCTCTGGGCTGTCCCTCCCTGCAGTCTTCTCTCTGCCTCCTCACTTTTGAGTGGCGCCTGGAAGCTTCCTGAATTCTCGCAAAACTCCCGTGCAATAGATCAGCCATTTCATAGTGACGAGGTGAGTTGCTCAAGAGCACAAGGCCCTTGCTTCCAACTCAGAGGCGCCATGTTCTTCCGGTCTCTGTTAGTCTTTCCTGATCTCCAGTTCAGCCGTTCCCAGTGCTGCGACCCTTTAATACATTTCTTCATATTGTGATGACACCCCACCCCCCCCCCCCTCCCCCCTACTCCCTCACCCTCCTGCCAACCATAAAATCATTTTGTTGCTACTTCATAACTGTAATGTCGCTATTGTTATGAATTATAATGTAGATGTATGACATACAGGGAATCTGATGTGAGGGTGCAAGGGGGTCGTGACCCACAGGTTGAGAACCCCTGCTCCAGGTCTTTTGCACATTGGATGCTTGGCCTCCAAGGCAGGCGTATTGGAAAGCTTAACATGTGGTCAGACAGTGGGACATGGCCATTAGCGTTACCCTGCCCCCTGCACCACAGCATTTAGGTGTTAATCTTACTTCATCTGAGCCTTAGGTCCTCTGTGTGGTGGCCCTGACTGCAACTAGACAATTGGAGCAAGGCCACTGCTCTGGGCCTTGGCTTTTCACTTGCTCAGTATAGGTATAGAAGCGGTCGCTGTTTAAAGCCTTTCTATTGGTTCTGATGGGGCACTTGGGTCGGGCACTCGGTCCTATCAGCAGCTGTCACTGTGGCTTCATCAGTGCTGTAGGAGTGAGTTTCTCCTCATCTTCTTTATTTTTATTCTTGCGTTATCAATAGCCCATGTTTGGTAAATGTCTATGGTGGGGCTAGGGCGTGTTTATGTGTACTTGGGATATGTTCACCTGAGTGTTTGGGAAATCTAGCGGAGTCAGGGCAGGATGGCCACTGCCTTGAGCACATCGGCTGCTAATGTCTATGCCTCTGTTGCAGACTCCAACATCTGTGCCACCCGAGGTGTGAAGTCCTGCCAGCAGTGCCTGGCTGTGAGTCCCATGTGTGCCTGGTGCTCTGATGAGGTAAGGAGCCCTCTGCCTTATTTTGCCAATACAGAAACACAACTGTCCCCTCAAAAGGAGTGGAGCCGGCTGTACTGGCCGTGGCTTAGGGACACAGACTTAGTCTGCTTCTCGTACTGTGTCCCGGCATGACAGCCAGTATAGTGAAGGTTTTATAGTAACGGAACAGGGAAGGTGTTTTAGAAATATGCCTGCCGCACATCCGGTGAGGCGGGTTTCAGTAAAGCGAGGAAATATCTGGTACAGGTGTCTGGTGTTCACGTCCCTAGCCCCTGGGTTGGTGGAAGCTAGGACTCTGCAAAGACCAAAAAGTTCTTGATAGTCTCAGGAATGTGAAATGAAACCCAGAGGTGAGCGATCCATGGCTACTTAGCAGGGTAATATAGCCCCAAACAATTCGGCTCCCAACCTGCAGCTTTCATTTGGCCTTGCAGAATGTTCAACACAGGTATGGCTCCCCACCCTCACCCTCACCCCCACCCCTCACAGTACCCCAAACTTCAGTTCATACCTTGTTTCCCTAGATGTAGGTGCTCCTGTGTATGTGCAGACACACAGAACCATGTCCTTCCTCCTAAATGCAGTTTCTTTCCCCTTCTGAGCAAGACCAGGTGACATCTTCCGATTGGAGGATGGTGGGAGGTGGGGTAATGAGTCCGGAAGCCTGCTTTGCACTCTCACTCCAGTTGGCTTGGCCATCCTTTTTGCTGGGCCTGTTGCTATCCTTCCCCAGCCTTTGCTTGCTTTGGGCTGGAATATCTCAGGCAAGAAAGGCTTTAGTCTCAAAATGAGAGAGGTGCTAGGGGTATGGAGGGATGTCAGCCTATCCCCTGAATAATCATCATCATTATCGACTCATCATCATCACCATCGAGTCCTCCTCCTCCTCATCATCCCGGAAGAGGAATCTTGTGTGTGTGTGTGTGTGTGTATACAATTTCTTAGAGATCTCTTTTTCTTCCCTTCCCTCTGATGATGCGACCCCTCCCTCTACCTTCCTTCCTTCCTTCCTTTCCTTCCTCTCTGAGGTGTCAATGGCGGAAGGAGTACAGCCCATTGGTGAGGACCAGAAGGTGACAGGAAAGGGTTAGCTGTGTCTAGGCGGAGGGTTTGTTGTGTCTGAGGCCCTGGGGAGTGAGTGTGTCTGAGGGAATGGCTAGGTTTGTGGCCAGGCTGGGAATTTGGAGCTGGCAAGGGCTGACGGGGAGGTAGGGGGTGCATGTGGCTGGAGGTTCCCAGCAGTTACAATGGGAGTGATTCACCACCCCTCAGCAGGTGGTTACCTTGCCACTGGGTTGAGAGCTACTGCCTCTGCCCAACACAGCTCTTGGACCACTCTAGCTATCCCCTCCTTCTCTGTCTGTTTCTCTTCTGGATCCTTTGGGTTTCCTAAAAAGGCAACCTCCTGGGCAGGCTGGGGAGGAAGGGAGCTGAAGGCTGTGTTTATCCTCTATCGGTGGGCGGCCCGAGCCTCCCAAGGCCAGCTTTGGCCTCTGCTGTTCAGCCCAGGAACTGCTTCTAGAGGCAGCTGCCCACCATCTGGACCAGATTGATCTCATTTAGCAAATGAAACATTTTCTCTGGGGCTTGGGGAGGGTGAGCCTTTTCTTCTCCACCCCCCCCCCCCACAGGCACGCCTCCCCTCTGGGCTGGGCTGGAGTGGCTTCTTCCTTCTCATTTGTCATATCCTCCTGCCATTGGTCACCGCCATGATTCTGTTAAGCATCCTTTCCGAGGAAGTTGTAATTCTGCATCAACTCCAGAAGAAGGAGTGGTGTGTGGAGGGTGTCTTGTTTGGACTGGATGGCCTCAAGTCGGCTGACTAAAGCAGAGAGGAACTTCCTGAAGGAGATCTACTGGAACTCAAAGGGTGTTTCCCCCTCCTTTCCTCCCTTTCAACCTTTAGTCAGTGTAGAGACAGGCAAGAGTGTCTTGGCAAGCAAGAACCTCCAGAGAGTCTGCCCTTCAGAGGGGTGTCCAGTCCCGTCCCGGCCCCTGCTTCCATTTTTTGCTGGGTTCTGACCAGCCAAAGCTTCCCCCCGCCCCCTTAGGCCATGCTCACAGATTCCATGTGACTAGACGCGAATGTGGAATATTTACCAGTCACTATGGTGACTCTTCGCCCTCTAGGGCAGACTGAAGGGGCCAGAGGGAGAGAGGCTGGGGGTGGGTGTGGTGGTGTGTGGTGTGTGGGGGCAATCAGCCTACTGATGGGGTGGAATCAGGAAATGGGTGGCAGCTAGGGCTAAAGGAAACTAAAGAAGGGAGGTAGAAAGCGTAGCAGCCCCCTTAGAATGGAATACAGTGAATCTACCATCACTCAGCGAGAGGGAGGAGGGGCAGGGCCTGTGGAGTCCGATACAGGGCAGAATGTGTCAAGCAGGGAGGAACCCTGGACTGTAACTAGAACATGGCTTATCTTTTTCCCCGAGGGGGCAGGACTTCCTTTTGCACAGCACAAGCTTAACTATTGAGTGTGTTTTGGTCTTGACTTAAAACAACCAAAGGTGGGGCTGGGGCTGGGGTGGGGGTGGGGGGGTTGTCGTGCCCTCGAAGCCCTGTACCTCCACTGCCTTGACTGTTTTAGGTGGTGCTAAAGCTGGCAGTGCCTCTGAAAACAACTGGTTGGGCTCAGCTTGTGGTCCTTAGACAGCAGCCCTTGGGTGTGTATAGCAAGCGCTTTGGCTGGGTAAGAGGGAAACGGAGCCAGTTATGTGAGTGGGGTGTTTTGGGCTCATGTGCATAAGGGTGTGTTCTTGGAGAGATAGTGTCTTGCTTAGTAACAAGGGCTGGGGAAATGTGTTATCTCTGATCAGTACAGCTAGGGAGGACACCAGCTTCACACAGAGCAAGAACCTGTGTGTGGTTTTTTTTTTTTCTTTTTTCTTTTTTTGTTTAAGTGGTATCATACTGGAGTCTAGAACTTTCCAAAATCATAGGGTAATTTGACAAGCCTGAAGTGCTTGTTAAATAGAAAGGCTCCCGGGATGGACCTAGAGCCTATTGCTGTTACAGTAGTAAGGGACAGACAATACTGCTACTGGCAGAGGGGGGGATTGGACAGGTCAGTGGAGGGGGAATTGGGGTGCCAGATGAATACCGAACACCTGATTCAAGTTGGATTAAATAGCAAATAATTTTTCATCTTGGTATAGTTTGAATATTTTCTAAATTTGGCCACCTTAGGGCAGGAGGCAATGCTAGGAATTGGTACACAGGCTTGAGCACAGGTTGGAAGGTGAGCCAGCTCACAAACTGGCATCCAAGAACGAAAGAGGAAGAATGGGGTTTGGGGCCAGCAAGTAGGAGACTCCAGCAGGAGTTATTTCCCACTCTGTATCTGCAGGGGAAAGGCTGAGGAGGGCACTATTTACAGTGTGTGTGTGTGTGTGTGTGTGTGTGTGTGTGTGTGTGTGTGTGTGCACGCACGTGCGTGTTTTTCTGTGTGTATCAGCATTTCATGACCATGTCTGTAGTTTTTTTATACTTCTGTTTAACCTGAAGCATAGATGTCCACCTGGAGTTTGGCCCCAAATTTGTTATTGTTTAAAAAAATGTATAGTAGGGTCTGGAAACATAGCTCAGTTGGTAGAGTGCTCTCATTACATGCATGAAATTCTGGATTCAACCAAGCACCGTTTAGACTGGGCATGGTGGCAACATGCTTAGAGTCTTGGTCCTCAGGAGGGAGAGGTAGGAACATCAAGGTGGAGGCATAAGTTCGAGGTTGGACTAGGGAGATGGCTCAGTGGATAAGAGCACTTGCTGAGCTGGGCGGTGGTGGCGCACACCTTTAATCCCAGCACTCGGGAGGCGGAGGCAGGTGGATCTCTGTGAGTTCGAGGCCAGCCTGATCTACAACACTAGTCCAGAACAGCCAGGGCTACCCAGAGAAACCCTGTCTTAAAAAAGAAAAGAGAAGTGGAGAGTGACAAAGGAAGAGACACCCAATATCTTCCTCTGGTTTCCTTATATGTGTGCACAGGCACACTTACACATACGTGTGTGTGTGTGTGTGTGTGTCTGTGTGCGCGTGTATGCATGATACACACACATGGGAAAAAAATTCAAGGTACATTTTGCCTACATACAAGCTCAAGGCCAGCCTGGGGTAATCCGGCCTCAACAAACACGCAAACAAACACAGTGGTAAGAGTGTGCTCCTCGTTGTCGTCATAACAACAGAGCACAAATCCTAACAGCTGGAAACTAAATTGGCTTCTCCTTTTGTCTCACCTCCCTACTTCTCTCTGTGTTCTGCTAATTCCACAGGACTGTTAGGTTTCTCAGCTCTCAAGTCAGCGATAACCAAGGGAAGGAGACAGCCTGGTCTTACCTTTCAGTGTTTATCCTTACCACGGGAGCCAACGGGGCTAGGGAGCCGGCTCTGTGGGCTCTGTGACCGAGCCTAGCACACTCAAGTTCCCTTCCAGTGTTTCCTCCAAAGAGTGCCGGTTACCATGGGGATTGTAGCAAGCCTACACTCTTACTTTTATTTACATGGGACCCCCAGAGAGGATTTGAGTCTATTTGACTCATCCTGAGACTTTGCATTTTGAAATTATCTCACAGGCTTATTTTAGCTCCTGCCCAACCCCGTGAGACAGATATCACATGGACAATTATTCATGCTGTACTTTCCCCACATAGGATTAAGGGGGACTGGTCCTAATGGCATGTGTCACTCTCCCAGGAAGGGAAGGTAATCCATCAGCTTGCAGAGCTTAGGGCCTGGAGCCTTCTACCTCTGTGGGTGAGCTCCATCCCACCAGGGGGCGGAGCTTGACTCTGCATAACATCCGGTTTTGGTGGGAACTAGAAGCCCCTTTCTAGTTTTCCTCTCATCCCTTACCCCATCTGGTACTGGGGTGGGAACGTGGGGTGGCCAAGGGTGTTGAGGACATTGCGTGATACCTTTGGGATCTTCCCAGAGCAGGAGGCTCTCAGGAAGAGCTGGGCTGATGAGCAAGCCGATTAGGTTTCTGACCTGACGTCAGCGAAAGCAAAGGGAGGGAGACAGCCTGGCCTTGCTTTTCAGTGTTTAGTTCTATTTTCCCGAGGAAGGTCATAGGGGGCGTAAGGACTGTCAGCACGTGTAAGCATTCAGCTCTCTCTTGTTAAGACTGTGGAGTTAGCAAGTGGAGTGAAGGAAACTCTGGAACAAGCATTCTCTCCTCTTGCTGAGCCTGAAGACACCTGGTGGCATGCTGGTCTCCCCTCAGCTCCTGGTCTCCCCCTCCTGGCTCGCTCCTTCAGCCTCTTGTCTTGTTCTGGAAAAGGCTCAGCTCCTCTGGCATCTTGGCATTCTAATCATTGCCTTCCGGGGAAGGTTTTCTCTGAGGTCTGTGGGCAGCTGGGATCAGAGAGAAGATTGGGGGTGTGTGTACATGTGTTTATGTGTGTACATATTTGTGTGTGTGTGTGTGTGTGTGTTCTAGAAGGAAGAGACTGCTTCCTGGGAGCGTAGGGTTTGGAGGGATGAGAGATGGGTACACACAGACCATGGATGCCCAGCAGTTAGCTCCTCCCACAGCTTTTCTGTCAGTCAGGGTAGAGATTTTCTTCTTTCATAGTCACCCATGGCTTGTGCAACCAAGAAGCTTAAGTTTGTTTTTGTTTTTGTTTCTCTGTGTAGCCTTGGCTGTACTGGCCTCCTCGTATTGTAGACCAGGCTGGCCTCGAACTCACAGGGATCCACCTGCCTCTGCCTCCCAAGTGCTGGGATTAAAGGTGTGCACCACCACTGCCCGGCAAGAAGGTTAAGTTTTATTCGGTTTGTGGAGGCTGCTTCTCTGCTTCCATATCTGAAAAGCTCAGAGAGAAAGAAGGTGTTGGGTTAGGTTTGGTGTGTGTGTGTGTGTGTGTGTTGGATAGAGAGAGAGTGTGTGTAATATGTGTGTATGTGAGGGTGAAGTGTGCGTGTATGTGTGTGTGGAGTGTGTGCGAGAGGATGAGGTGTGAGCATGTGTGTGTGTGTGTGTGCTGCTACTGTGTCACCATCCACACAGGTCAGGCCTTCAACTCATCAGAGGGGGAGCTCTTAGCTTTAGAATGTGGGTGGCTGTTTGTGGACTGATGTCTCTGCAGTTGTCCTGGTGACCAGGTGATGACCAGCTGAATAGGAAGGAAGGACATCTGTCCCCACGTGTCCCACATCCATGTCTTGTATCATGTTCTCCGAGTGCCTGGGGTGTTCCCTGCTGTGGTCCCTCCCAACTAGCTTTTCTACTTTTCATTACATCCCCTAGGCCACAGAACGCAATAAAACTTACTTTAGGAGGCGACTCACAGGCAGAAAGTCTGGGCGGCCTCTCAGTTGGGTCGCTCCCAAGCTCTGCAACTTTGGGCGAATTACCTAACTTCTTGAAGCCTCAAATTTCTTACCTAGAAAGTTGAGCTCCTCACTTATGAAGCCTCCTGTCCTTAGGCTCCTGACTTGTAAGATAAGTACCAAGCCATCATCGTTGCAGTGATGCTAGCGATGTGCCCGTCCTGTGCCTTCATGTAGCAAGTGCTCACTAATTAACAGCTGTTCTGGGATATTGATAGGGTCTTGTTTTTGTTTTTGTGGTGGTGGTTTTGGAAAGTGGTAGGAAATTGAAGTCCGAGACATTGGGAAATAGGTCCAGGTAGGGGTGTGCCAGCTTCCAGAACGGTCCCCCTCAACTTGGCACGTGACAGCCAGTCGTGTGCTCATGCAGTGCTGGCTAAATACGCTTAGTTATCAGGGTACAGTGGAACCGAAAACTTCACGTTTCCTCAACCCGCTTATCAAACAAATCAGGAAACTTAGGCTTAGAGTGACTTCTGTGGGGTCACGTGGCTAGCTAATGGGGACCTAGATCTGGGGCCTGTTTCCTGAGTTTGGTGTCTTTCCAAGAACATTTACTTCTTGCATGTGAGCACACACAGAGTTCGGAGGAGAGGATACAAGACAGTGTGTTTTTTGTCCAGAGGGAAGGAGGAAGGTGACAGAATGGGCTCTAGGCAGCTGCCCATCCTTATGGCATTTTTTCCAGCTTGTGGAATTTATTCATAGGTAGCTTATTCAGAAACTACTTATCAACACATTCTATTAATAGCTAACACGTATTGAGCACTTACTATATGCACTTATTTAGCCTGGCATAACATCCTGTGATGGAGGGTTCTTCTTCTTGTTGTTAGTTATTTAAAAAATTATTTTTAGGGCTGGAGAGATGGCTCAGAGGTTAAGAGCACTTCTGGAGTACAGGGACACATGTGCAGTTAGAACATTGTATACATTTAAAAAAAAAAGCCAGGGTGGTAGAGAGGCACATACCTTTAATTCCAGCACTTGAGAGGTAGAGGCCGGCAGATCTCTATGAGTTCAAGGCCAGCCTGGTCTACAAAGTGAGTCCAGGACAGCCAAGGCTACCCAGAGAAACCCTGTCTCGAAAAAAATTTATTTATTTATTTTATGTATGTGTACTCTATCTGCATTTACACCTGGGGGCCAAAAGAGGGCATCAGATCCCAGAATAGATGGTTGTGAGACACCATGTGGCTGCTTGGACTTGAACTCAGGACCTCTGGAAGATCAGACAGTGCTCTTAACCTCTGAACCATCTCTCCAGCCCAATTGTTAGTTCCTTTTAAAGTGATTTTTTTTTCATTGTGGTAGAATACATATAACAGAATTTACTATCATGACCTTTCTGTGTGATTGTGGTGTGTGTGTGTGTGTGTAGATCTATTTTGTGCATCTTTCTCCACCTATTTCTTGAGACTCGGGGTCTGACTGAACCTGGATCTCACCAATATGGTGAGCCTCACTGATCAGCAAGCCCCAGGGATCCTTCTGTCTCTGCCCCTCTAGCTCTGGGCTTGCAGTTATGTGTCACCATACCCAGGTGTTTGTTGTTTTAGACATGTGTACAGGAGATTGAGCTCAGGTTTCACACTTGTGCGGCAAACACGGTCCTGACTGAACCGTTTCTTTTGTTATTTTTCCACCATAACTGTTTTAAGCGTACGGTCGAGTAGCATGAAATCTATTTATAACGTGAAGCCTGCACAGTCAACCATCCCCATAACTAATTTCATTATGTGAAACTAAAATTTGAGCCTATTAAACAACTCTTCCTTCCTCTTCTCCGCAGCCCCTGGTAACCCTCATTTCCCCTTCTGTCTCTGCGGTCTTGATTGCTATCTGTAGCCAAGGATGATTACCACACTTCACTGAGGGCACCGGGCTTAGGGAGCTGGGTGTCATGCCATGGTTCCCAGTTAGTGGCAAGGATGCTGAGGGTCAGGCTTAGGGAGCTGGGTGTCATGCCATGGTACCCAGTTAGTGGCAAGGATGCTGAGGGTCAGGCTTAGGGAGCTGGGTGTCATGCCATGGTTCCCAGTTAGTGGCAAGGATGCTGAGGGTCAGGCTTAGGGAGCTGGGTGTCATGCCATGGTACCCAGTTAGTGGCAGCGATGCTGAGGGTCAGTCTCAGCCAGCTCCTTCCTGTGCTTTACCCTCTACTGTCTCTGCTTTGTCTCCTTCATCCTGGGTGAGGTGGGGAAACAGGGAACCACAATCATGGAGCTTATAAAGCAGCCAGGGTCTAACACCACAGCTTTAAATGGCTTTGACCTTGACCAACAGGAAGAAACATTTCATATATTGTTACTCCTTATGTGTGCTAAACCCCCTCCTCCAGGAAAGAAAAGTGTCCCCCCCGCCCCCAAATAACGTTGAAACTTTTTTTTTGTTTTTGTTTTTGTTTTGTTTTGTTTTTCTGAGACAGGGTTTCTCCGCTGTCCTGGACTTCCTTTGTAGACCAGGCTGGCCTCAGAACTCACAGAGATCTACCTGCCTCTGTCTCCCTAGTGCTGGGATTAAAAGCGTGCATCATCACGCCCGGCTGAAACTTTTATTTATATGCTTGGGTATTTTCTATTCTATTCAGTTCTGTTTTTCTTAATAAACCTGATTTTGAGACTCAAAGTAATGATATGTTACAATTTGGAAAACACTGGTTTAGCACGCACCTTCCTTAGTGCTCTCTCTTCTTAGTTGTCAGTTCACGAACAGGCACTAACTCAGCCTGTTTGCCCTTCCTGTGCGTGTCCCTAGAGACTGGCCTGATGGACCACAGCAGTCCGTTTATGCTCGATGATTAGCTCCAAAGGGCTGGGTAAGCTCTAAGCCATTGGGAAGTGACATGTCATGCAGGGTGCATAGCCTCCCCAGCTCTGATGTCGGGCCTTCCCCTTGGCCTCCTGTCTGCATAGGCTTTGCCTCAGGGCTCACCGCGCTGTAACTTGAAGGAGAATCTGCTGAAGGACGGCTGTCATATAGGGTCCATTGAGTTCCCAGTCAGTGAGGTCCAGGTCCTGGAGGCTAGACCACTGAGCAGCAAGGGCTCTGGAGGCAGCGCCCACATCACTCAAGTCAGCCCCCAGAGGATTGTCCTTCGACTACGGCCAGGTAGGCATGGGGGGGGCTCATCTTGGGGGAGAGAGCTGGAACCAATGTGCACAGGACGTCCGTTGAAGGTCTGAGCAGAAGCTCTTGGGGGAGGCGCAGCATGGACTAGGAATGGGGGACAAAGTGGGGGTGGGGCGTGGTGGGCAGGAAAATGGAAGAAAATGAGCAAGGGAGTCAGGATCTGGGTCAGAAGATCTGAGTGTGAATCCTAAACCCCACCATATTGCTCGTCATTTGTCTGGGTTAAGGGTTACTTAGCTCTTCTGGCTCTGCTTCCTTCTGGTGTGGCTTAGCTAGTTTATAGCTTCGTGTGGCGGTGCAAATGAGATGGAGGATGAGAATGCAATTTGTGTGCCCATTTTCCACAGGGGACAGGGAGTGTTTAGGAGCAGACAAAGTAAGGACAGAAGAGGGAAAGGTATTAGGGTAAGAGCGAGCTTTTTCGAAGCCTGGATGCTTGACCCGACTGAATCAATAAGAGTCTGACAGACCCACTATATGTAAGGCATTGACGGGATTTGGAGAAAAGCAAGGTGCGGTTCGCTTCTGAGACAATAGCTCTGGGCAGCCTGGAACTTATTGTGCAGCCCAGGCTACCGTGCAATAGCGTCCCCGTTTCTGCCTCGTGCATCCTGGGATTACAGGTGTGTGCCACCATACCCAGCAGAGTTCCTGTCCTTTACGAAGTCTGAACTGTAGCAACTGATAAGAGCTGTATGACTTGAAGTGGTAGACCCTGGGGACCCAGAGGATCACACACATGGGCATTTAGACACGGTGGGAAATCACAGGATGGAAAAGAAGCGCTTCAAGAGACAGCGAGAGGAAAGGGGTTGTAAGGTGTGGTAGTTGGGGGAGTCGACCAAGCCTTTCAAGCGTAATTTCATCAAGCGGTTATTTATCTCTCACGGCAGCCTGCTCATGTATTTAATCCTAGAAGAAGAGGAAGCAGGAAAAAACAAAACAAAACAAAACAAAACTTAACATCCTTCTGCCTTCTAGATGATTCGAAGATTTTTTCACTTCAAGTGCGGCAGGTGGAGGACTACCCCGTAGACATCTACTACTTGATGGACCTGTCTTTCTCCATGAGCGATGATCTGAGGAACATCCAGACCCTGGGTACCAAGTTGGCATCTCAGATGCGCAGGCTTACCAGCAACCTTCGCATTGGCTTCGGGGCCTTTGTGGACAAGCCTGTGTCACCATTCATGTTCATCTCCCCACCAGCGGCACTCAAAAACCCCTGTTACAGGTAACCCCCTTTCTCCACAAGCCAGCGGATCGCCCCTTTCCCTCTGTCTCAGGCTTGCCCAAGTCCTGGTTCCCATTTTTAGTTCCAGCCTTTTTCTTTAAAAAAAAATTTTTTTTTTATTTTTCACTCTCCATTTAACATGTATGTGCTTGTGTCTGTTTGTTCTGGGTGACCATGGAGGCCAGAAGAGGGTGTCAGATTACCTGGGACATGGGTCACAGGTGGTTGTGAGCTGCCCTGACACTGGCGCTGGGAACCAAACCTTGTTCTTCTAGAAGAGTACCATGTACCTTAACCACTGAGCCATCCCGCTACCCCCTCTGAGGTTGTTTTGTTGGCCACCTCATTCAAAAACCATAGCATTTACAGCTTGTTCTCTGCCTGGCAGATGGGCCTACTATCAGGAGTATTGTGCCAACAGGGCTGAAGGCTGCTTGGCGTCTTACGCAGAAACGTCATCAGCTCCTTGGCTTTGTCACAAATGAAGAGAAGAAAAGAGAGCAATAGAGAGCAGCGTAGATAAGTAACAATGTAATTAGGATTTCAGAAGGATTGGCTTGGTTGTCATCTGGTCATCTAGGGCACAATGTTAAAATGCAAGAAAATTAAATTGCTTTATTGAACTTTTTAGCAGTATGTAAATGGTGAAGTTCTCACTGTTCACCTCCTTTTAAAAAGTATTTTTAAGGGGCTGGAGAGATGGCTCAGTGGTTAAGGGCACTGGCTGTTCTTCCAGAGGACCTGAGTTCAATTCCCAGTAACCACATGGTGACTCACAACCATCTATAATGTGCCATGATGCCCTGTTCTGGTGTGCAGGTGTACATACAAGCAGAGCACTGTATACATAAAAATAACTAATTAAAAAAAAGTATATTTAAAAATTTAAATTGTTTTATGTGTATCAATGTCTGTTTGCTTGCATGTCTGTGTACCATGTGTGTGCCTGGTGCCATCAGAAGCCAGAAGAAGGTGTCAAATCCCCTGGAGGTGGAGTTATAGATGGTTGTAAGCCACCCTGTGGATGTTGGGAATTAAACCTGGGTCCTCTGGAAGATCAGCCAGTGTTCTTAACCACACAATCATCTCTCCAACCTTCACACTCCTCCCCACCCACTGCCTGTTTTTTTTGTTTTTTGTTTTTCAAGACAGGGTTTCTCTGTGTAGCCTTGGCCATCCTGGACTCACTTTGTAGACCAGGCTGGCCTCGAACTCACAGCGATCCGCCTGCCTCTGCCTCCCGAGTGCTGGGATTAAAGGCGTGTGCCACCACACCCGGCTTCACTGCCTGTTTTTTGGAGACAGAAAAATTTGCCACGTAGCCTAGGCTGGCCTCAACCTCCTGAGTGCTATATCACAGACATGAGCCAACCCGCGTTAGCTCTGTCCCTGGAGGAGCTCTAGGGGTTGAACTTAGAGCCTCGCCGTTGCTAGGCAAGTGTCCTATCACGAACAGCATCCCCCACCCCTGTCGCTTACATGTTGTTCCCTTTCTTGCTGTTGTGACCAAATACCTGGTAGAAGCAACTCAGGGGAAGAAAGGTTTCTTTTGGTCTATGGCTCAGAGGATGTTTTACCCATCATGACAGGGGAGGCCTGAAGTCTGAAGTGGCTTGGTTCATGGTGGCAGAAACCGGTGGCAGCTACTTACTACATGCCATGAGGGCTGGCAGTGGAGGAATCCAACCCCACCCACATAACCCTGTTTATGCCAGCTAGGCTCTGTGTTAGAGGTTCTACAATCTTCCCCAAACAGCACCACCACCTGGGGACCAAGTGCTCAAACACATGAACCCATGGGGCCCATCTCCCATTCAAACCACAGCAGCTTACTTGACAAAGACTGAATCTATGTATGGTAGTTAACACTATGATTACTGGGGCCGGAGAGATAGACCAGTGGTTAAGAGTGCTTCCTGCTCTTCCAGAGGACCCGACAGAGTCTAGTTCCCAGTACCTGAGTCAGGCGGCTTTGAACCCAAGCCTAGAGGTCCAACTCTAGAGCCTCTGATGCTCTGGGCAACTGCTGCTGCATACATGCGCTCTCCCTGTCTCTGCTCTCTTTCCCTCTCATAGTCTCTCCAACCCCAGACTTAAAAAATAAAATATATTAAGATGATTTCCGGGTTGACAAGGCACAGATTTACTTTTTAACCTAAAAAAAAAAAAAAAAAATTCTACAGTATAGTTTTAAAACTTCTGTCTGCTCTATTGTTTCCCCAGAAAAGATATCAGTTAGTCTGGGGATAGCAGTGCTCCTGTCCGCATGATCTGTAAGTTTACTGGACATCTGCTTTATTGTTTCAATAAAGCAGCCTTAGTGGAAACAGCTGTGATAGTTTGAGCCTCACTCCTGTATAACTGCTTTACTTGGTCTCCTTATGAGAGAAGCTCCATTATGCCCTTTACCTATCCCACCTCCAAGCTATGCCTCCAGCCCATGTCTTTTTTTTTTTTTTTTTTTTTTTTTTTTTTTTTTTTTGAGACAAGCTTTCTCTGTGTAGCCTTGGCTGTCCTGGACTCACATTGCAGACCAGGCTGGCCTTAAACTCACAGTGATCTGCCTGCTCTCCCTCCCCAGTGCTGGGATTAAAGGCGTGTGCCACCATGCCCACCTCCAGCCCCATGTCTTTGTTCGGCTTATGTATTGATTACTTTTCTAGTTGCTGTGCCCAAATACTTGATGGTTACAGGTTCTGTGATGCTGTCAAAGAGCCCATGCTTGGTAAATGGGGAGCCGGGGTTTACTCTATCCTGTCTGGTTTCATTGCTGCCTTTCTTGCCCTTTGGGCTATCTGCAGATATGGTCGTGATGCCGCAAGTAGTTTGAAGGGCTTGGAGTCTAGGCTGTCTCAATGACTGTGATTCTGCGGGGCTGGAGGTGTAGGTGTGTGGTAAAGCATTTATGGGGCATGCATGAGACTTTGGGTTCAATCCTCAGCACTGTAGTGGAGAGAGAGAGGGAGGGAGGGAGAGAGAGAGAGAGAGAGAGAGAGAGAGAGAGAGAGAGAGAGAGAGAGAGAGAGAGAGAAAGAAACCAACTAATATGATATACCCCTGGTGGCCTGGGCACCTCTGTCTCTGTCTCTGTGTCTCTCTATCTCTCCTGTTTTTGTTTTTGTTTTTGTTTTTGTTTTTGTTTTTTAAAGATTTTACTTATTTATTTATTGTATGAGAGCTCTATTTGCATGTACACCCGTAAGTCAGAAGAGGGCATTAGATCACATTATAGATGGTTGTGAGCCACCATGTGGTTGCCGGGAATTGAACTTAGGTCCTGTGGAAGAGCAGACAATGCTCTTAACCGCTGAACCATCTCTCCAGTCCCCCTCCTGTTTTGTTTTTAAGACAGGGGTTCTCTGTGTAGTCCTGGCTGTCCTGGAACTCACTATATAGACTCAGAGATCCACCTGCCTTAGCCTCCCAAGTTCTGGGATTAAAGGCATGCTCCATCACAGCCCATCCCATCCCTCTCTCTTTACCTGACCCCAGTATTACCTCCTACTATGGCTTCTGCTGAGATGATCTTTCATCCCCCTCCCCTAGTATGAAGAACTCATGTTTGCCCATGTTCGGCTACAAGCACGTACTGACGCTAACTGATCACGTGTCCCGTTTCAATGAGGAAGTGAAGAAACAGAACGTGTCACGTAACCGAGATGCCCCAGAGGGCGGCTTTGACGCCATCATGCAGGCTACGGTCTGTGATGTGAGTTTGGAGGGCAAGGGGGTTCCAGGTGTAGCTGGCACAAATCGAAATGGGGAAGGAAACAGTTCCCTTGGGGGTTTCCGGTATGATGGGGGATAGAAAGCAAGCAGGACAATGAGTAATAAATCGCTCTTGCGACATAGTCCCTTTATATCCATGCCAAGGCCACAGCCAGCACTTCTTTAAACCACAGTTGTCCCAGGTCTTCCCTAGGGAGAACATCTTCCCACATTTCCTGGAATTATGTCAGAGTCAAGCCTGGGTTCACTTGACCTCAGCAAAGTGGGCAGATGGTAGGGTGGGATTTCTTCTAGCCCAGGCCAGCTCTGTGGACGCAGCTGGGTTTCTATCACTGGAGGAGTTCTGTGTGGAGTTGAAGAAGGCATCAGTTAGCCTCATGAGCTAATCCACAGTGGGATGGCTTTCCTAGGGCGAACAAAGCCCAAATCAGAAAGCTCTTGTTTATGTTCCCAGGCTGGGGGCTGAGGTCTTTCTCCAAGGCAACCTGCCCAGCTTCCCAGGTATGGAGGTCTCTGTTTCATACTAATGACACAGCTGAAGTTGTTGTTGTTTTTTTAAACAGGAAAAAATAGGCTGGAGGAATGATGCATCCCATTTGCTGGTGTTTACCACTGATGCCAAGACCCACATTGCACTGGATGGAAGGCTGGCAGGCATCGTCCTGCCCAACGATGGGCGGTGTCACATTGGCAGAGACAACCATTACTCTGCCTCCACTACCATGGTGAGATGCCTGGTCTTACTGTGGTCCTGGCTCACTGATAGGGCTCTTTTATTCCACCCAAGGCTTTTGTGTGGATTGAAAATGGCTCTTTCTCTGAGCTCTTCCTCTTCCTCAGCCAGTGCTTATTCATGCCATATCCCAACGGGGCATCCTCATCCAGCGTATAAGCTATCTGACCAGGATTGATGTCCATGCCTGTGGTCTGTGTTCACACCGAGTCCACAGTTATCAGCACCAGCATCTTGTCATCCAGAATGGACCCAAGTGATGCTGTACCCAGGCCCCTTCTTGGAATCAAGTTCACTTGTAGTTACTGGGGAAAGACCAGGGGGCGAGGGGGAGACAAAGGTTTCATTGATGAAATGAAAAGCCCAGAGAGCAGAGCCTCTTGAGGAAAGGTTAAAAGGCAGAGAGTCATTTGGTTTGAAGGAAGGATGGTCCATGGATAATCTAGGATGATAATTAAGAAAACTTCTGAAAAGCTATTTTATATGTTTTCATTAACTATAGACAGTTAATTAAATAAGAAGGAAGGAGATTAAATTGAAATAGGAGAAACTTCTGTAAGCCATTTAAGACAAATGTACCAATGTTTAAAATAATAGCACTTTGGGTATTTGGGAGAAAGTCTTTTTTGAAATTAAAAAAAATTTTTAAATCAAGACAGAGTTTCTCAGTGTAATAGCCGTGGCTGTACTGGACTCTCTTTGTAGACCAGCCTGGCCTCAGTGAACTTAATTCACAAAGATCCAGCTGCCCCTGTCTCTGCCTCCGCCTCCCAAGAGTGCTGGGATTAAAGGCGTGCGCCACCACGCCTGGCCTGGGAGGACTTTTTACCTGTCTTGCAGTTCCTTCCCCACACCCCAAATTCATTTCCTTGAGACAGGGTCTTGCTGTGCAGCCTGGGCTGGCTTGTAGCTCTTAGCCCTCTTGGCATCATTGCTTCATGGATGTGAGGGTTACAGCAACGTGCCACTCTGCCTGCCTGCTTGTTTGTTTTTTGAGAAAGGGTCTTGTTCTGTGTATAGCCCAGGCTGGCCTTCACCTTGAAATCCTTCTGCCCCAGCCTTCTGACTGTTGGGATTAGAAGTATGTGCCACCCACCATGCCTGCTGCTTAATTCTGGTCTGGAGACTGAACACAGCATCTCTCATTATATTACGTATTTCTCAACCACCGAGCCACCCCCAGCATGCTCTTTATTTGCTTAGGTTAAAAAAAAAAAAAAAAAAAAACAGTCATAGGGGAGGGGAATAATGGGAAAATGGGGGTGGGGGGGGAGGAATGGGAGGATACAAGGGATGGGATAAACATTGAGATGTAACAAGAATAAATTAATTAAAAAAAAAAAAAAAGAGGAATCGCTTGGAGCTTAAAGGTGATCAGAGGCAGGAGACTGGACTGGAGCTCTCATGAGCTCCCTCACAAGGTCTAGGATCCCATGGGCATAGTCAGTCTTTCCTGCTGTCTCCACTTCCTTTGTATTAGCCATATCCAGGTTGAGGGCTGTGAGACAACACGCGAGTCAGCAATTCACTAGTCTATACAAGGCATTGGCCAGGAACCGAGAGGAGATGGAAAGCTGTAAGGATCTACTCTTAGGAGATTTTGGTTTAGAGGATGAGAGGATATGGTCCTATACATTATTAATAGCACAGACTGCGTGGTGATGCTAAGTGGTTGACACAGTCAAGGGCTGTTGGCAAGCAAAGGAGGAGAGCTCTTTAGGAACTGCGATGGTCAAGGAAGGCTTCCCGAAGGAGGCAGATTACCCAGATGACGGTCACTCCTGGTGGCAAGAGGATGAGGTTAGTGCTGAGGAGAAGAGGGTTAGGGGTGAGTGAGTTTTGGACTGAGAGGCTGAGACCATGTGGCAGGGGATCAGTAGAGCGAGGCTAGGGCATTTGCCGGTAGCGCCACAGCAGTGAGGTCTAACCCATGGAGCTGTTTCAAATCTGAGCGGGAAGGAAGGTGCTTGGTTTTGGACCATCGCCGGCCCAGGGTTCGTAGCTTCTGTTGCTTTGCCCTCCTCACTCACGTGTTGCTCCATTTTCTGTTGCTAACGACACAGTAGCGCAGACACGGTAAGTTGGAAAAGAACGTTAGTTTTGTTCTTACAACTTGTGAGTTTGAGGGGCTGCATCTGGTGATGATCATCTTGCTGCCTGCGTCCCGTGACTCAGGCCGTCATAAAGCAGAGGTCGGGGGTGGGGGGGGGGGTGGGGGCATGTGTGTGGGTTTCTGCTCGTGTGGTTTCCATCTTGTAAAGCTAGCAGGATTCAACTCTGGAGGCTTCGCTGTCATGAGCTGCAATCCTGCTTATCTCCCAAAGATCTACCATAACAACGAGGGGTGGGGGTGGGGCTGCTTGCACCCTCACAGCATCTCACAGTAGGAATTAAAGCCCGAGGGACATACCCCAAACCGTAATGCCTCACTTCGATTAGTGGGTCAAAATCTTTAAAGTTCCTGTTGCCCTGGGCGTACCCCAAATAAGACAAGCTCAGAGGCTTTAGACTCCTGAAGCATGTGAGTGGTCTCTATTAACCTCTCCCTCTTCCCTGCCCCTTTTTCTAGGATTACCCATCTCTGGGGCTCATGATTGAGAAACTATCACAGAAAAACATTAACTTGATCTTTGCAGTAACTGAAAATGTTGTCAAGCTTTACCAGGTAATTAAGCCTCTGGGGCTTTCCCTCTTATCACCACAGATGGACCTGTCCCAGGTGGCCAGCTTCTGCTGTCACTAGCCAGGACCCAACAGGAAAAGACCTTAACATTCTTCCCTGTAGCTTTTTTTCTCTCCAACCTTTAACCTACTAGGAACAGTGTGTTGATGGTTGTGTTGGTGGTGGGAGATAAGTCAGTTGGGTGGGAGGGGTGTAAAAGTTTCTTTTTTTTTTTTTTTTTTAAAGTTTCTTTTTTTAAATTTTTTTTAAAACAATTTATCAAATATGAAAATCTGCTAGATATGTTCTGGTAGTGACAAGTAAGATAAACCACAGTGCACTCCAAAGTTCATTTTAAGACTTCCAGTTGGGAGGTGGGGACACACTCACTTTAATCCTAGCACTTAGGAAGCAGAGGCAGGGAGGATCTCTGAGTTTGAGGCCAGCCTGGTCTACAGAGTGAGTGCCAGGATAGCCAGGGCTACACAGAGAAACCCTGTATTGAAAAACCAAACCAACCCAGAACCTCAAAAAAGAGTGCCAGGGTGACAAAGGAGATCTTGAGGAGGAGGCCACTTTCTTCACTAAGCTGTGGACATCTTTGTCTTCTTTCCAGAATTATAGTGAGCTCATCCCTGGGGCCACCGTGGGAGTCCTCTCTGGTGACTCAAGCAATGTCCTCCAACTCATCATTGATGCTTACGGGGTAAGAACGCTGGCCCAGGAGCCTGCTGAGTCTGCTGGCTGCGGCCTACTCAGCAGAGCTTCCTAAAGAGAGGTGAAAAACGGACGTGGTGCTCAGGCTATGAAGAAAGCTGACACAGCTGAGGAAAGCTTTCAAGAGATGACATTTATCAAAAGGCCAGGCTTGGGCCAGGGGTAGGAGAACATCAGCTAGAAACAGTGCAGTATGGAAGTCTGAACATCATAGGCCCTTACAAGAAAGAAGAGGCTTCCCTTCAGAAAAAGAGGTTCTTTAAGAGTGACAGTGGGAGAGGTGGAGAAAAGAAGAGGGAGTGAGTGGGAGAGAGAGAGAGAGGACAAACTCCTCTGAGAGCGATGGCAGGGAGGAAGACAAAGGAGCCTGCTTGAAGAGCAGCTTTTACCTCCAGACCGAATCTTCCTGAGGAGTCTGTGACAGATCCCCAGAACAAAGGGAAGGCTTGGTTTTTTTTTTAATACGCTTTTAGGAGTGGTGGGAAATTTCGTATCATGTGATTTAGTTGAACATGGCACACAGAGAAGACAGGTACTGCGTACACGGAGAGTAGTCAAGTCAGCGCACAGATTGCTTTCAAAGTCTCTTCCCGAAGAGAGCTGCAGGGAGGTGGGGCTGACTCAGGCTATGGGGTCGTGCCTAAAGGTGCAAGCCCATGTTCTAACCCAGCTTGGATTTGAGAACCCTAGTTACCACTCTCCTGTTGGCCTTTCTGCTTTCCTCTCAGATCCCGAGAAATGATGGCCAGCCCTGGGAGTGGTGCCACCTTCTGAAGAGGAAATGGGCCAGAAAGGAAGGCCAGGGAGTAGCAGGGACAGTTACAGAGTCGGGGGGCTTAGAGGGGAAGGGGTCTACAGATGGGCGTCCAACCGACAAGGAGCAACTGTAGGCCCTAGCAAGACACAAAAGAGGTGATGAAGCACAGACTCTGTGGCAGCGACCGCCAGATAAAGCCCCAGCATCAGGCATGGCCAGGGCAAGTCTGAGGCCAGGGCCTTGGCTTTGTGAGGGTGGACATAGCTTTTGTCTTGTTTCCTTACCTTCTTTTGCCGCTGTCTGCTCAGAAAATCCGCTCTAAGGTGGAGTTAGAAGTCCGCGATCTCCCCGAAGAGCTGTCACTTTCCTTCAATGCCACCTGCCTCAACAACGAAGTCATCCCAGGCCTCAAGTCTTGTGTGGGACTCAAGATTGGAGACACGGTGAGGTGGGCTAGTGTAAAACCTGAGTAAGGGCTTTCCTGAACAGAAATTACTATGTTTATTAATACGCTTCCAGCACTGTGGCTGAGTAGACTCTGATCTGTACTAACTTGACTCTGTTGGCCTGGTCTACTTCCCGGCCTGCGCCCCATTACCTGCCTTCTTGGTCTCACCTTGGCTGCTCCTGCTCCATTTGTGTCCTTATGGTGACTCCCTCATGGAGACTTTCTCCCCCCCCCCCCCCCCCCCCCGGGCCTGGAAGACTCTCCTGCTCAGCTATTGTCTGCTCAGCTCTTTAATTAAGCAATCAGAAGGCGACGGAGGACATTGTTAAAACACACCAAGACAGGAGGTGCTCCACAGTCATGGCGATGCCAACGTCAGACTGCAACCAGGTCTCCAGGTACAGAAGTCAGCATTTGAATACACAGTGCACAAAACCATCCTCCAACAGGCTAGGCAGGGAGTTACACTGAAGCTCTGACCTAGGCAAGTCGGGAGTTGGTGCGTACCCCACCCCTTGCCAGAGTTAGATATGTAAGTGCCAGAGCTGTCAATCTTTTCTCTTTTTTAAAAAAAATAATTTATTTAATTTTATGTGCACTGGTGTCAGACTCATTGGAACTGGAATTACAGACAGTTGTGAGCTGCCGTGTGGGTGCTGGGAATTGAACCCAGGTCCTTTGGAAGAGCAGACAGCACTCTTAACCTCTGAGCCATCTCTCCAGCCCCCAATCTTTCCTCTTGAAGCTTCTGGTGCCTAAGGTGTCTATATCTGCCGAGTAACCCTCTCTGCCAGTTTTGCTTTTCTGTGTGTTTGCACCTGCACAGCTGATTGCAAATAAAACTATTTCTTACCTTATGTGTTCACCCAGGGTAATGCCTTTCTTTTCTCTGCGACATAAAATGGGGGCAGTATTTCATCTGCGGACCCTTGCGGAGCACCGACTGTGCCCCAGACTTTAATCTAGCTGGTGAAAAGCCAACAGCAAGTGGAACAAGCAAAAATTCAAAACCCCTTGAGTGTAGATGCTCATTTTGTCCCTCCATTCCCTCCACAGTTTTCTTTTTTTTTAGGTTTTTTGAGACAGGGTTTTCTCTGTGTACCACCTCTGGCTTTGTAGACCAGGCTGGCCTCGAACTCACAGAGATCCGCCTGCCTCTGCCTCCCAAATACTGGATTAAAGGCGTGTGCCACCACACCTGGCCACAGTTTTCTTATTGTTTTTTAATTGTGTGTTTATGGTTATTTTGCCTGCATGTGTATTTGTGTATCACGTGGGTGCCTGGTACCCGTGGAGGCCACAAGACAGTATCAACATTCCTTAGAACTGGAGTTACAGAGGGTTGTGATCAACCATGTGGATTTTAACCCAGGTCCTCTGGAAGAACAGCCAGCGCTCTTAACTGTTGGGGCCATCTCTCCAGCTCCCCTGGTTTTCTTTCTTGATTCTCCTCTACTCTATTTAAGGGACTGGTAGATGGGAGGGAGGGATGAAGAAGAGAAATAGATCTGTTGGCCCATTGCCCTATAAGCTTGTACGCTAAGCACATGCGTTCACACTCCACGCTTTGCACCCTGCAGTGAGACGCTGTGCAGCGATCCCTGTTTGCAACTGACCAGTGTATGGCCAGGTGTGTTCAAGGCAGCATTTGGTGTCTTGCTATTATTATGTAATAATGGTACTTGGCCAGAGTCAAATGTATGCAGAATCACAGGCTCTGGCCTGCCTGAACAGAGGTATCCCTCAGGACACAAACAGCCTTCTATGGCTTGTCTGTAAGCAGCTGCCCAGTCAGGTATGTCACAGGGATAGGCTTTACTCTGTAGACATTGAGAGAGTGAAGGCTGAGGAACTCCCTAGGGCAGGTGGCTTTGTCACCCGGTTTTGTCATTCTTGGTAGTGTGCAGCATTTCCTCCAGGGCTGGTGTGTCACCCCAGATCCACTTAGGTCTGAACGTCATCTTCCCATCCAGGTGAGCTTTAGTATCGAGGCCAAAGTACGAGGCTGCCCAGAGAAGAAGGAGCAGTCGTTCACTATCAAGCCTGTGGGCTTTAAGGACAGCCTCTCCGTCCATGTCATCTTTGACTGTGACTGTGCCTGCCAGGCCTATGCCCAGCCCCTCAGCCCACGATGCAACAATGGCAACGGGACCTTTGAGTGCGGGGTGTGCCGCTGTGACCAGGGCTGGCTGGGATCCATGTGCGAGTGCTCTGAGGAGGAATACCGACCCTCCCAGCAGGAGGAGTGCAGCCCCAAGGAGGGCCAGCCCATCTGCAGCCAGCGGGGCGAGTGCCTCTGTGGCCAGTGCATCTGTCACAACAGTGACTTTGGCAAGATCACTGGCAAGTATTGTGAATGTGACGACTTCTCCTGTGTCCGCTACAAAGGGGAGATGTGCTCTGGTGAGTAGACGTGCACACCTGCATCCTGAAGAGCCATGCACGCGCACATACCCATAGTGCCTTGGGAAACACACGTGGAGGGCTGGAGGTGGGCAAGGTGGACAGAACTGAAAATCCATTTCACTGGGTAGAAAAACAGAAATGAGCATGGGGCCTGGGGGAGAGACCTTTCCCGTTGTTCGTGGGCCATAGAGAAGCTACTATCTTGCTTTTCTTCTGCTCACTCAGATAGTGTTACAAGTTTCTGGACCTTTTGAAAATGAGGACCAACTTATTTTTCATCTACGAAAAAAATCAGTCTCATGGTAATTAAACTGCTAGTGTTTATGGATGGAAAATATATATTGGAATATACTGAAAAGTTGATAATAATTTTACATGAATCTATTTTTCTATCACTGGTGACTTAGAAAGTAGTGGTATATGTGCAAGACATTGGGGGGACTTAGAACAGTATTTGGAAAATGGTACGCTTGTGTTAAATGTTATCCCTCTTTTAGCATGTGGCTATTTATAGATAGAAAACATAAGTTCAGCTTTTGTTTGATTGGCTGGTTAGTAGCGGCATGTGGCTAGTGGCTGTCACGTTGGGCAGTGTGATAGGGGACATCTTGACATAGCAGAATGCCATGGAGCTTTATTTATTTATATTTAAACACATGGGTGCTAGAGTTCTGAACTCAGGTCCCCACGCTGCAGTGCAAGCCATCTCTCCAGCCTGGGGACTGTAAGTTTGAGCCCTTCTACCTGAAGGATTCTGAGTTGTCCTTATTGTAAAAATTCAGCACACTCCTGTGGCCTATTGATAACTTTAAAGTGACCCAAAAGATCACTTCCGGGTGCATTTCCGACCGAGAAGCAAAGTCACTGTTAATACATCCTTTATCTGAATTCCTGAAGGGCAAATGGACAGTCTGAGTTTTTTCTTAGGTTCTGGAGGTGGGTTTATGTTGGACCGTGGTTGCTGTGACTTAATTCTGTTTGGGACAGACAGACTGTGGGTATTTGCAAGTTAGCTGGAGTGGGGTTATGGGTATCCTGTGTGGGCTGAGCAGAGAGGCTATACTTGTTTCCTGTGGTGGTCTAAGACCCAGATGGGCTTCATTTGCATTAGGGTTTAGCCAGCTGAGCTAAGTGACTCAGGTGTTGACTTTAACTCACACGCCTGCAGTCCCAGGAGGTCAAGGTCACCCTCAGGTACATAGCAAGTCTGAGGCTAGCGAACACCAAACCACCACCACCACCACACACAAAAAAAAGCTCTATAAGAAAGATAAATATGCCATGCAAAACCAGGCCCCGAGGGGCTGGAGAGCTGGCTCAGAGCGTGAGCTATTTTTGTATACCAGTATCCCTGTAGCTCACACCCACCTGCAACTCCGGCCCAAGAGGAACTCTGGCCTCTGACCTCCAAGGGCACCTGCACTCAACGTGCACATGCCCACCATACACGTAATACAAAAAATTATTTTAAAAACGTGCTCCACAGATGTAAAAATGATACCCTTTCTGATCTGTGGCATCGTCTATTTCGGTTATGCAAGGTTTGAGAAAGGGCTTGGGGCATATGGGGGGGGGGCGTGGGATGGGGAGCAATATCACCATCAGCTAAATTATTGGATAGAGATCAGGGTCCCAATGAGGAAAACAGGCATAGGGTAGCAGTTTGAATGAGGAGGTGGGGTGGGGGTGGGGCTTCAGATCATTTTAATATTTACTAGTGTTTCTATTGTGTTCAAAGGAGCAAGCTGGGAGTGCTGATTGGTCTTGCTCTGGTGTGAGGTCTGTGGGAGGGATCCCATCCGGAGAGTGTGTTTTCTTTGCCTGCCGACCCCACAGAGCCTCTGAGGTTTCCACTTCCTGAGATGCAGAGATATCTGGTCCCCAGTACTCCATTTTAATCCACTGAGGGGACTCGATTGGCTACAGCACCCATTTTTACTGCTTCTTACCAGGGTGTCTGGCGCCCATCCGGCTTCCGGTCTTGTTCTTGTGACACTGTTATCACATCCTCAGAGACACAAGTT
Source organism: Acomys russatus (assembly GCF_903995435.1). NCBI lineage: Eukaryota > Metazoa > Chordata > Mammalia > Rodentia > Muridae > Acomys > Acomys russatus. The sequence continues at coordinate 30,857,315 of NC_067152.1, forward strand.
CACAGAGTGCCTGGCATTGTGCTGACATTTGCTTCCTGGGCATGAAGAAGGACTTCTCAGAGCTATGCCCCTCTTCTCTGATGCCTGCCTTGGGGGGGACAATGGGGGGGGGACATGGGGGGACATGGGGCAGGGGTGCTGGGTCTCTAAACATTGCAGGTGGCTGCCTGGTCTGTTCCTCCCCACTTCTGGCTCCTCACCGCCTGTAACCAGCTTCCCCTCTACCTCAGACGCAAGGAGACAGGAAATGCGTCCTTTTTCTTAGGCTCTTTCCCACCTGCTGCACACAGATAGGCTTCCTCCGTGGTCCCCATGCTGTACCCACACGGGAGGAACAGGTGTCAACAGACAATTTTACTGTTTCTTAATATACCAAAGTGTCTTTGACGTTAGGAGCCACACCCTGCTAGAACCTAGATTGTGTGTAAAGAGAGACTCCTGCGTAGGGGAATCCTGGGCAGTCTCAAGGAGGCGATGATGCCTGATGGATCTCAAAGGAGGGCTGGTTCACATAGGGCAGGATTGGAATATGAGTCTGTGTGGAAGGCTGGCTGTATAGGGAGAGCAGGCCCACTCCCTCCGAGGCTCTCTTTTCCAACCTCCTCTTCCATTCTTTCATTTCTTGCTTCCTCCTCTGGCTTTCCCGTGAACTCAGCCTAGACACACCCCCTTGGGCTGGAGAGGTGCCCACACAGTGCCATTACTACACTGTGGTTTCCTTTTAAGAGCTGACTCTGTGCCAGGGCTCGGGGTCAGCCTGCTGGCTCCGGCTACCCACTTCCACTCCCAACATCACTCTCTGGCTGGCCCAACAGATCAGCTTGTCAAAGATCACTTTGTTTTGCTTCACAAAGGGCACACTGTGGGACGAGGGCTCTGTGGAGGCCGAGACCTCTTCTGAGCGCTGCCAGGCCTCTGTGGCACTCTTCTCTCCCCAGCCGGGAACCACAGCTAAGAGCAAGGCATAGTGGACGCCATGGAGCCCATGTTGCTGGCTGGCACCCCTACCCCCAGCTCCTGTACAGGAGGATTGACTGATTGGAGCTCACGGCTGCCCTCTCTTTGGCGCTGACAGGAGCAGCCTTGCCTTTAGAAACTGACCAGTGACTGGTGAAGAAAGGATGGAAAGGCACAGTTTCTTTTCCTCAAAGTGGGCTTAGCTCTCTGGTGCCATCCATAGTTCCAAATTCACCATGGATTCAGGCTGAAAGGAGTTTCTCTCCTAGACCACATACCTGTGTGTGTTCTCTCTCTCTCTCTCTCTCTCTCTCTCTCTCTCTCTCTCTCTCTCTCTCTCTCTCTCTCTGTGCGCAAGCATATACAAGCATGTATTTCTGGTTCCCAGTTTTTCTGTCAGCCCCAACCAGTCATTAAATATCCCTGAACAGCTTGCTTCTGGTTTCGTCTTTTCTTTTCAAGACCTTTGTGTAGCCTTGGCTGTCCTGGAACTAGCTCTGTAGATCAGGTTGACCACAGAAATCCACCTGCCTCTGCCCCTCCTACTCTGAGTGCTGGGATTAAAGGCATGCACTATTACCACCTATTTTTTTTATTCTCTCTCTCTCTCTCTCTCTCTCTCTCTCTCTCTCTCTCTCTCTCTCCAGAGTTTCTCTGTGTATCCTTGGATGTCCTGGACATGCTTTGTAGACTAGGCTGGCCTCGGATTCAGATATCTGCCTGCCTCTGTCTCCTTGAGTGTTGGGATACAGGTGTGTTCCACCGCACTAAGTTTATTTTTCATGTTTTAAAAATGGCTTATTTTTATTTTATGTGCATAGGTGTTTGCCTGCATGTATGTTTGTGTGAGGGTGTCAAATCACATGGAGCTGGATGATAGCTGTTATGTTGGTGCTAGGAATTGAGCCTGGGTCTTCAGAGCAGCTAGTGTTCTTAACTGCTGAACCGTCTCTCCAGCCCCTGGACACACACACACACACACACACACACACACACACACACATTAATATATGGTGTACTGCTTGCATGTATGTCTGCACATCATGTGCATGCAGTGCCTGTAGAGGCCAGAAGAGGGCACTGCATCTCCCTAGGTTTGGAGTTACAAGGCAGTTGTTAGCTAGTAGGTTCTGGGACTCCAATTCCAGTCTTCTGGAAGAAGAACCAGCGCTGTTAACTGCTGAATCATCTCTCCAGCCCCAGTGTGTAGCCTAGGCTGGCCTTAGCCTTGTGATCTTCCTGCCTCTGTCTCTTTAGCATATCCTATGGGCCCGCCACAACAGGCCCAGCTTCCTAAGAAACACATATTACTTTCTAAGGGAGTGACACAGCTGAGTTGCGTTGATGTGTTTGAGTCTTGAATGACGGTGAGTTTATGAGAGGACGGTGCTGGGGATCTATGGTGTTCACAAGACAGTGGGCCGAGAGTAGAGTCACTGTCAGAGTCTGGCCTTGTACTGGCCTCCCCACCTTCCTGGAATTACTGATGTGGTTGTCAGATCACTCTCTGCTCCTCTTCTTTCCTCTGATCAACAGTCATATTTTTATTGTCTGTCTAGTTCTTCCTCTAGAGAATGAGCTACTCTTTGTAGGGTTTAGTTGCCAACTTTAAGTGAATACTAGGGGACTATGGCAGTGTGAGTTAAAACCTGCCTTTAAGCAGCCTGACTTCCTACGCCAGGGCCCCTCCCACTCAGGGAAGTGAATGACTCCTCCACACCAGGGCTGATGGCTCTTTGCGGTACTGTAATTCTACAACACAGGGCACAATTGATGTCTATATGTGTATCTTCCATGCATGTAAGATTGTTAAGTCCGCTGTAGTACAGACCTTGTCTGCCACGCTCAGTGCTGAGTTGCCAGCATCCAGCACCTGGTACAAGTTCAGGGAATATTTGTTGAGTGACTGGATGAGTGAACCAACGTCAACTGTCTGTCTGCTTTAGAAAAGATTTCATGGTAACCCCTACTAATGATAAAAGTAACGTGCTGTGGTGTCACCTACCAAGAAGCAACAGTTTAGAAAGAGAACCCGCTAAACAGGCACATGGCCGTAGAGTGAAGGTGGACGTACAGGCAGCCATCATGTGCTGGGAGGACAGACACATTGGAAGACACTTGACTGCACTTGATGAGCTCAGAAAAGGCCGGAGAGAAGAGTGAACACTTGGGTTGGGCCTTAAGGATGAATAGGGGTGTGATAATGACCACAGGGTTAAAGGGGCATCCAGACAGAAAGAACAAGAAGAATGGAAACAGGAGGCCGTAAATCTGCAGCAGCAGGGCGTAGCTTAGAATGTTGACTGAGCCCTAACTCTCCGGTATATGGCCTGTGACCCGGGGGCAAGTTACACAACCTTTCTGACACTATAGGGTTGTTGTAAGAAATGAACACGGCAGTGTGCTACAGAACGTGACACGCATGTGGCATGCACTGAATGCCCAGCAGATATCTATGGTCGTTAGTGCCATTGCCATGAGTCCTGATGGCACAACTTCCATTGGGAACCGTCACGTTCTTGGCGTTGTAACGTAGTGTAATTGCCCAAAGGCTTCCCAAGGCTGCCCTACTGTGCTCTTGGCTACAAGACAGGTTGTATTGGTGAGGCTGCGTGCTGTTGAACCATGCCCACAGCTTCAGAAGTTAATCGTGGCCAAGTGTTTCTGCAGCTTTGGGGTGCAGATGCAGGAGCAGTGACTGATCAGCAGACTTTGGGGGGGCCTTTGGGCTGGGTGCGGTTACCATTAACCAGTTTACTGCTGTTTACCGTTGGACACTCTCTCTCCTCTCTTCACCCAGCTTTTCTTGTTTTTTCTGCCGCCTTCTCTCTATGACATCCCTGGGGTTTGTTTCGCAGCATGGGCCCTCCACGGGCTGTAAGGTAGGTTGTATTAATTCTCTGTGCTTCCTTGGCTCTGTTGACTGACTCCATAGGCTCCTAGGGCCTTCCGTCTGGCCCTTGGGGACCCTGTCCCACCTACCTGCATACCCAGCACACTCTGTGTTCCCTCCCTTCCTGGCACTGGGCACAAGGCTGTCTCCATTCCTCCGTCTCATTACAGCACACTTTCCTATCCTGTGAGTTCTCCCTCAGAGCCTTGTTTCTCACCTTGCAAGGTGACAAGGAGCTCTGGTTTGAGAAACCCAGTGGATCTTGACGGTTGGTCCATTCTTTTGTTTGTCTGTAGCTTGTTCAAATCAGAGCCTGTGTTAAGTGCCCGACTTAACGGGGGAAGGTAACGGTAACAATGGTTGGCTTCCTTCCAAGTCATGTTGGAGAGGGAACAGTATCGTTAGGTCGAAAAGGAGCCGGCTCGAGGAGCTTTTCACTGTCATCAGGCAACTCCATCAAGTTCCTGAATGCCCTGCGTGGGCACAAGCTGTGGATTTTTGCTGAGCCAGCCCATTGGGGTTACAGAGCTGGCTCTAATCCTCAGACCCATGCTGCCAGAGGAGGAAGGAGGATTCAGAACAGGGTGAGAAAAAGGGCAGGAAGTCTGGGAGACTTAGATCCGAATACTCCCCCTTTGAGGTGCCTAAATTGCTGTTTGTCTCTACTGGGTAGCGCTCTCCTGGCAACGAGCCAGTTCTCCCACTGACTTGCCAGATCATTGTTAGTATGGTCCGGAGAACAGGGTGAACAGTTAACAGCCTGTTGTCACACACCGGGTGGGCCTCTCACCAGCTCTGGTCTGTTGTCCTGGCTCTGTTTGTAGGCCATGGCCAGTGCAACTGTGGGGACTGCGTGTGTGACTCGGACTGGACTGGTTACTACTGCAACTGCACAACGCGCACCGACACCTGCATGTCTAACAACGGGTTGCTGTGCAGCGGCCGGGGCAATTGTGAGTGCGGCAGCTGTGTCTGTGTCCAGCCAGGCTCCTATGGAGACACGTGCGAAAAGTGTCCCACCTGCCCAGATGCCTGCTCATTTAAGAAGTGAGTGGATAGTTTACAGAGAGTTGGGAGGCTGGAAAAATGGAAGAGGGCCCCTGGACTAGAACTCCCAACTCTCGAGGACCTATCTTGGATAATGGTTTGCTCCAGACGAATGAATACTTTCCCTTTTCCATGACTACCTTTTCTTCGGAGAAGTTGGAGGTGGTACCAGATGTGCAGGAACCAAAGTAGTACCAACGGGAGCAAGCCATCTTCCAGGGAGGCATCCTGTATCCCTCTGCATTGGGATGGGGACCAAATAGGCATTCTCTTAAGATTCTCATGGAGTGTTCTGGTGTTTGTGGGAGGTGCAAGGAGCTGAAGTTATGGTAGGCTTTTGGGTGAAATGGGCATTTGCCAGTACGGACTTGCCCCATTTGGAAGTTAGAGGAAGCCTCAGTCAGCCCAAGTCTATGGCTCTGCCATTGCCAGATTCAGTCATGCATCTGAGCTGTGGTAGGGCCCAGTGCTTGGAAGAAAGAGCTTCATGCTGAGGTAAAGGCTCTGTTGTTATTGTCTTGACATTCTTAGGTATTGTCTGAGCAGGATTTGAGTTTTTCAGTGGACTCTCAAATCATGTGACCAACCATGACCTTAAACCTCCCAGAAAGGATAGCGTGTCACCACCACCACCACCGTCACCTTCACCATTATCACCACCATCATCTTCGCCATCACCATCACAACCCTTGAACAAGCTTAATGAAGCCTATTTTGTCCAATAACCCAAGCAGTCAAGAGCCTGAGGCAGGGGGATCAAAAGTTCAAGACAAAATTAGGCTTTCTAGTGAGAATGTCTCAGATCCAGGCTTGGCTGGCCAGCTCCTGCCTGTGGGCGAGGAGGGCCTCTTTGTTCTGAGCTCTGGGTATGTGGCACACTTAGAGCCATTCCTCCCTTCTTTAGATGCTGTGTCCTCTCTCCTCTAGGGAGTGTGTGGAATGTAAGAAGTTCAACCGGGGAACCCTACATGAGGAAAACACCTGCAGCCGTTACTGCCGAGATGATATTGAGCTGGTGAAAGAGCTGAGTAAGTCCAGTGGGTCTAAGAGTTTCATAAGCCCAGGTTGTCTATGGGTCACTTCTGAGAACCTGCCAGCTTCCTTCTCTAATGTGGAAGAGCAGTACCCACCTCAAAAAATGCTGTGCAGACCCGATGTGCAGTAGGCACACGGCGAAGGCTGGCTTCCTGCCTTTATCCTTGCAGATGTGTTCAGCAGCTCACATCATCTGCTAACTGGAGTCCCAGACTCAGTACATCTTTTAAAGATGTACAAGTCAGATAATTCTTAATTTACCCTTAGGGAGAGGAAGGTAATAGATGATTTTATAGACTGCCGTCCCTAGCTTAGTAGATGAGCAAGGAACAGTGGGACTGGTGGCACACATCTTGACTTTGAAGTCAGCCTGGGCTACAACAGTGAGGTCCAGGCTAGCCCAGTTCTCAAAAACTATTTTTAAAAAGTGTTAAGGGACTAGAGAGATGGCTCAGTGGTTTAGCGCATTGGCTTCTCTTGCCGAGGACCTGGGTTCAGTTCCCAGTACCCACATGGTAGATAGCAACCAACTGTAACTCCAGTTCCAGAGGATCCAGTGCCCCCTTCTGGCCTCCATAGACACTGCACACACATGGTGCACAGACATACAAATGCAGGCAAAATACCCATATATGTAAAATAATATAGAGCAATTGGAAAACAGTGTGAAGGAATGCCCAGGGTTTTGCTGAGGGGAACCTCAGCATTGTGGATATGTAATCATGACTGCTCTCTTTACGCTCTTTTGACTTTCTGGAGCCTCCCCCTCCTCCCCACCATAAGACATAGATAAAGGGGGGGGGGCGCGGGAGGATGACACAAAATTCTTACCTACCACTGTTCTGACCTGCACTCCATTTCTGTCTTTAGAGATGATTTTTGTTGCTTTCAGTCTATCTGCTGTATTACCTGAGCTGAGGGCGACTGGGTGGGGCCTGGAAGGTGGCAGTCTCCACACAGATAGCAATCGCCCATGCAGACAGGAAATAACCTCTTCGTGTGACAGGAAGAGAGTCAGTTAGCGTCAGGTAGGGGAGCTATAGGAGAGTCAGGTCTCTGGGCCTTTGACTGATAGAAGTCGGGCTGCAGTGGCGGGTGACTAGAGGTTGAGTTTGAAGAAGTGTTTTTTCCCTTGAGAGGAGACAGGGCTTGCTGTGATTAGCTCAGGGGAAAGGGTGTTTATCTGACCTCATGGAGTCTACTCTTCTTCATCTATGAAAGAGAAACGATGGCCCCACCTTATGGGGAGAGTTAAATGACACCAAATAGGCAGTTGCCAGCATACAGCAGGTGCCTACTTCCCTCTTCCCACTCTCTGCTTGCCCAGTGGCTATCATTTGTTTTCTAATACAGCCGTGGCCAGTTCTGCCCATCGGAATCCATCATTCTATGGCAAGGCACATCTGGTGGAGAGTAACCCACGCTGTCTAGCGGGGACTAGCAGGTTTTGGAATGAGAAGGGCTGAAGCCAAAAAGCATGATGGGAAGTCAGAGATGGGGGCGGGGTGGCTGTGGAGAGGCACACCAATCAGAAACAAGTGGAAGAACCATAAGGCTTGCATAAACAGACTGAGGCGCTGAGGAAGCAGAGAAAGAGAAAGAAGGGGACACCAGCTGTGCCTTAGCAACTGTCCCCTGCGGTTTCATTCTCGTGTCTGGTGGGGACGTTGTTCTTTCATAGATGAAGACAACAAGGGCAGACGACAGACAGCGTCACAGCAGGTAGAACAGGCTTTGAATCCGAGTGTATAATACTCTGACAGCACGTCCTGTATAGAGGAAGAAATAAGAACCAAAAAGGAACCGGGTGGTGGTAGCGCACGCCTTTAACCCCAGCACTCGGGAGGCAGAGGCAGGTGGATCTCTGTCAGTTTGAGGCCAGCCTGGTCTGCAAAGTGAGTCCAGACAGTCGAGGCTACACAGAGAAACCCTGTTTCGGGAGGAAAAAAAAAAAAAAAAAAAAAAAGCAAAGCAAAACAAAACAAGCAAAAAGAACCAAGAAGGGCCTGTGAGAAAGAAAATTCATCACCGAGGAGGGCCAGTCAGTGCCAATGGCCCGGCATGACCTCCAGCCTCCGCACCTTGCCTAACGTCGGGCAATTTCTTGGCACATACTTTCCAGATGTCCCATGAGTTGGGTTTGGGAAAACCTCTTACCGTCTGGGATTTTGTTTGTTTCTCATTCTCCGTGTTCTCCCTTCCCTATGTCAGCGGACACTGGCAAAAACGCAGTGAACTGTACCTACAAAAACGAAGATGACTGCGTTGTCAGATTCCAGTACTACGAAGACACCAGCGGAAGGGCCATCCTGTATGTGGTGGAAGAGCCGGGTAAGCGAGCCCCGCGGCCCTGCCCCCGCCCCTGGGGAGAAAGAGACATCCCCGTTAGGCAGGAGGTTCTCTTTGTAACCTTTTCAAACAAATCAAGCCAAAGAGGTAAGGGGGGGGGGGTCTATGCCATTAAGTACTAGCAAGAAGGGGACCCATTGGGGCTGGAGAGATGGCTCGCCTGGCTAAGAGCGCTTGCTGCTCTTACAGGGGTCCTGAGTTTGGATCCCAGTACCAAGATTGGGTGCCTCACACCCACCCTTAACTGAACCTCTACATATGGGCTAAGGACTAGAAAGGGCATCATCTTCATTTTGCTTAGAGAGTCCAGAGTGGCTGGGCAGTGGTGGCGCGCGCCTTTAATCCCAGCACTTGGGAGGCAGAGGCAGGCGGATCACTGTGAATTCGAAGCCAGCCTGGTCTACAAAGTGAGTCCAGGGCAGTCAAGGCTACACAGAGAAACTCTGTCTCGAAAAACCAAAAAGAAAAAAAAAAAATCCAAAAAGTCCAGAAAAAGCCGCTGTGGAAAGGACTAAGAGGAGCCCGTGGCTGTCTGGGAAGGAACTTAGATAAGTTATGGTTTGACCATAGCTTCCTACTCACTGTACAGATTTTCCCCACCCCTGCCCTAGCCTTACCTTCATCCCTTTGTGTTCGGTCCTTGTGTTCGGCTCTACCATTACGTCATCTCTTTGCCACACTGTCTGTTGGTGTTCCTGTTGAATCACTTGCAGATCATTTGGCTCGGGATTTTGAGACTGGGAGTAAAAGGTGATAGTCATGTGGGACGGTCAAACAACTCGGGGGTGAGGGAGTGTCACTTTTCATGATCTCTGCCAGGAAATCTATTTCTTACACTGGGAAACGGGATTCCCGAGGTCTAAGTGACCTACAATGCTCTTTGAGTTTGTGGTGCTGGAATTAGAACCTCATACCAGTGCTGTATGCTGGAGTCACACCCTCAGCCAGGGGCCCACATTTCCTACTGTCCCGGCTCTGTCTCATATTTTAACCCAGTGCCCCCTATTTGCAGGGACTCTGACTTGGAGCAGCAGCATGAGCGTCTGGGGTCCTGAGGCTTAGGGAGAGATTCTTCTCTTTCTTTTCACCGCCTCATGGCCTTGCAGATGTTTTCTTTGAAGGGCTGAGCCACCGTAGGACAGCAAAGAATATTTCCAAGTGGATTCAGCCACATAGAATGGGACTCTGAACGGGGCCCTCGTCAATCTCGGGTAGGGCTGCCAGAAAAAACATAGCGTGTTCCATGCAATCTTTAGCACACACACTAAAATAGCAGCTTGTTTATCGGAAGTCAAATCGATTTGGACTTTGTATACTTTTTTTTACTAAATCTGCCAATGCTTCCAAGGCTTGTCTGGCTTTGGGTCACCCACTGTGGGTCCACTGCTATGGCTATGATGAGGCACCTCTAGAGGCACCTGAGACTGTCCCCTGCCTCCCACCCCTGGTGGTGACAGATTGTTTTCCTCTAGGATCCCACCTGTGTTGCTTAGACCACCATGGAAAATTTTCACTTTGAGGTTTGAGGGTCAGCCCTACCCCATACCCCAAGCTTTCAAAGAATTCATGGTTGCTTTTCCCGGAAGAACTGGGGCCCTTTGCTCCTGGCAATTTGGACACTGGAACCTCACAAATTCTCTCCTGGAGCCCCTTAATTATCGATAGGTTGTAATTTGGTGGGTTGGGAGCTGGCCAGAGTGGTTTGCGGCAGTGGTTGTTTTTGTGTAGTGTGTGGTGAGCCGAGAGGGTGTCTGTTTAGAGAAGGCGGGAGACAGTGGGAGGTGGGTGTGGCTTCCTCTACAGACTCATCAACAGCCATATTTATATAAACACCTGCTTTCGTAACGCTGGAAAGTGCCAGTATGAGATCACTTGTTATGGACACCTGGGGTTTATGGGAAGCTCTGTGGAGGGTAATCAGCTGACCCGTGAAGAAGTGTCATCATAGCTTCTGTCTGCTTTGGTGGTTGGCTGGCCTTGAGCAAAGAAGTCAGCTTCCAGTAGGGTGAAGGTTCTAGATCCCTAAGTATCATCTTGGCTGGCAGGCTTTCTGCCCTCTGAGGTTGCAAATACCTGAACCAGGGCACGGGACGCAAATGCCGACAGGGCAGTAAGTGAACACCACCAGTGACAATGGTAGCCAGTGTTTATTGAGGAGTTATTTTGTGCCAGGCACTATTCTGAGCTCTTTAGCATAGTCACTCGTCATCACAGGCTTTTGAGTGGGAATACGTGTTCCACTTTAAAGATGGGGAAACAGGAGACAGACATCCAGAAAAGTTAGTTTATTGAAGGTCAGATAAGCGATGTAAGCATTAAAGCCAGCAGTCAAACCCAGGCAGTCTTGGCTCCTGAGTGCCCAGTGGCACAGACCCAAGGACAAGTCACACTTTGCCTGTGTTTAGGGGAGAAAAGGGGACAGAGATGAAGACTCTGGTATGTAGAAAACAAATGTTGGGAATGTAAAATGTCTAGCTGCTCCTACCTCTAGCCAGTAGGTGTAGGTGTGTGTGTGTGTGTGTGTGTGTGTGTGTGTGTGTGTGTGTGTGTGTGAGGCGCTGTGTTTGTGATGCCAGGGATAGAGTCCAAGGCATCATGGAAGATAGGAAGGTTTTTACTACCAAGCTTAGTTACTCCCCAAATCAATTTTTTTTTTAATTAAAAAAATTTGTTTTTTATATTTCTGGGTATGAGTGACTTGCCTCCCTGTATGTATATGCACTGTGTTCATGTCTGGGTGCCAGTGGAGGTTGGAAGAGGGCGTCAGGTGGTCTGCAGGTACAGATGGTTCTAAGCCACCATGTGGGTGCTGGGAACTTAACCTGTGTCCTCGGCAATAGCAACAAGTGCTCTTAGCTTTGGAGCCATCTCTCCACTAAGTTTTAAAGCGCATGCTAGGGTGAACCCACACCAAACAGGGTAGACTCAGCCTGAGCACTCTGATCTAGACCACTCAGGGCGGACTATCGCCGTTCCTAAAGATTGCCCCCCCTTTAAAAAGAGATGGACAGATCGCTGTTAGTTCGAGGCCAGCCTGGTCTACAAAGTGAGTCCAGGACAGCCAGGGCTACACAGAGAGACCCTGTCTTGAAAAACAAAACAAACAAACAAACAAACAAAAAAAAGGGATGGAACTTCCGTTTTGCTCGTCCTACATCCTGTTTTTTAATCATGTGCTGAGACCACATCTCTGGGCGTTTCCGCTCACTCCTGCTCTCTGCCTCTGCCTCTCAGAGTGTCCCAAGGGTCCTGACATCTTGGTGGTTCTGATGTCAGTCATGGGAGCCATTCTGCTCATCGGTCTGGCTACTCTGCTCATCTGGAAGCTACTCATCACCATCCACGACCGGAAGGAATTTGCTAAATTCGAGGAAGAACGAGCCAGAGCAAAATGGGACACAGTAAGTGGCTGGGCCGTGCTTCGTATTTTCATAAGTCTTTGCTTCTAGAAGCCGAGGGGCGAGAATGCAGACGCAGAACACTTTGAGCCACTGTGGGAACCAAAGAATGTTCTGAATTTCTTGACTACCACTCTGAGGAGGACTCATTACATTTTGATGGGAAAATAATTGGGGAAACTTAGTGAAGGTCAACCGTTTTCTTGAGCACACATCAGGTTTGTGGGTAGCAGTTGAGTCAAGAGATGAGATGAGGTAAAAAGAAGCTTAAGAATTATTTCGGCAAAAGCTGGGCTCTGTGTTCTGACCCCACCTGCGACATTTGCCTTCTGGATCACGTCGTCGCCTGTCACTGTCTTGACGAAGGGAAAGAAAGAGTAGGGAGAGAAGAGAAAACAGGAGAGACAGGTACAACGGTACACTCTTTTGGGACTCCCCAAAACGAATGGGTATCCCTTCACCCGAAGTGATGGGATGAATTAAAAAAACCCTTAGAAACAGTGGTAGCCTAGCAACACGGCATCTCTCTCCCCTCCCTATTTCCTATCTCCTATCCTAAAAGCAGAAGTGTCCGCATGAGCATTGGCTGATTTTGGCAGTTGGCTCCGGAGAAGGATGTCCTGGGTAAAGTTTGCAGAATAAACGGGAGCTTTTCAGGGTAAGAAGTGCAAGGAGCTGACCGTGGGATTTCCCTCTGTTCCCTTCACAGGCAAACAACCCGCTGTATAAAGAGGCCACGTCCACCTTCACCAATATCACCTACCGCGGCACTTAATGAGAAGAGGCCATCCCTAGGCCGCTGTCAGATTATGCCAGGACTGTGGGAGTCTCTGCTACCATGTTTACAGAGGACAGTATTTGCGGGTGGGATTTGGGGCTTTGGATTGGGATGGGCTGGAAGAATGCCTGTGTGTGGGAGTGTATCTCTGTGTGTGTGTGTCCATATGTATGTCTTGTGGGGGAATATGTAATTTAAACCTTGTGGTGTGTCCCCATAGGCAGAGCTCCACAGCATTTGTCCTCAAAATCCCTCCTGAAGGGATTCCTCCTGCTTAGCTTGGGGGGTGGGAGGCTGTTGATGTCGAACAGACACTCTTCATTACCTCTGAGAAGCTAGCTGGCCTCAGCAGGCCATTCTCCCAGAAGAGAAGAGCAGGGCTGAGGTCCCCCCACCCATCCCCCTGCCCCCATGCCAGAGGAAGTGATGCCACGTCTTGGGTCTATACCGGAGTTTGTCAATGTCCAGTTCTTGGACCTGACTCTCAACAGCTATGGCAGGAACTGCTTGGCTCTGTGCCTCTGCCAACTGCCCCTCCCTCAGGCTGAAGGTGGAGTGAGCGGGAGAATGTAGTCCTGAAGGGATACCTGGGTCTTTTGCTGTCACCTCAGTCCTGCTGCGGTTCGCTCGTACCGGAAGTCCTTGCCCCCTGTCTCTTTGGCCTCTTAAGCATGAGGATGGCAGGGTCACTCAGGGGTCATGCGTGGCCTGGGGGAATGTGCCAGCACCTCCAAGTCCATGATCACCGCCGTTCAGATTCGCCTCACTGGTAGCTCTTCCCCAGAGAAATGTGTCGCAGTGTCTTCACCACATCAACACCATCACGTACCTCCTAGTTCCACATGACTTTTGCTATGCACTGAGGATATCTCTCATGACCAAATGCTTTCTTTCCCCTCAGGGGAGAGTGCTGTGGTCAGAGCTGGGGCCTAGCCCCACGCTCCAGGCACCTCCACACACCTCATCCTACGCCTGTGTGTTACACCCATCCGTGGGGGGTGATTGTGTCTATCTACCTCTTGGGTGTCTTGTGAAGGAGTCATTCCCACGAGTCTGCTGAGCAAAGCACCAAGGAGCAATGGCAGGCCAGTCAGATCTGCGCGTGTGGCCTGTTCTCCTGTGGGCTGGGCAACCTCATTTCAGGTCAGCCTTTAATCTGGGAGGCCGAGAGTGCAATTTTATTTTATTCTTTATGGGGACAGCTGAAAGTATGATGAGGTTCAATCACTCTCAGGAAGCATGTATATAAACATACTTGCATTTGTATAATTGTAATTTTATACGATGACAAAGGAGAGATTAAAAAAAAACCCACGCAGACTGTGTGGCATATTGGCACTCGCATGTGGCATCCTTTTTAGTTGCTTGCCACTCAGTTGCTGGGTCTGTAAGGGGCTCCCTCTTCCTGAAAGCATGGGAGGATGGGTATGTGGACACACTGAACCTTTCTTGAGGAGGATAGACTGACCTTTTATTCCAGCAAGAGTGGTTTGCTCTGTTGGCATTGACCTAGATCTATCATTAAAAACCAACACCCACCACCCAAAGAAAAGAGACCTATAAACAGTGATCTTGATGATCAGAAAGTCTGAGTCCTGGCCTCAGGGTTGCTGCTAAAGTATTTTAATGCTAATTCAGGAAAGCCACTTTCTTTTCTCTGGAGTTCAGTTTTCTAGTTTGAAAAACAGTGAATTTGGACTAGCTAGCTTGGAAGGTCTGTTTCAAGTGTCAATGGTCTTTTAATTTTATTTTTTGAAAGAGACGGACTCATATAGTCCAGGATTGTCTTGAACTTATGTAGCCAAGGATGGCTTGAACTTCCACAATCATCTTTGCCTCTGCCTCTCAGGTGCTAGAATTAGAGGCATGTGCTGTCGTGCCTGGTTTATGCAGTGCTGGGACTAGAACCGGGGGCTTCACGCATGCTAGGCTAGAGCGCTACCAACCGATCTGTATTCCCAGCTTTCATATCATCCTTCTGAGATGCTGAGATTAAATATGACATCCAGCATGCGGTCATGACTGCGTGTGTGTAGAAGGGGACTGTGGTGCTGCTCAGTGGTCAATAAGAGCTTATGGAATGCCCTGCTTTTGTTTCGTGTGTGTGTGTGGTGTGTGTGTGTGTGTGTGTGTGTGTGTGTATGTGTGTAGGGGAGGTGCTGTTGCTAGTGTTTGCCTTTCATGCCTTGGCTTTTCACAAGAACAGATGTCATTCTCACAACCTGTCCCGGTAGGTCTCATTCTGTCCCAGAGTCCCTTTATCTTTCGCTAATGGGTGCATCTAATGTAGCACTGAGTGTTAGCCAATTTCTTGTTCATATTGCATATGTTTGCGTCTTCATACTAGGGAAGGCTGTCAGTAAGGAGAGGCTGGTCCAGGTGTTAGTGTGGAGAGCAGGCCTTGAGAACAGGAATAGGCCAATGGCTGTCCTGTCTTGCCCTTGGGTCACCCTTGGGTTAGGTGTCCAGAATATGGTACAGGGATAAACGAGACACCAGGAAGGATGGGCCCAGATCCAGGAAGTTTGAATAGCCACAACCTTTAGCTACTGAGGCAGAGTCCATGAGGGTAGAGTGGGAGTCTCTTTAGAGAAGACAGTTTAGATGAGGAAGCTGTCAGGGGAGGAAAGAGAGTATGTGACAGGGATGAGAAGGTGAGAGGGAATCTATCTGTTTCTGGAATGAGGCCTGTGGTCCTGGAGCAGCGGTGTTGGTTAGCACGCAGGCATTATCTGTAGCTGTTCTCGCCAGAGGCCAAGGAACAGTCTGGTATCATGAGTGTAAACATCTCAAGCCGTTCTGGCACTGAACAACCCAGCGCAGAGGGATTGTGCACTGTTCTTTTACAGGTGATTTCTGTGTGGTCTCAGGGTCTGAGGACAGTAGTAGGGAATGGAACACGTTGCCTGATGGATCACTCTATTCGGAGTCCGTTGCTTACCTCTCAGATATTCTGAATCTGCCCACAACACCAAGATATTTCTCTTGGTTAATTTTTGGTTGAAATAGCCTAAGTACCTTCTTGATTTCTTCACCACCTCCTCTGATTTGTGCAAATTAAATGTGCTTTCCAAAAGAACTGGCCTAAGGCTACCCCAAGCGTCCTGTGCTGTTGTTTCTGTTTTCTCTGGGTGCAAAGAGTGTCATGGCTTCAGAAGCAATCACTTTAGCAAAAGCATGCTCCCAAAAAATGTAACAGGACGGTGATTGCTGTGGGAGGTGGGGCTAGCTTCGGAGTCCAGAATTTTGATATTTTCAGAACGAGCACATCATTATGTTCTAAGGCTTGCGTTCAGGCCCTGGAACCTGAATAAGGGTGGAAGGAGAGAACCAACTCCACACAGTTGTCCTCTGGCTTCCATATGCACTGCCACATATGTCTGTACACACACACACACACACACACACACACACACACACACACACATACACAGAGACACTCACACAGACACACACACATACACAGAGACACTCACAGAGACACACACACACACACACACAAATAAAAAACATCTCAATAGGGGAACAGGAGCATAGACAGAGACTAAAGCGTGACTGATTCTCTGTCTGCGTCTGAGGTGTTGTGTCGTAAGACATGATGTGCTGGGCAGCCCTGTTCCTGTGCTTGTCCTTTACAGCCCACCTGACTCTTCCTAGTAGGCTGTCTACTTACTGCCCTCAGCTTTCTTCAGAAGAGTCTATGCTCCTGCCATCTGCAGCGTCCTGGAGTCTCCATTGCAGCTTAGGCTTCTTCTTCCTCCTCCTCCTTTCACAGCTATATGTAGTGGATGTTATGTTATGGTTTTGCTTTAATCTCAAGTGTGGGATATGGGGCTGCTTTTAGTTTGTCCACAGCTGATAATTGCCTCGTGCAGCTCGGAGAGGACGTGTTCTTTGCCAGCTGCAGTTAGTTTAATTCTGAGGACTCTGAGAGGGTATAAAAATCAGAGCCCAGAAGACACTTCGAGGAAACTGTTGGAGGAGGAGGAAGGCTGCTGGTTCGCTAGACTGCTGGATTTCCTGGTGACTGAGATTGGTATTGCCCCAAAGAACCGAGGACCCTAACGAGCTGGAAGTAGCCAAGGACAACCTGGCCC
Organism: Acomys russatus; assembly: GCF_903995435.1. Classification (NCBI taxonomy): domain Eukaryota; kingdom Metazoa; phylum Chordata; class Mammalia; order Rodentia; family Muridae; genus Acomys; species Acomys russatus. The sequence continues at coordinate 30,873,869 of NC_067152.1, forward strand.
CCTCTCCTCGCTAACCTTTCTCTCCTACCTAGTGTTGGGATGTTGGAAGGGATTAGGAGGGATAAGGGGTGGAGGAGGGAGGTAGAGGCATAAGAAACCCCATTAAAATAGGTAATAAAAGGTGGTGCCTACAGCTATATGCATTACTCTCTCCTGGGACTGTCTGTAGGGGTCTGACCCTGCCCCACATTGCCTGACCTCCTTAGGTCTTCCCTTGAGATCTGCAGGAAGCCTATTTGGCCTCAAAAGGTCTGTATGCTGCATACTCAAAGAACCAGCATAACATGAAGAATGCCAATGCTTCTGAGTGCCCAGGATGGCTGCGTACGGAGAAAGCCCCCTAGGAGGGCCTGTGCAACAGAGCGATGTAATCTCTCAAAGCAAAGTCCCCCAAAATAAGCTTATATTTCTGCTCTACTTCTTGCTCCAATTCTCATGGAAAACCTGGCTCAGAGGAGCCAGCGAGCTCCAGGGCCCCGACCTGTGTGTTTCACTGCCTTGAAATTTCCTCCATCTGATAAACAATTTCCCACCTTAGGCTCAGTCTCATACAAAGTCTTAGAGGGGGGAATGGAAAAAATACGTGGATGTGACCTTCTTGTCTGTGCATGCCAGGATGTGACATGAGCAGCTTCCAGTCCTGTTTTCAACAAAGTCTTCATTTTTTATCTGAAACGTCCTAAGCGTGATCTTTATTGTCCAGATCTCGAATAGGTGATTGCTGTGTGAAGCAGCAGCTCTGGTAGGATTGCCTAGAGGCAGAGAACAATCTCGTGCTGAAGGCCTGCAGTGCTCCCAGTCTCCAGTCCACACCGGAAGGCTGAAGAAGCTGGATTATGACGTCAGTGAAGGAATGAGCAGCAACACTGGCTGCTGGCAAGTGGATGCACTCACCAGCAAGGGGCAAAGTGGGCAAATGGCAACAGCTTTAAAAAAAAATGTATTTATTATGTATAAGAGTACGCTGTCTTCATGCGCACCAGAAGAGGGCATCGGATCCTATTACAGATGGTTGGGAGCCACCATGTGGTTGCTGGGAACTGAACTCAGGACCCCTTGGAAGAGCAGCCAGTGCTCTTAACCTCTGAGCCATCTCTTCAGCCCCTTCTTTTAGACCTCATACCTGGGCAACCAAAGACGCTGTGCCGCCCAACTAGGGGAGGCTTGCCTTCTCAGTTAGTCCTTCCAGGAAACAGGCTTATAGACCCACCCTGAAGCATGTGTTAGCTGAATTTAGATATGGTCAAATTAACAACAAAAATTAACATCCCATCTAAAAATGTGAAAGGTCCACTTTGAATGTGGGTGACGCCAACTGAAGGCCAGGAACAGAAGCATGAGGAGGAGGTTAGCCAGTGAATTCTTGGTCCATTCTTGATGGAGCATGTGCTCAACCCCATGATTATTTTTCTTTTCCTTATGAGACAGTTTCATGTGGCCCACTCTGGCCTTGAACTCTAGGATGACCTTGGACTTCTGATGCTCCAGCCCTTACCTCCAGCACTGGGATTTGAACTCCAGAACTGGGATTTGCATTGTAAGCAAACTCTACTAACGGAGCCTCGTCCTCGGCTACGCTGCAAAGAGCCTTAAGAAAAGCCATCCCATAGTTAATTGTTTTACAAAATATGTTAGCTGGGCTTTCCAGTGACTAATGCATAATTGGCAGGATTTGGAGGGGTCAGTGATGGGTGTGTAAATGTCACTTCTGGTGGCCAATGGAAATTTCTAGTCAAGAAAAAGGAAAAAAATTGATGGGTGTGGCCTGGACTGACAATTGTAATCCTCATGGAGACAGGCAGATGTGCCATGCCCACCTAGAGAAGATGCTGGCTGGGAGGGAGAGGAAATAGAAGCAAAGCAGCCATGGCAGCTCAGGAAGTGACCTAGGGGACTGCTCATCACCTATTTATACATAACAAGTTACTTCACAATTTAGCAACTTAAAAACAGCACTGACCAGCTTCTGAAGTCATGGATTCGGGGATGGCCTTCCACTCAGGGGTTTGGGCTCACAGCCTCATGGGGTTGAGTTCAAACTAGTGACCACACCCCCTGGTCAACTGAAGGCTCCAAAGAACTGGAAGATCTTCCCCCCCCCCCCCAAGAGGGCTTACTCACAAAGCTGTTGGCCAGAGACACGGAGCCCATGCTGGCTGGACTGCCTGAGTGTAGACTTTCCTCAGAGGAAGTAACCGAGAGAACCGGCAGGAAGCCGTATGAACTTTGTGACTTAGTTGTATAATGTCACATCGTAAGCCATATTCCAGTCATGTAAGGCCACTGAACAAACCGAAGTTCAATTGAGGATGGAACAACTGCCACCTCTTGAGCAGGCTCCATCCTGTATGGGCAGAGTTGTCCCTCTCTCCCCCAAAAGGCAGCCACATCCTGATATTGGAACCTGTGGCCATGCTACCTTATGCTACCTTACAGGAAATACAGGGCTTTGATGTAATGAAGGATCTTGAGGTGAGACTGGGTTGTCTGGCAGGTACTATTTACTTAGAAGAGTCCTTTTGAGACCCAAGAGGGTCAGAGTAGAAAATGGATGACAAAAGTAGGTCACAGTGGCGTGGCCATAAGTCAGTCTGTGCATACAGCCTAGAGCCTGAAGCCACATCTTCCAAAAGACCTGCAGCCTTTGATTTTTATCCCTGTAAAGCCCTTTTTGGGAAATGTGAAATAATAAATTTGTGTTGTTTAAGCTGCTTAAATTTGTGGCTTTTTTTTTTTTTTTTTTTTTTGAACAGCAGTAAGTGTTTTGTGACTATACCCTAAAACCACCACTGTTTGGCACTCCGGCCACAAATTATTTTTAGTTTTCCCATATGTAAGCTAAATTCACCCTCTCACAGCCCCAAAATCCTATACCATTATGGCATCAACGAGTACCTTCTGAAGAGGTGCAGGAGCAGAGGTTTAGGCTCCCTGGGAACTATTCTTTTTCTACAGCTACCCAGATACAAAATGCTCCATCTGAACTCTGGTAAATCTAGGTTGGCTAGCCGGTGAGCCCCAGACATGTGTCTCCATCTCCCAAGTACAAAAGCACATGTCACACCTGGCACAGCCAGCACTTTCCTCACTGAGCTACCTCTCCCTGCGCCCCGCCCCCCACCCCCACCCTTGCACTGTTTTGTTTTGGTTGAGACAGGGTCTGACTATGTAGCTCTGGCTAGCCTGGAACTCACTATGTAGACCAGGCTACCTTTGAATCATGGCACCCCTGTCTCAGCACCCCTGTCTCTGCTTCCCAAGTGCCGGATTATAGCATGCATTACCAAGTTCAGCTCCTTTAAAATAATATTTTTATTTTTGTGCTTTCTTGTGTTCCTGGAAATAAGAATTCTCTCAAAAGTTTTGTTAGTCTCATTAAAATTTTACTGAGTTCTAGTACATGAGGATTAAAGTCAGTCTCACAAAACGCTTTAAGACACGTTTCCTTACTTTGGGCTTCGGCTGAAAGACAAAGACTTTACGCTTCCTTAGAAGTTAATTGATTTTTAATAAAATAATCTAGAACACACAGTGAGGAGATGGCAATCTCTTCCACAAATGCTGCTGAGAAATACAAAGGAAGTGGGACCTTATAGTACAACATAAAAAATAAAAAAACAAAAATAAAAAACCCTCAAAATGGATAAAATATCTAAATATAGATCTGAAACTGTAAAACCACCAGAAGAAAATAAGGATGTTCCATGACATTGGTCTGGGCAATATTTTGCACTTGACCTTGAAAGCAGGGGCAACAAAAGCAGAAAGAGACACACAGGGTATTAGCAGCCGAAAAGCTTCTACACAGTAGAGGAATCGAGGGTTAAGACCCAATCCAAGATGTGGGAAAGTATTTGCCAAACATACTTCCGATAAGGGATTCATATCCAAAGTATATAAGCAGTCCAACCGACCCAACAGCAAGAACAGTGACAATCCAAGGAAAACAGAGCTAAGGTCCTGGTGAGCCGACCAGGCCTCCAGTGGGTTCCAGGCCCTGGCTAAACTCACTGGGTCATACAACAAAAAGATACGAAAGGGATTTGGGATAGTGATGGGGGTGGGAGGGAGAAAAGAGAAGGCAGGGAAAGAGAGTTATCAGAATACACTGTATACCTGAATAAAGTTGTCAAAGAACAAATTTAGACAAACAATAGGTACATAATTCTTTTTATGTACAAAGGCTCATAATAAACATTTCCTGGAAAGAAGACAGGTCAACAGATACCTGAAAAATATTTAACATCATTGTTTTGTTGGAGGCCCTGCTTGCCCCGCACAAGCCACCTCCTTCCCTCAACCTCTCCCTTGTGGAGAAAACTCCAGGCTCAGAGTTTCTGGCAACCCACCCAAGAGGGCCGCCTAGGGGCTCAGCTTTTGACCATATATGGGCACAATCCCAGCACCTAGCTAACACGTCATCACTCCTCGCCTAAGCTTTATAAAACCCTCTTGCTTTAGCCCTGGTGTGCTGACCTCCTTCCATCCCTGAGATCGGTGAGCCCAACTGAGAGCTATCTCTCAATAAACCTGCCTTTCTATTCTTGATTTGGCTGAGCTGGTGTATTGTGTTGGTGGAGGAACCTATTAATCACGCCTCATTTGGGAGATAAAAATGGAGAGCAGTGAGGTTCACTTTATATTTGTTGGAACGCCTATTACAAAAAGGGCGAATGGCAAGAGTTGGCCAGGACGTAAAGGCAAGGGCACTGTGCTGGCTGGACTTCCTCAATTTGGCACAAAGTGGAGACCAGGGAAGAGGCAGCAATCAACTGGGTAATTTCTAGGAAGAGGGAGTCTCAACCGAGGAACCGCCTCCATCAGATTGCCCTGCAGGCATGTCTGTGGGGGCATTTTCCTGATTACTTAATTGGCAGAGGAGGGTCTAGCCCACTGTGATTGGCACCTCCTGAGCAGGAGTTCTTGGGTTATATAAAGTGGCTGGAGAAAGGGAAGCACGCCAGGAAACGACAGTTCCTGCTTCCAGGATCCTGTTTGAGTTCCTGCCATGACCTCCATCCATGATGGAGCATGACGTGGTGGTGTAAGCCAAAGAAACCCTTTCCTTCCCTGAACTTGTTCGGTCAGTGTTTTATCACAGCAATGTAAAGTATGCACACAGCCTCGTATACTGTTGATGGGAGTGTAAGTTACTATAGCTGTCGTGGAAGAAGCATGGGGCTTGCTTTCTCCCCCCCCCCCCCCTCTCCCTCTCTCCCTCCCTCCTCCTAATCCTCCTCCGCTTTCTTCTTCTTTTTCCGATACAATGTTTCTCTGTGTAGCCCTGGCTGTCGTGGAACTCACTTCTGTAGACCATGCTGGCACAGAGATCCGTCTGCCTCTGCCTCCTGAGTGCTGAGACTAAAGGCCCGGCTTTAATCCCACCTCTCAGTCAGGGTTCTCAAACAACAGCAAACAGAATTACATGAGCCAGCAATCCTAAGGGAATGGAAATCAGCATATCAAAAGACAGCTACCCAGCCATGTTTATGATGGTGCTATTCATGACAGAAGTGTCAAGGGACGAATGGATAAGGAAAATGTATACATTCACTGCTGAAGATGATTTTAGCCGTAAAGAAGGAAATTCTGTCATTTGAATCTGGGACAACACGAAGGAAATGGATGGGCATTTTGCTACAAGAAATAAGCCAGGCCCCAGACAATTATTGCATGATCTCACATACATGTAGAATATAAGAAGAGAGGTCTGGAAGCAGATAAGACATTGTTGGTTGTTAAAGAACGGGACAGAGCAGGACAGGAGATTGTTTAAAGGGTACAAAGTCTCCAATAGATCAGACAGACACGATTTGAAATCTTTTGTTTAGAGTTCAGTTACTAAGGTATTTTATGTTTAAAAATTGCCTGGAAGCCAGGCATGGTGGCACAGACCTTTAATCTCAGCACTTGGGAGGTAGAGGCAGGCAGATCGTTGTGAGTTCGAGACCAGCCTGCTCTATAAAGCGAGTCCGGGACAGTCAAAGCTACACAGAGAAACCCTGTCTTGAAAAACCCAAATAAAATAAATAAAAAATAAAAATTGCCTGGAGAGTTAGATTCCACATGTGAGGAGATGACTTTATTTAATCATCCTATTCTCAGTCCATCCCTAACTTATGAGTTGTGAATTTAAAAATAAATGAAATAGAAATAAAATTACTAAATGTTTACAACATATTAAAACAGAAATAGGCATCACTGAATGAATGAAATACTGCAACATTTGCTAAGCACCACAGGCATATTTAAAAATTCTTTATATATACATACATATCTATATTTATTTACTTATTATAATTTATTCACATAAAATTCTTTCAACTTTGGAAGGGTGAAAAAAAAAAAACCCTGAGAGTCAAAGAGCATAAGAAATTTGTCCACTGTACACAGTAAGGGCAGAATTTGAACTATATTAATTACCTAAGGCCTTCCCTGTTCACTCCAATGTAAATAAGGGAGAATTCAGGCTGGGTTAATAGTATGAGCAAATTCACTGATCTATTTATTTATAAGACACTTGAAGGGCAGCTAGACGGCTCAGAGAGTAAAAGTCCTTGCAGCCAAGCCTGCTGACATGAGTTTAATACCCCGAACCAACACCTTAATTCCTTTCCTGATCTCCACATGTGTACTGCATCCACCATATTTTTTAAAAATGTAATAAAGATAAAAAGAAAAAGATAGTTCAAGTCATAGACTTTTGGAGAAAACTATTTTCCAAACATTTTTTACTTCACAGAACAAATTTAGTACATCCAAAAAAAAAAACCGTTTATATTTACAGACCTGGATTTATATACTTTACGGATCTAATAGCGACGAAAGCCAGGAATCACCATGTTGTATCTCGCTGGTAACATCATTTCATCTGTCCCCACAGAGGAAGCAGCCAGGCTTAATTTAAGCAACATGATGGGACAAATGACCTCGAGTCACTGTCCATTAGAGATCAGGAAGCATGGAAGCTGTTAGAAGGGAGGGTGGAGGTCGTCAAAGCCTGACAGAAAACAAACCTGAAGTTGGGAGGGGGACAGGTCACCGTGGGGGGGGGGGGGTGAAGCTAGAGCACCAGAGAAGGGCGGAAAGCTGAAGAGGAGGCAGCTAGGACCCAAGTCGGTGGACAGTCTCTCAACTTTGTCCACAGCCGGCCTCGGTTGGATCGGATGAGGTCACAGGCCCTTGTGAGGTGTGGGGTCGCGCGTGCCACCTCAGTGCTTTCCAGGCAGCGCCCAGGCGGCAGGTGCTCGCCAACTCGCCAACTCGGCTGATCGGGGAGCCTGGGGACGACGACCCAGCTGGACCCTTCAGGCAGTTCCATGGGCGGAGCTTCGGGCTGATCAGGTGACCTCGGGGCCGGGACCTCTCTGGGAGGGAGCGTGAGAAGGCCGGAAGCTGGAACATCCATTGAGAAGGCGGGAAGCCTAGGGTGGAGGACTCCAAGGACGAAGCGCAGAGTGCCCAAACCCCGTGATGCGAGGGCAATGGTGGGGCAATTCAGAGGACAGTGGTGGGACCCTCAGGTGACAGAGCCAGAGAGGCAAGACTTGCTGAGGAAAGGGTTTAAGCCGTCCCAGAGGCTGAGGAGAAGAGAATGCAATGCTGAAAGAGAGAGCGAGCCTCCGTATAAGTGGATGAGGAACATTCTAGAAAGGTGGAGAGGTATCCAAGTGGTCAGGCAAATGGTTGTCCTATTTAGGTGGAGACTTGGTGGTTGGGAAACTTCCTTGTGCCTTCAGCCCTATGGTTGTTAGATGATTTGTTGGCCTGTTGAGGATAGTTTCTGTGTCTGCTTTAAGTTTTTTTTACCTCACAAAGGCAGGGCTGTCGGGAATCCTCCACAGCGTTAAGTTCTTGCATGAGGTGGAGGCTCTGTTGTTAAGCAAATAAGAGAAATGGTCATTAGTGTTTGAACATTTATCAGTGTCATTAGCTATAATATATCTGCAATTGTGGTGCTGTCTGTCCATTAGAATATTAATACTTGCCTGGCGCACGCCTGTATCCCAGCACTGGGGAGGCAGAGGCAGGTGAATCTCTGTGAGTTCGAGGCCAGGCTGGTCTACAAAGAGAGTCCAAGACAGCCAAGGCTACACAGAGAAACCCTGTCTCGAAAAAACATATTATATAAAAAAAATATATATTTTACAATAGAAAAATTCACTGATAGTTGCAACTAGTACTGTAATACCACTAACAATATAATGAATAGCTCATTAAATATGGTTTGGATATCAGTAAAAACATTGTGATTTTTTAAAATGTTGCCCATTACATTTGCATAACGTGAAAGTCTTTGGTGTGAAACTGTGTTAAAATATCTTTTGTTTGCAACAACATTAATTCCCCCCACCAAATTTTCAAAAAGTTCTAACATTATGTGTATATGTGTGTGTCTCTTACGTGGTTTTGTGCATATAGCTACAGTGCCTGACGCAGACAGAAGAGAGCATCAGATTTCATGGAACTGGAGTTGTAGGTGGTTGGGAGGTGTCTGTTGGGTGCTGGGAACCCAACTTGGGGCCTAAGAGCACATTTGCTCAGAGCCTCTAGGCTGTATTTCCAGCCCCATGCAGTAGCAGTGTTTTGAGGTGATATTGTGTGGTAGCAGAGACCAAGATCTTGGAGCTGGGTTTCCCAAAGTCAAATTTTAATTCCTATTTGCTGGTAGGGTGTTTCTGTAAAATAGTGACAATGACAATTCCTTAAAGCATAACTATGTGTAGTTTATGCAATCATGTCAATGTAGCTATAGTAAAGCCTAGCACGAACTAAGCACCCAGTGACATGGTGGTGGCCGCTTTAGCACTTCTGCCTTCGGGTTTGTTTGTATAAATATAACTGGGCTTCTCTCCTTTTCATGTCATTTGAAATATATTTCTCTATTCTGTATACTAAAAAAGGTAAACTTAAGCAGCTGGGTGACCTCTAATTTATCATTTATTAGCTGTTTTTCTAGCTTTTGCCCTCCAGTGTACACTGGCCCCATTCATTAGGTATTGTACTCTGAGCGTTACATTGAAGAGGGAACATCAAGTAGATAAATACAATCCCTTTGCCTCCTCAACAGTAGTATGATCTTTTCTTTCTATTTTTTCTGTTTATATTTTTTCAGGAAATCGTATTATTTTTCACTAATATTCATTCATCAAGGCTTTTGGGCCCTGAAGGACAGAATTTTCCTCTAAACAGAAAAATGGAGCGAACACATTTATTTTGCAAGGTAAATTATTTAAGGCAGTTAAAAAAAAAAAGATTGTGTCGCCTTTTAAAATTGTTTTTATGATTGTTTATTATCCTTGACTGTTAAACATTTAGAGAGTATAAAGTTGATAGACCTGCCTACTAACTGATGGCTTTTGAATTCTTTTAGTAGACATATGTTGGACTATTATTCGGCAATAATTTATTACCAAGAGAACTTCTAAGGCATATCATGGGATCCTGTATACATATTTTAAGATACATAATGCAATATATGCTTTTTGGTATGGTAAGTTTTAGGTGATCAAGCAAGTCAAACACTTTGCCAAGCTGGCTATCCCATTTGCATTCTTACTAACATTAAGTAGGTCCTGAGGGTGGGGATGGGGGTGTTCCATCAGCCCCTCACCCTCCTGTGACAGAATGTGGGTACGTTCAATCTTGTAGTGACCTTGTGTCACAGCTGCTGTGAGCTCAGGAATACCACAGCCACGCCATGCCAGGACATCAGAACTCCACACCACTGGCCTCCTTCCTCTGCCTCTTGAATTCTTTCCACTTATTGTTGTGTTGTTTCCGAAGCCATCTATGGCTGGACACTTATCTTAGCAATATTCTATTGCTGTGACAAGACACCATGGTCAAGGTTTACTCTTATAATAAAAGAAGGCACTTATTGGAGGCTTGCTTACAGTTTCAGAGGTTGAGTTCACTGTCATCACGGAGAGAAGCAGACACGCATGACATTGGAACAGTAGCTACATCTTGACATGTTTGACATGCTAGTTCACAGGCTGCAGGCAGAGAGGGAGGGAGGAAGGGGGAGACAGAGGAGAGAGAAGAGGAAGAGGGAGAGAGAGAGAGAGGTTGATTGACATTGAGCTTGGTGTTGGGTTCTCAAACCTCAAAGCCTACCCTCAGTGACACACTTCCTCCAACAAGGACACACCTACTCTAACAAGGACACACCTCCTCATCCTCCCAAAACAGTTCATCAAATGGAGATTAAGTGCAGATATAAGCGCCTATGAGGACCGTTCTCATTGAAACCACTGCAGCATTCAACAGTCATTTATTCTGTGCGTTTTGACCAGTTATGAGCCTGAATAGTCGCCACGGACCACTGTAAGTAGAAGCTGCTCTTATCAAAGGCAGTAGCACCTTCCTGTGGACACAAACCCAGTTATTTAGAAAGCACTTTGACCAGCATATCAAGTCATTCAACAAGCCAGCAGCAGCACCTTCTGTACTAGGGCTTATGGACCTTCCTAGCCAATAGGCTTTTAACCAGGTTCACACGTGAGTCTCCTCCTATGGCACAGCAATCGGATCTGGTCAGAAAGCAGTTGGTTGGCCTCAGAATTGGTTTGCTACTATTTTATCTGTGAGCTCACGTTGCCTGGCCAGTTGGTAGTGTTGCACACAGGGGCGCAGGGGCCACAGCTAAGTAAGACAGTTGTTGACAGTTCTCTCTGGGCAGCCTGCATAGCAGCTTCTAGTACTGTTGGGGGCTAGCCGGTAAGGACAGAGCATCCAGTTGATCTGGGAATGGAACTGGGTCTCTCCAAGAGCAGTATGCACTTCTAACTGCTGAGCCAGCACTTGAGCTCCCTGCCAAGCCTCCCGTGAAGCACTTTTCTCCTATATTTCTGTGAGAGCAACATTTCTGAATTCCACATATAACTAAGATCTTACATTATTTATCTCTCTATGCCCGTCTTACCTATTGTAGCACAGGCCTTTCCGTTTCCTTCATGCTTTTGCAAGTGACAAAACTTTTATTTAAGTCAGTATAGTATTGTGCCGGTGTCTCTATATAGTTCCTTTGTTCACTTGCCAACTGGTCCACGCTTAGGTTGATTTCTCTGTCTTGGCTGCTATGAGTTGTTGTGCTAAAATGAACAGGGAATGCTGATGTTTCCTCAGGATCTTGATTTTAGTTTTTCTGGGTTGCTGTCTTATGTGAGTTACGTTTGGGGAGCATCTGTACCACTTTCCAAATGATGGCTGTATTAATTTATGTACCCAACATCTCACTGTACATGTTTTCCCTTTCCTCCACACTTCAGTCAGTCAATCTCTCTGATAAGAGCTATTGGTGATGGTTACGGTTGCCAACTGACAAAATCTACAGGCACTTGGAAGTCTGCTAGCCTCTTTTGAAAAATTCATACACAGCTGCACTGTAGCTTGGCCATATCTAGCCCAGCTCCCCTCTCCACCCCTAGCCCCCCCCCCCCACCCCACTCCCCACCCTCGTGGCTCTCCAGAACATCTCCCTCCCAGCTTCATGTTATTCTGGGCATTTAGAACCCGTTACGGTTCCATACGGATTTTAGGATTGTTTACATTTCTGTGAAAAAGTGACATTTAAGATTTGATAATTTCATCAACTCTACAGGCTGCGTTGTGTAGACACACAGTTTTTGGTCTTCCAATTTATGCGCAAAGTATGTTGATCTGTGTATTTTTGTCTTCACTTTCGTAATTTTTTTTTTTTTACATTTATTTGTTTTCTGTGTATGAGTGTTTTGCTTGCACGTCTGTATGTGCCTGCAGAGGTGAGAAGGGGGGCACCGACTGTCCTAGAGCGGAGTTATGGACGCTTGTGAACCACCATAGAGGTGCATGCGATTCCTTGGAAGATCAGTTACCGCTCTAAATGACAGCTATTTTCTCCAGCACTCTCTTGAATTTCTTTTGTTGTTTTATAGTTTTCATTGTTACCATTCTAACGTGTGTATAACGCGTGTGTCTTGTTTAACTTAATATTTCCTAAAAACACGATGTTTAGCATCTTTTCATAAGCTTATTTGATATCTCGACATCTTAGCTTGCTAACTTTGTGCAGAAATCTTGGACTCCACATATGAAACAAGGGTAAGGACATTGTATGCATGCACATAATGCAACAGGCACAATTATGTGCATATGTATGTATATATATATATGCATATATGTATATATATTCAATATATTCAATCCCTTATCATGTCTTCCCTTTGCAAATACTCTCCCCCAGTGTCTGGCTTATCCTTTCAATCTCCTGATGGTGTTTCTCACAGAGTAGATGCCTTTTAATATTAATGAAGTGTAACTTACAATTTTTTTTTCTTGCATGGTCCATGTCTTAGGTTTGTATCTGAAAATAGTTCTTTTTTGTGATAAAATGATTGCTTTGAAAACATATGATAAAATTTGCACCTATGTATCTTTATGAATTGTATGCATTTTATAGCTACATAATATATTAAGGGGGTATATATTGCTTTAGAACAATAATATTTGAACGAATAAGATCCTTTTAAAACCAAGCCCCCTCAGTTGAGTGTTCTATCTAATATGAATGTGGATAAGAAGACTCTGCGTGACTGTGACTGTTGGTTGTTCGCAGACAGAAGAAACCATTGATTCATCAATTCATGGCTCTGATTCTTTCACAACCAACTTGCCATCCAGAAACATTGAAACCAAGAAATACTGCAAGATTTCTAAAACCACAAGGAAGAAAATTTCACCTGAAACTACTAAGGGTTTCATCCCAGAATATAAAAGAATGTAAGTTGAAAGCTTTAAACTTACATTCTGAAATTATTCTTTTTGAAATTTAAGAGAGCCAGACATGTGGCTTATGTGCTTCACGATAGGGTCGTGCGTGTTTGCGCTCGTTCTTCTAGGAACATAGTTCTAACTGTTACCCAGCTGTTCTTAAGCCTCTTCGTACCTGTGTTGCAGCTACGTGGTGGTCTAAATGCTCCCATAGAGTTCCAGTTAGATGGGAGCAGAGGCTCATAGGTCTGTAAGTCTGCGCTGAAGAGAATCTAAGAAGGACAAGGAAGGGCTCTTCCATGTCAGCTTGGGCTTATGAAATTAGATCATTTGAATCCTGTAGTAGTTCCTCCTCCTCCTCCTCCTCCTCCTCCTCTTCCTTGTTGTCTTCTTCCTCGTCGTCTTCCTCTTCTCCTCTTTTCTCCTCCTCCTCCTTCTTCTCCTCCTCCTCCTCCTCCTCCTTCTTCTTCTAACATTCTGTGTTACCTGGATTTCATTTGTTAGTTAGAAAAGAGTTCTGACATTTTTGTGTATACCTCGGCAAGCAGCCTTTATTTATTTTTTTTATTTTTTAAAGGCAGAATAAGAAACAGTATTTATTAGAGAGGAAGTGTTAGGAGAAAACGTTTGGGGTTTATTTCATGTTTTCTTTCTACCAACTAAGTAATGGATTAGTGAAGTTAGAATTTGTGTGTATATTGTAACTGGAGAGGCATTTGAACTAAAGTTTAAGTATGCATTTGTGTTTCTGTCTTATTTAATATAACATTTTGACCACTGTTTACACTTGTAAGCTAACAAAGAACAGTTATTTCCAGGCAACCACAATTAGCTACCTGGCAAGGAGTGGAAAGGCAGTGCCAGGGCTCAAGTGGTCAGACTGGTGCCTTGAGAGACTCAAAGAATGGGATGTAGGGCAGAGGTTGTAGTTTATTATTTATGTCAAACCATTTATTTTTCATAAAATGTTGGCGGTAATTCATAATTTTAAACACACTTATACTTTTAAGGATAGGAAAGATCAAACCGTATGTAGCTCCGTGGAAGCCATGATTAAGCCGGAAATAGGAAGACTCATTCTCACTAAGGATGTGTGGTTGGGTGTGGGGGGGGCGAAAGTAGCAGCAGATTCTCATTGTGCGATTAATGGGTCATGACATCAGTTTAGGAGGTCACTTCCAATTTTTCTTTCATAAAATGAAAATGAAATTGACATCAGAGTGTTTTTTAAAAATACAACTTCACTTTGTAAAATAGGTTTATTTTTCATATATTTGGCCTCTTTTTCTGTCTCTGTTTCCTAATAGAAAACATAGTTTTAGACTGTGAGTCATGGTCAAAATAATTGAAAGCATTTCCTTTGACGTCTGTACAGGTGACTAACGTAGATAACTTTGAGATGTACGTGGGGGTATAAGAACAAAGTATTGGGATCTCAGGGTAGGAATTTGGGAGGGTTGGGATTAATGAGAATGTAGTTTCAAAAGAGGCAAGGTATCTGCTAAGAAAGGAAGTGGATAGATGACCAAGTCTCCTCTTATTTCATAATTTTGCTTAGGGATATATTTACCCATAGCTGCTATAGTGGACAATCTACTGGCTAAGTGACCTAACAGCAGCAGGAACAGTAAGTAGAAGGAGAAGTTCTGTAGATGGAAAGAGATTAAAACTACATTCCAAGCAAGCGTGTGGAACTTACTGCTCCCTGACGCACAGTTTTGAAGGTTGTATTTAGCAGACAGCTGGAAACCTGAGCACCCACTGTGCAGTTGGTGAGGCTAAGGAATGTCTTAATTTCTATGTGTCATAATGATGTTTTAAGTGTTTTTAAAAAAAGATGTCCCTTGTAGAGATGTTTATCAAAATTGTTACAGACAAAACAATACTTGATGAACTATATGCAGATGAAATAAATATTGGGATTTCTAGTTTATAAAGGATGGAGCAGGTATAGTGAGGCAGCTTAGACCATTTTTTAAGCAGGGTGATGGTACAGGGGAGGTTAGCATATTATTTGAAAATTTCCACAAAGACTGAAAGGAAGATAAAGCCAGAAAAACAACTCAGCAGTTATCCTATTTTCCGTGCCATTTAGATATGAAACATCATTATTCCTGTATAGTGAAGAAAAATCCACCGAGGTTTCAGGATCAAAAAAATTCAGGAGAAAGAAAAGTTTACAAGTACAGCTTCATAGTGAAAGAACTGAGGTAAGTCAAGAATTGACAAATTTCCTTTTTGATCTTTAGCCTCCAAATACTCTTGATGTTTTAGTCCAAGTGTTGAAAAGTTACTATTTTAAATATTGTTTCTTCCTCCTCCTTTTCTTTTTCATTCATTCTTTCTTTTTTCTTTTTTTTTTTTTTTTTCTGAGACAGGGTTTCTCTGTGTAGCTCTGGCTGACTTGGAACTCACTCTGTAGACCAGGCTGGCCTCGAGCTCTGAGTGCTGGGATTAAAGACATGTGCCGCCACTACCGCCTGGCTTTCTTTTCTTTTCTTATCTCTGCGATGGTTAGTGCCAATTGTCTACTGGATAAAACACAGAGTTATCTCAGAGATGGGCTTCTGGCATGTCTTTGGGGGAAACTGTCTTGATTACATTGAGGTAGGAAGAACTGCCCACTTTGGGTGCTCCCATCCCTTAGGCTGAGCAAGCGTTGCTTGTGTTCATCGATCTCTTGTTCCTGATTATAGACGGGAGTGGCCTCCTCAAGTTCTTCCTGTTCCTGTGACTTTCCTTCTGTATTTCATCACAGCAATAGAAAAGAAACTAAAATACCACTCTCTTGTGTGTGTGTGTGTGTGTGTGTGTGTGTGTGTGTGTTGGTATGTTTATTTGTTTTGGATGGGCTCTCACCGTGTTGTCCACACTAACTGCAAACTCTTGGGCTCAAGTGATTTTCCTGCCTCATCCTCTTAAGCAGCTGGAGCTACAGGTGTGCACCACCAGGCCTGGTTGTCTTATCCTTTCTCTCAAAACTAAGGCATTCAGTCCTTCCTTCCAGAAGACTAGGAGATTTTGCTTTTCCCTATTAGTCTTTCTTTCTTTCCTTCCTTCCTTCCTTCCTTCCTTCCTTCCTTCCTTCCTTCCTTCCTTCCTTCCGTCCTTCCTGTGTTGTGTGCTGCTATTATTTGCAGCTTTAACCCTGACCCTAGGTGTCCCTTGGTTGGTGGCATACATCTCCAACATTGGCCCTCATCTTCACACGGGTCTTCACATGGGCTTCTTCCCTGTATCTGTAGCTCATAGTCTCTCTGGTCCTCATGTGTACCAGCACACCCATCCTCAGACATCTCATATTGGCATCCTTAATCTCATCACATCTGCAAAGATTTCTTTCCTCTAAATAAGGCTGCATTCACAGGTTCCCGGATATTAGTATATGAAATGTTCTAGGCGCCTTGGAGCCTCCCGCTATGTCCCCATTTCTCAAGGCTTTCAGCGCTTCCTAATAGCACCTCCCAGAGTAAGAAGTCTCAAATGCGTGGACCTTTGGGGGAGTAGTACCCATAGTGACATTGCTTCATGTCCTCCCCCCCAAACTTGAATTTTAACTCTTTATTTTGCTTTTGATATTTTGTTCCCTATCTATTTTGTAATTAACTTATTTTTCTCCATCCAGCTAAAATTAATGTGCAGCTTTAACCCTGCCCATTGAGATTTTAATGTCAGTGATTGCTTTATTTCCAAAAGCTTTGCTTGGTGTTTTCTTCAAGGCCACCTATGTCATACTCGGTTCACTTTCTGTAGTTATCTTAAGAATGTGTCTATTGAATCCAGTGTATGAAATCTTTGGGGCATCCAAATCTTGTTATTTTGTTATGAGCGAGAGCTCATGTGAGCCTGTGTACTTTCTTTCACGTGCAATTGGTCTACATTTGTTGAGAACCTTGGGATGATTTTCTACTTCCCCTGGCTACGCTGGAACCTTCTGTATAGACAAGGAGGACCTTGAACTTTTGGTGACCTTCATGCATCTGTCTTCCTGTGCTATGATCACAGGTGTGCACCATTCCCGTGTCTGTAACAGTAACTTTTATTCTTCTGATTCAGTTGTCATCTCCTAGGCTTACTGCCTCCGCCTGCTAACCTAGACCTAGTCCTGGAAGCTTCTAGCCTCTGTACAATCTAATCTAGGCCTAGAATGCTTTCAGCTTCTGACACTTACTGCTGCATAAACTCACCGTCTCCAGCTCGTTGAACTCTGGCTGGCTGGTTCAACTAACTCCTCCCTAAGCTAAGTGATTCAATTAGGCTTCTCTCAGTTTCTCACTGAATTGCTCTGCTTGGCCTCAAACTAACTCGAGCAATCTTCAAAATTTTTGGCTCCTTCTCATTCTCTGGTTCATTCTGTCTTCACTTGTATCTAGATTGTTTTCTCCTTAACCCGTTTCTGTAAAACTCTCCCAGTAAAACTGACTCCCCTCTCTCATTCTCTGTGCTGCTCCCTTAAGTAGCTTCCCTTTGCCCTCTTGTCTCATGAGAGTTGGGCACATCCTATTTTGTCAAATCTTTCTCTGATTCATCACTTTTTCTGCCACTCAATTAGGCATCACTTTCAAACATGGCTGAGGGAGGTGCTGTGGTGTGAGTATCTTTCAAGAGGCTTATTGGTCAAGGATGCTAGATTGTCAGGATTACCTCAGTCCTCAACGCCTTTCTTTTGGCTCTAGATTGCCTCTTCCTCTATGAAGCCATCAAAGGAGAAGAAGACCAGGAAAGAAAGCACTTTATACAAGTTGCCATGTCACAAGACTTCATCACCTCTGCGTCCGACTCCCTCATTAATTCGGTATTTAAATAATTGTATTCTGATATTTGAACGTGGGGCTTGAACTTGGAGTTTTTCTCTGCAGTTATGTATCTCTTCTGTGTAAAGAACGCCAAAAGTTTGTTTCAGTGAAAAAGACTATGACTTTAGGAAGGGTCAGAAAGAGGTAGGAGCACTGGATGTGGGGTTGGAGGATGTAGATTGGGTCCTACTGACCTCACATCCTATTTTGGTGCGTGTGAAACTCACGTTGCATCTTGGGTCCTTACTTCCCATTTTCTAAAAGAGAGGGTCTTATATGATGTAGCCCTGGCTGGCCCTTGTAGACCAGGCTGGCCTCAAACTCAGAGCTACACCTGTCTCTGCCTCCTGAATGCTGGGATTAAAACTATGCACTGTGTGTGTGTGTGTGTGTGTGTGTGTGTGTGTGTGTGTGTGTATGTGAACGAGTGAGTGAGTGAGTGAGTGAGTGCCTGTGGAGGCCCAAAGAAGAAGTTATAGGTGGTTGTGAGCCACCAGACATGGGTGCTGGAAACCAAACTCAGGTCCTCTGGAAGAGCAGCAGGTGCTCTTTACCACCAAGCCATTTGTTCAGTCCCCCGACTTTCCATATTTGTGCAAGAATCTTGTACTGACTCTTAAGAGTTCTTCCAATACTAATATTAAGGTTTTAGTTATTTACATTTTACAGAAATAACAGATGAATCCTTCCCTCCTCCCCCCAGACATCTTATTTATAGTTAATGATAGAGTCTGGGATTTCTTTCTTTCTTTGTTGTATAAAGATTTCTTATTTGTCTTATAAGCCTTTCTTTAAAGGATAACTGTGGCTAGTAGTAAGAGCAGGAAAAGGAGCCGAAGAGATGGCTCAGCAGTTAAGAGCACTGGCTTGCTCTTCCAGAGGTCCTGAGTTCAATTCCCAGCAACCACATGGTGGCTCACAACCATCTATAATGTGATCTGATGGCCTCTCTTGGAGTGCAGGTGTACATGCAGATAGAGCACTCATATACATAAAATAAATATGTAAATCTTAAATAAAAAGAAGCAGGAAACACTGGACTGGAGCCAGAGCCTAAGGTGTCAGGGTAGATTTTGCTTCACGCAGAGACATTGTCAGAAAGAAGCAAGATGGGAATTTGGGGGTGAAAATAGCAACTCTTTCTTACCACTTGGAAGCTTGTTAACAGAGGTTCTCCTGGTTGAGATTTGTAGTACCTGCCTATAGTCCCAGCACTTGTGAGGCTATGGCAGAAGGATTGCCAAGAGTTCAAGGCTAGTATGGCTACATGGTGAGTCTGGGCAACTTAGTGAGACCGTGTTTCAACAAAACACCAAAATAAAAACAGGCAAAATAAAATTTCATATGATTTCAGGATGTGCGTGTGTGTGTGTGTGTGTGTGTGTGTGTGTGTGTGTGATGAGTGTCCTTTGCTGCTTCTAATGTGGCCCTTTCTCTAACAGGAAAAAGGAGATGACTTCTAACCTCTACCTCACATTATACGAACAAATGCCTGAGGAAATTTTAAAATACCAAGAGTTAAATGGTAATGAGAAATTCTAGAATTTATACTCCCTCCCTCCCTGCCTCCCTCCCTCTCTCATTCCCCTCCCTCTTTCCCTTCCTGATAGAGTTTACATAGGCTATGCTGGACTCAGACTTGCCACTCTTCTGACAGGGTGGCATTTTCCTTTTAATTTTTGCCTAGATTTCCTCACATTTCTTTGGGATCTATTCTAAACTTTCACTATTTTCCTCAAATTTTCACTCCTACCACCTATTCTTTAACTGTATCAAAGGTAAAAAGAAATGAATTAAAGTTTGCATCTGTCTTAGGGCTCCAGTTCTCGCCTGCAGCTCAGTTGGTGAAGTGCTTGCCATGCTAGCGTGGGTCAGTCCCAGAATTCACGTTAAAAAGCTTGGGCATGGTTGGCACACTTGTAATCCTAACCCTTGGGAAGCAGAGGCAGGCAGATCCCTGGAGCTTACTGGTCAGCCAGCCTAGCCTAGATGGCGAGCTTCAGGTCCCAGAGAGAGACCCAGTCTCTGAAGACACGCCGGTGGCTCATGAAAAATGACATCCGAGGCTGACCTCTGGCCTCCACACACTTGCACATGTACACACACACGATTTATTTAAAATCTATGAAAATTAATATTTTGCTTCCCATTTCCCTTTAAGTTTCAAGAACATTTGACACAAGAATTACTTCCTTAACATAGCTTGCGTGTACAATGTAGTATTATTGTTTATGCATATAATATTGTACAGCAGTCCTCTAGAGCTTATTATACGCAAGTGAAACTTTATACCCACTGATGAGCGACCCCTCTCTTTCCCCCGACTCAGTTCCTGACAACCACAGTTCTAGTCTTTGCTTCTTACACTGAACTATTTTAGATAGCTGGTGTAAGTAGAGTGATTTGTCTGTGACTGACTTATTTCACTGAACACAACATCTTCCAGCTTGTTCCTATTACCTCATATTATAATATTTCTTTCTTTTAAAAGACTAAGTAAATAATATTCTATCTGTATATATCATGCTTGAAAATTAATTCATCATTTGATGACTGTCATTTTTGTATTTTGATTCTATGTCTTGGCAACTGTGACTTACTGGCGGGTCACAGATGTGGAAGCACTATCTTATTGAGATTCTGACTTTAAAAAAAAACTTTTTTTGGAGATGGCTTCATGTAGCCCAGGCTGGCCTCAGACTCAAAATGAGATTGAGGATGAGATAGCTTCATGTAGTCCAGGCTGGCCTCAGACTCACAATGAAATGGAGGAGGAGATAGTTTCATGTAGCCCAGGCTGGCCTCAGACTCACAATGAGATGCAGGGTGAGTTTTACTTCTGATTGTCCTGCTCCACCTGAGATTTCACTTTCTAAAAACAAAAATTCAGAAGTAGGGTTGCTAAATAATACAGGTTTGTTTTTTTATAGTCAGGTAATAAAAGCTATTGGGAAGAATCTTCCTAAAATTCCTGCTTTAGCTATCCATAGACTTATAAACACCATTCACATTCTCCCTCCCTCTTTATTTTTCAGTTTTTAATTGTATTTTTTATTATTTAAAACAAATTTTAAATTTAATACATTTTCATCATACTTGTTTCCTCTCCCAAGTCTTTCCAGTTTCCCCTACCCACCCAAATTTAACTTCTTATTTTATTTATTTGTTTATTTATTATTATTAAAAATTCACTTTACTTCCTGGTCATAGCCCCATCCCTCCTCTCCTCCTAGTCTCCTCCCATATTCTCTCCTTTTATCTATTTAGAAATAGTTCCCTTTCAACAGACAAATCCCTTTTTGTTTCATCTATATTTATTTCTGCTTCTACAGGGCTATATACATACGTTTACATGTTACATAATATGCATCATAAGTATATAGTCATATAAATAATACATAACATAAATGTATAAGTACATATAATATAAATAACAAATATATGCTGATATACACACATACTTCTATATGTATATGTATATGTTTTGTTTTGAGACAGGGTCACACAATGTAACTCTCGCCCGCTCTGTAGACCGGGCTGACCTGGAACTCATGGAGATGCTCATGCCTCTGCCTCGCAAGTGCTGGGATGAGAAGCCACTACCAAGGGTTGCTATGCTCTGTATCTCAAGCGTCTCTTCCCCTTCTTTGTTCTTTCTCCTCTCCCCCTCCCCACTCTTCTTCTTCCTCTGTAACGTGTATGGGTGGTTTCCTGCGTGTACGTCTGCGCACCTTGTGTGTGCAGTGGTCATGGAGGTCGGAAAGGTATCGGATGCCCTGAGACTGGAGTTACAGACAGCTGTGAGCTGCTGTGTGGGAATCGAGAGCAAGTCTGCAAGAGCAGTTCTTAACCGCTGAGCCACCTCTCCAGCACAGAGGAGCGTCTCAAAATAGTTTTTCCTATTAGTATCCCATCAGTTTTGCTTCTTATTTTTACTGAAATCCTTCTTCTTCTTCTACAAACCTTTTAATAGCACCCTGTTGTTACTATTTTCCTTTCTCTCCCCTCACCTTTTCTCTTCCTTCTTTTTTTCACCTCTCCTTGCCCAACCTACCTCTTTCCCCGCCTTGTCTCTTTCAGTAAGACATGTGTGATCATCCTGAGTGCTGCAGGAGCAGAGAGGGAAGGGGCCAATATTCTGGACATACCCACACCACACAGTAGATTTTAAAGGGGAAATCTGCACGAACAGTAACGTAGTCATCCTTCTTGTGGATGTTACTGTTTTCTCTTCTGAGAGTGTGGGATAATCAAGATAGGTATTCATTCAAATTAACTGAGTGTTTTGTTATGTACGTGCAGCACTTCAGAAAGCCTGCTTAATTTTTAGTAAAGTTCGCGAGGGGAAGGTTTACGTGAACGATTTGACCACCGTTCTTCACCCCTTGAAGGTGTCTATGAGTCACTCAGAAATGCTCCAGGTGCTGAAGACTGTTGACATTGATGGTAAGCTTTCTCATCTCACGCACACGCATGTACGTTATGTTCATCTGATTAACTGCAGATGACAGGAAAGCTGGATGGGAAGCATTTACAAGGTGTAATTTTTGTTATGCTTTAAAAACATTAAGGTGGGGGCTGGAGAGATGGCTCAGTGGTTAAGAGCACTGCCTGCTCTTCCAAAGGTCCTGAGTTCAATTCCCAGCAACCACGTAGTGGCTCACAGCCATCTATAACGTAACCTGGTGCCCTCTTCTGGCCTGCAGGTGTACAAGCAGACAACACTGTATACATAATAATAGAATAAATCTTTAAAAAAACACCCATTAAGGTACAATGCTATTAAAAAGCCATACCTCAGGTGGATGTAATTGGATTGGCTACTGCACTGTATTTTGATACAGTTTCATAATTGGACTACGAGTGGACTAATTTCATTTTAGTTATTTTAATAGTAATGCTGCATTAGTGATGTAATACATATCTGGCCCAGTCTCTCCAGATGAAACCTAAGGCCTTGACGATAATTTGCGTCTAACCATAAAGTTCATTGAAACAGCCTATTTTTCTGTTTCTTCAGTTTGAGGAAAGTACTTTCCTGAGCTGTGTGCTCTTTATCCTCTTTAATATACTTTCATTGCTGTGTATATATTTTAAAAAATATTTTTACAAAGTTTGACATGATGTATATATTAATAGCACGTGAAAAGACTCTTCTGTATTTTTTGTGTGCCCACCTCTTGCTTCTTGAGTCACCTGCATGCTATTCTGCTGTGTGAATACATTGCATCCTGTTTTCTGTTGCCCAAATCTTTCTGGAATAAGCACTCTAACATAATGAGAGTGGGAGCCAGTGGAAGTTCTGGAAAGGCCTTGGTCCTTCGGTGGCATCCCCGTCTTCCATTCTCATTACTGGCTGGAGTGCTTTTTCCAGACAGATGGCAGCTGCACGCCCACTCTCACTGATAAATGTGGAGCTTCTTTCCAAGTCTGCCATGAGACATTTCTTGATGAGTGCAACGTTTACATTTGATTTCATTATAATTTTCAAAACTGACTATGGGAAGGTAGCTTATGCCAAATTGTGTTTTGAAGGTTTTGATTTAATTGGAAAAAGTATAGGATGGAAAAGGTAACTAATGTTTATAGTCAGGTAGAGTACACATCATGTCAACATTTTATGCCTGATTATATAGTTTACAATGCGTAGGAGTTAAGAAAAGTGTACCATATATCTCAGAGGTTATAAATGTTTGTCATTTACATTAGCATAGCTTACGTTGAATAATGAGAGAGAAAGAGGGGGAGAGGGAGGAAGGGAGGAAGGGAAGGAGGGAGGGAAGACAGAAGACAGGAGAGAGAAGTCAGAAAAGCCAGGTGTGTCAGTGAAACATCTTTTATTCCAGTACTTGGAAGGTCAAAACAGAAAAAACAGGTATCCTTGGCTACATATTGCATTTTAGGCCAGCCTGGGCTACCCAAGACCCTGTCTTGAAAGTCCAAAGGAGGAAAAATGTTGAAGAAAAATACAAATACCCGTGGACCCTTTGGTTTCACTTTTGTTACCGAGTATGTAATGCAGAAGTTAGAGTGGCTCTTGTGTATGTGCCATTTTGGGGGGCTAGAGAGGTGGCTTGGCAGTTAAGAGGATTTGCTGTTCTTATAGAGGACCAGAGTTTGGTTCCCAGCATCCATGCTGGGTGCTCATAACCATCAGTAACTTCTGCTCCAGGAGATCTGACGCCCTCTTCTGGCCTCTGCATGAACCTACACTTACATGCAGCTACCTTCCCCTGGCTCCCTCCCCTCCCCCACACAAGTGCAGAATGGCAAATATAAATTTGATGGAATTGTGGGCAAAGATTACGGAGGTACTGACAATCCTGATCTGTGCCATCTATTACTATGGAAACACTGCTTATTATTTAATATTAAAATTCTGGTAAAGGCTCTCTCTCTTTAAAATATATTCTCTATGCAATATGTGTGTGACTAACTCTTGCATACAAACGATGATGTTCTGATGTCAGTTAATTATACTTACACTTTGTTTACATTTTAAGCTTAATGAGTTTACTAATGGTCTTCATTTCCTCCTTGTTTCCAAACCATTTTTATAGTTAATGGAATGCTGGATTTTACAGATTTCCTTAAGGCCAGAAACGATACTTCTCTCTTGGCTGCTCAGGATCCAGGTAAAGATAATATTTATCAAAAGTATAGACAAGAATGGTTTTGATAGTAGCCTGTGTCAGTGTAGGGCTGGATAGATTAACTTATGTCTTTTTGGAAGCTCATTTTCTCTTACTCTATAGTCTAGAGGAGACAAATTAGATATGACTTTTTTTTTTTTCGAGACAGGGTTTCTCTGTGTAGCCTTGGCCATCCTGGACTCACTTTGTAGACCAGGCTGGCCTCGAACTCACAGCGATCTGCCTGCCTCTGCCTCCCGAATGCTGGGATTAAGATATGACTTTTTAAAAGTTTTTTTTTATATGAACCTCCCCCTCCTCTGTGTTCCATGTGTGTCAAAGTACCCACAGAGATCAGAAGAGGCCATGGACCTGGCTGTTGTCAGCTACCTGGTATGAGTCCTGGGAACCAAACTCTAGTCTTCAGAAAGTGGCAAGCACTCTTAGATGCTGAACCATCTCTTCAGCCCTGAATTTTTTTTTGTCATAAAAGACATTAAAAAGCTTGGACTGGGACCAGTAAGATGGCCCAGTAGGTAAAAGCACTCGCTCCTCAGGCCTGACAACCTAATTCAGTCCCTAGATATAATACACATCACACACACACACACAGACACACACACACACACACACACACACACACACACACACACACACACACACACACACCTCCCCTCCCGGATCCCCTCCTGGATCACAGCAGCAGCAGCAGCAGCAGCATTTTCTATCATCAAACTCCTGTTTTCTCTGTAACTGGTAAATAATGACTAGATGGGTTATTTTATTCTTCATGTATGTATACGTTCATGTGTGTGTATGGGAGTGCACATGTCACAGTGTGTGTATGGAGATCGGAGGACAATTTGAGTGCTGAGTCTAGCTTTCTACCTTCTTTGAGGCAGGATTCTTCACCACCCTATGTCTTCCTGCTAGGTACACCAGCCTAGTTGGTTATGAGCATCCAGTGAGCCTCCGGTCTTCTTCCTTATCCCATGACAGGGATTATAGACATGGGACAGCGTGCCTGGTCTTGGGGGGCTCTGGGGATCAGAACTCAGATCCTTACACTTTGAGGCAAACTTTTTACCAACTGAGCCATCTTCCTCGCCCTTAGACTAGTTCATCTTTAAAATTTTTACTTGGTGTGTGTGTGTGTGTGTGTGTGTGTGTGTGTGTGTGTATACATGTGTGTGTATGAGGACACTTGCCTGCCATGGTCTGTGTGTAGGTCAGAGAACAACTTCCAAACTTTTGGGATTCAACTCTCTCCTTCCATCATGAGTTCTGGGGGGAGGGGTTGGACTCGGGCTGTCAGGCAAGCACTGTTACCTGCTGAGCCACCTCACTGGCCCTAGACTAACTTGTATAACTTTGGTTGTCACCGCTCCTTTCTGTGTAGAATATTTCACAGAAAGAACCCTCTAGCCTCCTCTTTACATCTGCCTTTGTTCTGTGCGTGCTGGCTTTCTGTTGACGTCACTTTCTATTCTGTGTCTGCATGTGATTTCCCCCGCAAGCTTCAGGTACTTACTGCCTTCTGGATTACTAACTTTACATTACAAATAGATGACACAGTGACTGTAAGGACTGTTCATGGTAGTTACAGAAGCAGCACTTCCACAACTTTAGTGTTTCTCGTTTACTTGTTAGGCAAGGCCACTTTCTTAGCTCAGCCCTTGAGATCATGTATTTTTACAGTCAGTCAGGCTGTTTTTTTGTTTTGTTTTTGTTTTTGTATTTTTAGACTCAAGAAGACACAAGTGTGGTTTAATATTCTTAGTCCAGGAAAAGCAAGCAAAGCTTTTTCATTCACTCACATAATGTTATTAAATTCTTGTCACATGTGCAATGGGTAAGATACTTATTTTTCCCCTTTGATTCTTTATTTCCTACTTAATTATTTTTCAAGTTCCCATGACATTGGGCTTGCCTAGTTGTCATCCAACTTAAAGTCCTTTTTCTAACTATAGATTTATGCATATAGACTCCTCAGCACTTCATAGTTGTTAAACCATCGCTTATATTAAAGTCTCTATTTCTTGGATTTTAAAATCTTGGTTTCCTATATTTATTTTATGTTTATGGTTAAAATGTTTTGAGAGTAATCAAGATCCCACATATTTCTTTTATTTCTTTTTAAACAACACACAAATAACATATTATTAAAATTATATGTATAATATAAATTACAATTTAGATAGAAGATGTCTAAGTATTGAACTCTGAAAGACTTTCAGCTCTTTCTAGCTTATTACAAGTTTAATATTGACTTTAGAATATTTTTGTTCTATTTTGAGACAGGGTCTTATATCACCCAGCCTGACTTTGAATTTGCTATGTAGCTGAGGCTGGCCGTGAATTCCTGATTGTCCTGTCTCTCCCTCCTGGGAACTGGGATTACAGACATGTGCCAATACACCCAGTTAGAATACTTTCAGTATACCACTGTTGACATATATGCCTACAAATAGAAGAATACATAATATAAATGTTTTGTCAAGGCATATGAGGGACCAATTAAAAGCAAGGGAGAATCAGAGAACCTAGATCTAATAGAATCTAAAAAACAAACAAACAAACAAAAAACAAAACCCCACAAAACAAAACCACAAAGCATGCTATTGGGAATCAAGGGAGCACTCCCCATTTTCTTCCGTGATGTAGCCACCGGTTAGGTGCCCTTTGTGATAACCCTTTACCCGTGCTCCCATAAGTAACCGTACTTAAACTTATTGGTTCAACAGTAGCAACAAAAGACCTGAAAGTAGAAGGGCGAAGGGACGGTGAGAGTGCTCAGGTTGGGAGGACAAGAGGAGGGTGATGCAGGTGAAAACGGCCAAAGTATAGTGTGTGTGGGCATGAAATGTCACAGTGAAACCTGTGCACCCAGGTTCTTTCTCCTTATTAGGTTGTGGGTAATCAATCAATCAATCAATCAATCAATCAGGCTGTTCTCCAGGAAAAGCTGTTGATTCTTGCAGTCCAATCATCTTGGTTCATTTCTTTTTTCTTCCAGAATTTCAAAATGCCTTGAGGAATTTTTCTAAGGTGAAAAGTGGTCGCGTGCCCGTTGATGAAGTTGCTGCTTTTTTGGATAGCATGGAAATCCAAGTGGACCCTGAGATGCTCAGGGATGTGATGAGTCACTCTTATGTGGACAGTAAGTTCAAAGGATTGCTATAGAGACTGGCTATGGACATCTACCACATAGGTTGTCACGATGAATCGAGGCATGAGGCAGAAACCCAAGTCATCCCCCACAATTCTATTATTGTGAAGTTCTCTTATTTTAAACTCTGAGGCACTTCTGAAGCCTACTTCCATATTATAATCCAAGTGAGCATACATTTTCTTTGGGACTGCTGCAGTTCAACCTCCCAAGTCTACCTGTACCAGCTTTGATCCCCTTATCTGTAGAGCATTTTCTTGGTGATTGATGTAGGTGGTTCTGTCGCTGGGCTGGTGGTCAGAAAGCAGGCTGGGCAAGCCATAAGGAGGAAGCCAGTAAGCAGCACTCCTCCATGGCCTCTGCATCACCTCCTGCCTCCAGGTCCCTGCCCTGTTTAAGGTCCCATTCTGACTTCCTTTGACAATGATGTAGAAAGGTAAGTCAAATAAACCCTCCTCTCCACAGCAACCTTTACTAGGAAAAAGGCCTTGTATTATCTGGCCTTTACCCAGATCTTCATTTTTATTTCAAAACATAATCTTGATTTTTGTTTTGCTTTAGAATTTCAGCTGTATACTGTGCCTCTTCCTGCCAAATAGAAACAATTTTTCCTTGAACGTTCCTCTACACACACACACACACACACACACACACACACACTCTATCACAAAGACACTTCTTGTCTTTTAACTATTAGAATCACTCCTGTGTGTTGTGTGTACCTAAGGCATGTTAGATAAACATTGTAAATGTAACTTTTATTCGTCTGATATAATTGCCATCTCAGAGGCTTACTGCTGAATAAACTCACCCTTTCTAGTTCTTTCTGAACCCTGGCTGGCTGGTTCAACTCAGCTGTTCTGGATCGAAACTCTTCTGTAAGCTGACTGATTCAAACTGGTTTCTTTCAGTTTCTGACTATAGTGCTCTGCTTGGCTTCAAACTAACTTTAGAAATCGATTCTAGTCTTCTGGCTTCTTCTCATCCTGTGGCTCATTCTCTCTTGTTATAATAAAAGAATTGCCACACAAACCAGTCTCAGTGAGAGTGCCACACCCCCAGACTGACCATGGCCAGGGACACAGTGGACCTGGGAGCCAAACTATCATGTTTGTTTGCTTGTAAGTCAGGCTTTTTATAAGAAAAACTGTAACAACCAGGTAACCAGGTGGGAAGCAAGGGGAGGCCAGCGTCACATCATTTTGACCAGTTAAACACAAGAAGGATTTCTTATTTTCTGTGCACAATGTCCAAGTAGCTAGACAAAGCATTTTAAGCTGATTGACTAGGATATAGGCTCAGGGACTTTCCAGCTCTCCACTCTTTCGGGAGAAAGAAACATAGCAGGGTATTGTGGTTTTGTTTAAGTAGAACATAAATCATTAATTTGAGCAGAACGTTCAGCAAGTATTGAGTTGTAAGTACCAGGATGTTCAAGCTCCCAGGCAGGTGGAGCCCGAGAACCTGAACTTAATTCTACCTTATGATCAAAGTGGAGACTTGGAGGCAAAATGGCTTCTAATACGCTGTCGCTACAGCAGGTGTTAACAGAGGAGCCACAGTTATACTGGGAACTAAATCAGGTCTCCACGGAGGGCCTTAGAGTTTAAGCAGGTTAATCAGCTTACAACTGTCTTCACCTGCAACCTGTCTCTGTAAAACTTCCAAGTAAAACTGCCCCCTCCCTCCCTCTGTGTGCTGCTCTGCCTTAAGTCACTCTCTTCCTGTGCTCTTGTCATGAGAGCTGGCCTTATCCTACCTCTGAGTCATTCTGTCAAATCTCTGAAGCATCACTTTGCCTGCCCCTCAATTAGATGTCACGTTCAAACACCTTCTACAAACTAACTTTAGCTACAGTTTTTGAGATTAAAGGTGTGCAGTAAGGGTGTGTCTGTATTCCAGCCAGAGGGATTAAGTGTGTGGTATGTCTGGATTCCAGCTGCATCTCACAGACCTAGAAGGTCTTTGGATGTGATCCCTTGCCAGAGCAGCCATGTTGCTGGATTAAAATTCCTCTACAAAACACTCTGCCAGTGCTTTATCTCCAGAACACAGGAACATCATCTGAATAGGCATGTTTGACGATGGAAGTTAAAACTGGGAAGTACCTAAACTGAGCAGAGAGGCAAGTTAAGTTATTTTCTCACTGAATGAGAAATAACAGAAATTTAGTACAGAATTATGGCTCAGTAGCATAAGAAGACTGATGGAAAAATGGATGGGTAGGGGTCCATACAACTTAAAACCGTAGTAGCATAATTATTTTGTGAGTTTCTCATTAATTATAAATAATTGGTAGAAGTTGGTTAAAGGAGAAAGGCTTATAGGTTCTGATAGAATATATGGTTGATGATATGAGGTCAAGACTCTGTGGGAGCTGGTTTTGGTGTCACATGCCTGTGACGCAGTACCTGGGAGGCAGAGCCATAAGGATTGCTGTGGTTTGAGGCCAGCATGCACTATACAGCGGGCTTCAGGTCAGCTTGGGCATGGCATCTTAGCTCAAAAGCGAAGCAAAGCAAAACAAAACAAAGCAAAAATAATATTTCATGAGTGGAAAAGTTGACTGAAGAAATAAAAACTTCTCAGGAATCTTTAGCATTTGGGCAGAGGAGGGGCGGGGTCTCAGCTGCTTGGCTTAAATATTAAGGTCAAGAATGACCTTAGGAAGCAAAGACGTGGACCGCTGCTTGCAGACCGACTCTGTAACTGCTCTTCTGTAGATGTTGTTGATTCAAAATCATTTTTTAAGTGATAGGAAGTAGATTTACGTCACATCGTAACTTCCTGTCATTTGTTCAAATGTAATTTGGTCAATTATTCCAATAATTATAAAAATTCTGTAGTTTGATTAAGCTTATTAAAAAAACCCACCTTAGGTTTTCCAGGGGTAGCAGGTCTTTGAATATTTTAGTTGACTCCTTGGTATTTATACTTAGAGCTTGTTATTACTTGTTTACTTTTTTATTAAAAATTAATTAGTTGTATATATATATATGTACTTGTGTGGAAAATGTGATAATTTTATAATGAACAAACTCTTTACGTCAAGATAATCAGCATTTCCATCTCCACGTTTGTTTGTATTGGGAACTTTCAAACTTTTAACTTTTTAGAATTTTTGATAGCGTGAGCTTCCCATTAAAAGTTGAGGAAAATAATTGAAGTACACATTCCCAAGTCTCGAGCTCAAACTCTAGAAACGGAGGTAAAGGAGTATGTGCTTCAGGTGCTATCTGTAGCAAGGTCTCACAGAAGTTTATAAGACGTTCATCAGACTGCTTAGCACAGACACCTGAAATGTGGCTGTTCCCCAGTGGTTGGCTCCCTGAGCCCACCTGAAATGTGGCTGTTCCCCAGTGGTTGGCCCCTGAGCCCACCTGAAATGTGGCTGTTCCCCAGTGGTTGGCCCCTGAGCCCACCTGAAATGTGGCTGTTCCCCAGTGGTTGGCCCCCTGAGCCCACCTGAAATGTGGCTATTCCCCAGTGGTTGGCCCCCTGAGCCCACCTGAAATGTGGCTATTCCCCAGTGGTTGGCCCCCTGAGTCCACCTGAAATGTGGCTGTTCCCCAGTGGTTGGCCCCCTGAGCCCAGCTGAAATGTGGCTGTTCCCCAGTGGTTGGCCCCCTGAGTCCACCTGAAATGTGGCTGTTCCCCAGTGGTTGGCCCCCTGAGTCCACCTGAAATGTGGCTATTCCCCAGTGGTTGGCCCCCTGAGCCCACCTGAAATGTGGCTGTTCCCCAGTGGTTGGCCCCCTGAGTCCACCTGAAATGTGGCTGTTCCCCAGTGGTTGGCCCCTGAGCCCAGCTGAAATGTGGCTGTTCCCCAGTGGTTGGCCCCCTGAGTCCACCTGAAATGTGGCTGTTCCCCAGTGGTTGGCCCCCTGAGTCCACCTGAAATGTGGCTGTTCCCCAGTGGTTGGCCCCCTGAGTCCACCTGAAATGTGGCTATTCCCCAGTGGTTGGCCCCTGAGCCCACCTGCACTCGCTCCTGAGTCCTAGTCACATACTCTTCAGGCTGGCAGCTGTGTTCAAGAGCAATTGGAGTAGCTTAAATCCCTCTTTCTGTTACAGGTAACCACACTGTGGACATTGGAGACATTATATTTGTGTTGGATGAACTGCAACGCCAGTATGAAGATGTTTGTAAGGGATTGCACATGGCTTTGCATTTTGTTTATAAGTAATCTTTATGTTAACTCCTAACCTACAGTTTTTAAAAACTCTTATAGTGGTTAGTGAACGCCTTTTCCTAACTTCCTAACCAAGGGGACCAAACCATAACATTCTTTCCTAAAACGGAATATATACCACAAGCATCTCCCTGACATTAATTCCCTACATATTCTCAACTATTCCTGATCTGTGTAGTTCCTCATTAAGAACATCCATTTTGATCTTTTAGTGAGTTTTATGTCACATCGTAAACTTCCTGTCATTTGTTCAAATGTAATTTGGTCAATTCCAATAATTATAAAAATTCTGTAGTTTGATTAAGCTTATTTAAAAAACCCACCTTAGGTTTTCCAGGGGTAGCAAGTCTTTGAATATTTTAGTTGACTCCTTGGTATTTATACTTAGAGCTTGTTACTACTTGTTCACTTTTTTATTAAAAATTAATTAGTTGCATATATATGTACTTGTGTGGAAAATGTGATAATTTTATAATGAACAAACTCTTTACGTCAAGATAATCAGCATTTCCATCTCCTCATTTGTTTGTATTGGGAACTTTCAAACTTCTAACTTTTTAGAATTTTTGATAGCGTGAGCTTCCTGTTATGTCCTTGGCATCACACTCTTCACACACATGTCCATCTTTCCAACATATTTATAACCATGTTAATGAATGTCTAATTCAGTATTAATGTTAGCAAACCTCTGAAAGTATGACTTATAGCTGTGTTAAATAGTACCTCATGGCTGCCTTCTTTCTGTATAACCTTAACCCCCTTCTTTGAATTAATAATTGTCACTTATTTATTTGCTTGCTTTTGTTTTTCGAGATAGGGTTTCTCTTGTAGTCCTGGCTGTCCTGGACTTGCTTTCTAGACCAGGCTGGCCTTGAACTCACAGAGATCCTCCTGCCTCTGTCTCCCCAAGTTCTGGGATTAAAGGCATGTGCCACTTTGCCAGCTGCTTGGTTTTTTGTTTGTTTGTTTTTCAAATATTTATTTATTTATTATTTACACAATATTCTGCCTGTATGTATGCCTACACGCCAGAATAGGGCACCAGAGCTCATTAAAGATGGTTATGAGCCACCATGTGGTTGCTGGGAATTGAACTCAGGACCTTTGGAAGAACAGCCAGTGCTCCTAACCTCTGAGCCATCTCTTCAGCACTGCTTGTTTTTTCTTAAAAAGCATTTTTACTACTGATTTGACCTCAAATGCTCTCAAGTGTCAAAAGTCATTCCTGTAAATGTGGGTGTGTCCAATATTTTGATAGCTTCATCTTATTGAAGAAAATTGTCTTTCGCTATCCCAATACATAGGTCTAACAGCTTGCATATAGGTGAACTAATGGATTCCGTCAGCCTTTGTATCTCCTGAACCATTTACACTCATGGCTTTCCTTTTACTTTTTTTCCTCAACTTTTCACTTTTCTATATCTGATTTTGTCTCTGTGTTTGATTAATGGACAAATGTTTAATTGTATTACTTGATTTTTTAAGTCATATATTTTATAAAATTAATTTTTTTAGATGAATATTTCCCAAAATAATCTTTTACAAATATTCATCATTATTATAAGTATTTAGACTATTATTTCCTAGTCTGTTTAGGAGCTTTGTAGTTTAATATAGTCCCATTTATCTATTTTTGATTTTAGTATCATATAAAAATAGTTGCCCATATTAATGTCTTAAAATATTTTCCTGTTTTCTTCAAGTAGAGTCATGGTTTCAGGTCTTATATTTATGTTTTTGATCTCTTGATTTTTATATGATGAACTTCCAGATTCACTGAATTATTTTATTAGTTCTAATGTGTTGTAGTGGAGTCTTAAAGGGCTTTCTGTTTGTAAGATCATGTCATCTGAGAACAGGGACAGTTTATGCCTGCCCTCTCCAATTTGGGTGCCTTGTTTCCTTTGTTTCCTGATTGTGGTGGCTAGGATTTCCAGTGCTATGCTGAAAAAGTGAGCCTTATCTTAAAGGAAACATTTTCTACCTTTTAATATCAAGTGAGAAGTTGGGTAGGGGCTTGTCACATGTGGCGTTTACTGTGTTGAAGCACATTCCTTCTGCACTTACCTTGGTGGAAGGTTTTATCATTAAGTGATGTTCAATTTTATCAAATGCCTTTTGTGGGTTTATCAAAATTACCACATTATTTTTTTTTTATCTTTTGTATTGCTTAAAGTTTTAAGTTACATTAGTGTATTATTGTGTCTCAGTGTGGATATGCAAATGTACGTGTGTGTGTGTGTGTGTGTGTGTGTGTGTGTGTGCACATGCGCGTGTGTGTGAGGACAGTTTGTAGATGTCAGTTTTCTCCAGCCACCATGTGGGTTCTTGGGATCAAACTCAAGTTGTCCAACTTGGTGGCAAGCACCTTCACGCACTGAGCAATCTTGCCAGGCCTCCATAATGCTTCTAATATATATTACATTTATAGGTTTCTCTGTGTTGAACTGTCTTTGTATTTCAGGGAAATGCCACTTGATCATGGCGATTGATCCTTTATCGATTCTGTTGAACACAGTTGCCAGTACTTGTTGACAAGTTTTATATCTGTGGGTCTGGTAACTTTTATTTCTTACAGTGTGTTCTTCTGGCTCTGGTGTCAGGGTGATCCCGACTTTACACGTTTAGTGGGGCTGGAGAGAGATTGCTCAGTAGTTGAGAATACATACTGCTCTTATGGAGGGTCCAAGTTTGGTTCCCAGCACCTATGTTGGGTGACTCAGAACTGCCTGTGAGTCCAGGTCTAGAAGATCCAACACTCTCTTCTGGACTCTGTGGGCACCTGTACTCTCCATATGCATGTAATTAATATTTACATGAAAATTAAAATGAATTTATAATTATTTCCTTTACTTTTTTGGGAAATGTATGAAAAGAAATATATTAGTTCTTTAATGGTTTTTGGTATCACTAATGATGCCACCACATCATGGGGTTTCCTTTGATGACACTTTTATTACTGATTGATCATTTTATTTTTTATTGGTCTACTTAAATGTTCTATCTTTTATGATTCAATTGGAAAAGTGTCTATGTTTTGTGATTTACCCATTATAGAGTATTCAAGTTGAAGTGTAATTTTCCATAGTAGCCACATGTGCTCATCTGTGTTTCTGTGGTATTAGTTATGTCTTCCCCCTAGTATTTTTATTTATTTGAGTCTTCTATGTTTTCTCAGTTTAGTTTTTAATTTAATTTTTTTGTGGTGTAGTTAAAAAATGAAATAAAAAGAGTGCTGTTGCATACACTTGTAATCCTTGTTCCAAAGAGGTGGAGATTCCTGGGGCTCACTGACAGTCAGCCGATTCTACTGGAAAACCCCAGGCCAGTGAGAGACACTAACACCTAGGTCAAGGTGTACGATACCTGAGGTTGTCCTCTGGCCTTCCCTTGTGCACGCGCACACACACACACACACACACACACACGCATGTGATCACATAGGCATTCCTCATAAAAGTGCATGTATATGCATGCACACACACAACCCTATAATAATGATATAACTGAGCTACATACCATCAATTATAGTATGAGACTAATCTGAACTTGTGCACTTTCACTGGAGTGTTACTTTTTCTTGTGTCTCTGTCACTACTTGGTTCTTTCAGATAAGGATTTCAAGAGCCTGGGTTGTGTAGCCAAATTTGACCTTGAACTCTGAGTTCTCTTACCTCTCCCACCCAAATGCTAGGGTTACAGGTCTGCACCACCATGCTTGTCATCTGTTGGTGTTTTTCATAAGAGAGAATTGGCAGTATTTTTTCTGTTTGTCTGCGAAAGTCTTTGTACTTCATGTTGAAGAGACAGCATTGTTGAGTAAAGTATCTTAGTTGAAGCTCTTTTCTATGGCACACCAAATGTATCCTGACATTTTTTTCTTGCCTATGAAGTATCAGCTGAAATATGATGTTTGCTTATTGAAGGCTCTTTATATATTGTTTGTTTTCTTTTGCTATTTAACAATCCTTTTGTATTTGCTGGTTGGCCCTTTGCCTACAATAGGTCTTGATGACGTCTTGTTTTGATTCAATCTTGTTGGAATCCTCAGACTTTGCTCTACTTGAATATATACGTCTTAAGATTTTTGAAAGCTTTTAAAAACACTATTTTAAAAATATGTTCTCTCTCCAATGACTCCTTGATCTTGCTTTTTAAAAATATATTTATTTGTTTGTAGTCTTGTGTTTTCATGCATAAGGTTTCCTTCTGATCCATCACATGGATTTTTATAAGTGAATTTGTGACTTAAGACATTGCATTAATATTTTCTAGAGCTATGACTTATGTATCAAATTATTTCCACCTACAAACACAGAATATTCATGAGAATAATTATTTGGATTTATCTTCGTTAACAAAAGCCCCCCTTCTGCAGGTCCTTCCAGCTCTGCACCCCCGAGGATGAGGGTCTTTCTAACTCTATTACCTTACCAACCAGTTGTCTTTCTAAATTGGGAAGTAGAGAATGACTCAGCACAGGAGAATATTTTAGTTTAACTTTAGATTTGACTGAATGCACTTAAATCTAATAAATTGTAAGGTTGTACTAGTTAATAGTTTGATTATTTACTCCCCAGCCCTTTGAACTTTGTCAAACTTTGTTTTATATATTGAAATAATTCATAATGTCTGACATGCCCTTTATGAGGACTTAGTTGATTTGTTTGAAATGTTGTACGAATCATACAAATAAATGAAATAGTGCAATCTCTCTCTCTTACTTAGCAATTATGGATGAAGCTACTTCAAGTAAAAGACCATCATATGCACCAGGATATCACCCACAACATAAGAAGAAAGTCAGTTCATATTCCAGATTGATTGAACCTTTCCCATCAAAAAAGCCAAGTGTAGCTCCCCTCCAGCACCACAGCAGAGACTCGGAGAAACACGAGGAGCCGGAACTTAAACGATCAAAACCTTCTTTACAAGCAAGAAGATCGTCAAGCAGGACTGACAGCGATTATGTGGGAATTCAGGAAGCAACGGTTCATGATTTGGAGTCTGAATCACCTACCTTGAAGAGTACTTCAAGCCTCAATAAGCTCCCCAGTAAAAGTGATACCTCTGGCGGCTCAAAACTTCAGAAGCTAACTGTGAGAAAGCAGCCCAGCACCCCAAAACTAGTTTCATCTAAGGAAAAAGCTGCAGTCAGCGCCTTAGGTCAGTACCACAGCCTGAGTCAGGACAGCTTCCTGAGTACTTTAGTCTCTGTAGACATGAACAGCATGAGCCGATCACTGACCACTTGGGTGTTGTTCCTGGATAGTTAGCCTTCCAGTTGTCAGCCTGTGTAACCACTGCTTTTGATATGCAGACTAGCGGATATAATTCTGTGACTTGGATGATAATTCCTGGGAGACGAGAGACGTGGGTCTTTGGAGCTTGCTGGCTACACAGCTTAGCCTAAACAAAGATACGCATGCCGGTTAAGGACTGTTTCAAAAGACACGGCAGATGCGAGCTGAGGAACAAGTCCGAGGGGCCACATTTGCACGCACACAGGTCCACATACAATCCCATAACACACACATTTACACACACACACACACACACACACATAAACAGAGAGAGAGAGAGAAAGAGAGAGAGAGAGAGAGAGAGAGAGAGAGAGAGAGGAGGACGAATGAGATAGAGGCAGAGAGAGACAGAGACAGACAGAGAGATGAGGGGAAAAAAGGTATATTTTTTTGGTAAGGCTTTTTGGTAATTTGAATATGTAAGAAATCTGAAAATTTTGTTTAGAGTCCCACAATTAAAATATGTGAAGACATTCCTGGTATGTCAGGTATTATTTCTTATGGATGAAAAACATATAAAAAAGAATGACTAATACTATACTTCTTAGGTATCTAAGGCTGTATGGTTCTCATCACAGATAATTAATGATTTCCTTTTTTGTTGTTCTACTTCCACCAAAGAAGCACCTTGTGTGGAACTTAGTGATGCACTTCCTAGGGTCTGCTGAAGTTAGTTTGTCATCTCTGCTCTCTTAAAAAAAAAAACCCTTTGAAAACACACTTAGCACTTAATGCCGTAGTTGAAACAAGGACTACTGAGAAATAAATGATTCATACGCTAACATGTAAACTCAAATAACTTAGTTGAAGAAAAGAATATGATGCATTATGGAAGACTAGGAATATTCATTCTGACTCCTCTACTACTGTGCTTCTGTTACTGTGTGTTTAATAAGACTGAGAGTGCTGGGTTTGTAGAATAAGCGTAGTAAGCATTTACTACTGTCAGTGGGCAGAAGAGCTGTCTACCTACCTAAACCAAATGATGTCACCCACCACTTCATACCATGTTCTGTATGTAAGGAAGAATGAAATTGTTCATTTGGCACAAATAGCCTCCCTAAAAATATCAGTAGTAACAGGGACTGTGACTAGTGACTACCTCCATGACTAAGTTAAAAAAACAAAACAAAACAACTAAGCCTTTTAAAAAAATTGACATTACATTCACAACGGTTATGAATGTAGTGAAAAACATTCCCAAATATTCTTCACCTGGTTTCCCTGTGCATTACTATCTTATATATCCATGGCATAATGATCTAAGCCAGGAACTTATAGTTGATACAGCTGGCTTCTGACCTTCAGACGTCATCAGTTGTTTCGGGGATGCCCTTTTTCTGATGACAAACCAGCCCAGGATTATACATGGCATTTAATGGCCAAGTGACCTTAATCTTTCATTCTAGGATGTTGTCTTAGTCTTTCATGATCTTTTAAAAATATTTATTTTTATTTTATATGCATTGGTGTTTTGCCTGCATGTATGTGTGAGGGTGTCCGATCTTGGAGTTACAGGCAGTTGTGAGCTGCCATGTGAGTGCTGGGAATTGAACACAGGTCCTTTGGAAGAGCAGTCAGTGCTCTTAACCTCTGAGCCATCTCTCCAGCCCCTCTTTCAAGATCTTGACACTAGATGTGCAGTGACTAGTTATTTTGTACAATATTCCTCCTTTGGATTTTGCCTTATATTTCTTTATGAATAAATTCAGGTTGCACATTTCCCCCGAATATCACAGAACTGATATTGACCATGTGCATATGCCTTTAGGATTTTATTGTGTGGAAGTGTGCATTCAGAGCATAGTGAGGTCAATTTATAGGAGGGAAAGAACTCTTAAAACTATTCTTGGAGTTTAAACAAAATACATTGATGTTTTGTTGTCTTGGGCTCCTGAACTATGTTATCAGAAACAAGCAACCCTGGCCACTGGAACAAGCTGCTTCTCTGCATAGGAGTTTGTAGAGTTTTAACAGTTTTGTGTTTGATCTAAATGAAAAAGCCTAACAGAAAAAGCAATCTTTCTGCCAGGTGGTAGTGAGGAGATGAAACCTGTTCTCTGATTATTCATGATATCAGGTACGGTTGGTTGTTCATGGTGGCGCATAGCTGTAACCCCATCATTCAGGAGGTCAGGGTTGGTGTACAAGGTCTAGGCTAGTCTGGCTGTGTAGAAGGTGTAAGTCAAGTCCAAGGTGCATAATGAGATTCTGTCTTGAAACATATAAAATAAAAACAATATGATTTTGATAACCATCATTGCTTTTGATACTTATAACCACTCCACATTCTGTGTGTTTAGAAAATGTCCATGACACTATCAATAAACTCCAAGGAAGTTACATTTCTCCAGAAGAACTTCAGTCTGCACTTCCCTCAGTAGGGGTTACTATATCGGAAAAAGACTTCCAGAAGGTCGTGCCCGAGGCCACTGAAACCGGTGAGAGCTGGCTAACTCTAAACTTTTCAGAAAGTTATTTTTTGTGGAGTAAAAATCTGGGGGGAATTTCTCTTACTGGGGAATGGAACAGAATGGGCCATTCTAAAGATTAAGAAAGAGCAGATTGGGGGTGGGGCAGAGGAGATGGCTCAGTGGATAAAAGCTCTTGCTGTTCAACTCTGAGACCCTGAGTTTGGATCCCTCCAGCTCCATAAAAGCTGGGGAGGCATGGGGTGTGTGGTCTTATGCCTCGATATTAGAGAATTGTTTTTTTTAAATCAGTAATTAAGAGTTATCTTCCATAGAATCTCATTTTGGGAGAGAAAAGAAAGAATATATTATTTTTTTTCCGGAAAGAATGACTTGGGAATAACATAATATTAAGAATGAAATTTCAGAATCTGGGCATCATTTCTTGTATGTGATAATCATTAAAAAAAAGCAGAGGCTGTGTCTTACTTATTTTTGTCTCCTTGATAACTAATATGGCTTATGGCACTAATATGCCCCAGTGCTTGTTAAGATTATATGTATGTATAATATATACATAATTATATATATCTAACCTATTTAACTATATATGTGTATATACATGCTCTATTTACATATATGTGAATGAATAACAATTAGTAAACAAAAAAGGTCATACATTTGAAGAAGACCAGGAAGGAGTACATGAGAAGGCCTGGGAGAAGGAAAGGGAGAAATGAAATTAAATTTTGATCTCATAAATATCAAAAAAGGGCCAGCTGTGGTGGTGCACACCTTTAATCCCAGCATTCGGGAGGCAGAGGGAGGTAGATTGTTGTGAGTTTGAAGCCAGCCTGGTTTACAAAGCGAGTCCAGGACAGCCAAGGCTACACAGAGAGACCCTGTCTCGAAAAACAAACAAACAAAAATCAAAAAGGGAAAATGATATGAGCTGACATATTTCAGAAAGACCCATGTCATGTCTTTATAGGAAGGTAAAATAGGATGGGAAATTCAGGATCAAGTCAGTTTTTTTCTCTTAATTTAATAAAAATGAAAATATACTTTTAATGTAAAATACATTATAATGTGTAATTTAAATTCTTTATTTTACAGAAAGTGGAATGGTGAATTTAGATGACTTTATTGTGGCAGTCTCCAAGGAACACAATTTTTCTGAATATGATGGTAGGTGGAAACTTTGATTTAAAAAACGACTTAGAGAAAAACAATTAGGTTGAAAAGAAGAAGATCGCATAGGCTGTAGTGAACTTGCTTTTGTGGGGCATGGCAGAGCATACCTTTCTTTTCCCACAGCTGGAAGGCTGAGGCAGGAGGATGGAAAATTCCAGGCTGAGTTACATAGCTTGTCTCCACACAAACAAAACAGCTAGAGCACAAAATGAAACAAAAATAAGCCAGAACAAAACGAAAAAGTGGACTTGCTTTGAGAGAGACACTCACAGCCACCGTGCTAGACACTGACTGCTGTGTGACTCTTGGTCAAGTCAGCAGCCAGCTTCAAAGAACTTGCTGTCTCAGGGCAACACAGCTGACTTGCTTGTCTCTTAGAGTTGTCCTCTCAATTTTATAAAGCCCAAGTGCTGAACAGAAGCCCAGTCATGCAAGCAGCAGCAAGGAGAGCGAATGGTTAATTAGTCTCATTGTTTAGGAGTTGATTTTCAACTGTTCACAAGGAGCTTGTTTGAATGTAGTGCTGATATGGTTTACTTTTGTTTTAGGACATTTTGTGAAGCACTAATTCGGTTGAAATGTTACAAATTTTATTAGCTCGTTGAGAGGCCCATACAATGTGTTTTGGTTATGTTCACCCTCTCCCACCAACTCCTCCCAGATCCACACAACTTCACTACTCACCGACTTTTGTGTCCCTTTAAAAAACACCTTCGAAAAAAAAAAATACCTTCAAGACCAATTCATGTTGGCCAGCTATTCTGGCACGTGTGGTCTTCCAGCGGAGCATGGCCAGTCTTTGATAGAACAGTGCTTCCTCCTTGCCACAGCACCAACATGTTAATAGCTGTGCGGCTAGGGGTGCGACTGTGTATCCAACTTCGACCTCTGCGCTGGGATTTGGCCTGGCTTGGGCTTGCACAGTTTTTATGCTGCTGTAACTGTTATGAGTTCCTATCTGCAGTGGCCCAGTTGTGTTCAGAAGACAGTGTTTCCTGTCGTCGACCATTGCCTCTGGCTCTCGCATACTTTTTCCATCGCTTCCACAGTGATCCCCGAGCCTCCGGAGGAGGCCACATGGTGTCTGTGTTCCATTTAGGGCTGAGCGTTCTGTGGTCACTTGTTCTCTGCGTCTTGGCCAGTTGGTCTCTGTGCTTGGTTGTCATCTAGCCAGCCTATTAACCTCTTTAAAATTTGTTCTCACTTGCCCCTCCTTCCATCCCTCCCAGAGTCACCCTTCCATACTCATCCAACTTTGTGTCCACTTTTTAAAAATACTCACCGAATATACTTGATACTGCCATATACCCTTGAATATGTGGCCTTCCACTGGAGCGTGCTCAACTGACTTTTTCTTTTTTTCCTGACACAATTTCTCTGTGTAGCCCTGGCTGTCCTAGAACTTGCTCTGTAGAGCAGGCTGGTCTTGAACTCAAACCTGCCTGCCTCTGCCTCCCAAGTGCTGGGATTGAAGGCATGCACCACCATGCCTGGCTGCTCAACCCACTCTTAAAGGAAATTGACCCTCGCTTTCTCAGCTTCTATCAATTCCCAGCTGTTCCGTAGCCGAGAGGTGCAGAGAATGAGAGACTTTGAGATGCTCAGCCCTAAATGGTGCATCTGTACCATATCACCTTTCCCCAAGCTTTAGGGGCAGGAACAGAAAGAATTTAAGAAGCAGAGGTGGCTTGTGATGACCAGGAATCCATGTTTTTGGGACACTGCAGAGCAACGGCACAAGTGAACTAACAGCAAGGAGACAGCAGACACAAGACATGTTCCAAGCACAAGCCAGACAAAATCCCAGCGCGGAGAAAGGAGGCAGGCATGGAAACCTGTGTAGTTTGCAAGAATTTCTCTTAAGAATGTTTTCAAAGCCTGGTATAGTGGCACACACCTTTAATGTCAGCACTCAGGAGGCAGAGGCAGGTGGATTGCTGTGAATTCAAGGCCAGCTTGGTCTATACAGTTAGTTCCAGGACACCTAGGGCTACATAGTGAGACTATGTCTCAAAAAAAAAAAAAAAAAGAAAAAGAAAAAGAAAAAGGAACACTTTTGTTGAAGCACAAATTTAGCAATTTATATTTAACAAAGGAAACTCTACCCAAATTAATATACTATAGATTCCAAGGAATAATAAAAGAGATGTGGAATAATTATTTCTAAGTAGTCATATTTATATTTACAGAAGATTAAATGAACTTACCGTGGACAAAACTATACATTCCCATAAAGCACTATCTCAATTATAATTAAAGATTGCTGCTTATGTCTCTGCTAGTATGAAAGGAACCATCATGGAATCTTTTTGAATTAAGTAGGACATCACTTTTACTACTGAAAATACATATAGA
Organism: Acomys russatus; assembly: GCF_903995435.1. Lineage (NCBI taxonomy): Eukaryota > Metazoa > Chordata > Mammalia > Rodentia > Muridae > Acomys > Acomys russatus. The sequence continues at coordinate 30,916,675 of NC_067152.1, forward strand.
AGATTTTTTTGCATATATATATATATATATATATTATTAGTAGTGACGTCAATATGATTAAGTTGGCATATCATATTAGGAATGACACAACAAAGTAGAATATTTTTGACTGATTCTGAAGTTTGGGGGTTGGAGATATAGCTTAGTCAGTAGTGTTTGCCTCGCATGTGCATGGCCCTGGGTTCAATCCCCAGCATTTCATAAACCATGCATAGTGGTTGAAGATCAGGAGTCCAGGGTTATCCTGAGTTACAGATGGGGGTTTGATGCCAGCCTGGGCTATGTGAGACCCCATCCTCAAACAACAAAACCAGAACAAACAAACAAGAATCCCTTAAAGCATTCTGGTTATGCAGTTACTATGCAATGTGCCTAAAGTGATTTGTATTTTTGTTTAATATTGGACCTAACTTTCATCTTAATACATGTGTTTGTTTTTTGTTGTTGTTGTTTAATGTTGACTTAATTCTAATATGAGCAAATTGGTTTATTTTCAGCACTGAAAGATGCCATTAAAACCATTAATAAAATTCAGGATGAAAATGTTGCTTATGAGGATCTGGAAACTTGTCTTCAAAGTCTTGGAGTTTACCTTCCTAAGTCAGAACTAAAGAAGATCAAAGAATTAGCTAAACTTGATGGTAAATGATACATTTTCAAGGAAACTTCTCTCCATAATAATGACTTTATTGCATGGTCAGAAAGAGTATTAAGTTAGCAGGGAAAGTTCAAAAACACAGGGAAGTGCTGAAATTCTGTCATCTAGAAATAGCCAGCATCCGCAGTCTTTTCAGACACCTTTCCTGAGGTACAGCTGCAAAGGAAAAGAAGCAACATTTGGAACTTGCTGCCTGACAAGGTGGAAGTCAGGGCACAAGGCACTGAGAGGGGCAGAGGTGCCTGCTTTGCGTCAAAGCCCTCAGCTCACAGCAAAGGCTTACTGATTTGTGGGATCAGTGCTCATGTGACTGAGCAAGGACTTTCCTTAAGGGAGAGATAGAGGTGGGCTAGTCAAGCAAGTGGGTTCCACATGGAAGAATGGACTTCAAGGACACTGCATGAGAATTTATTCTAACATTCTATCTTGTATAAATTTATTATATTCATAATAAAAAAGAGCAGGGAAATATAATTTGTGTAACACTTGTATAGAGAACATATGCCTTTGCTTGGGTAGTGAGGATGGTTGGGATGGGAACATGGTCTCTGTTGATAGGTCCAGAGATGGAAACCTGTCAGTTCTCCCATGCAACACTGCTTAGCTTTGGGAACGAGCTGAGATCTGGGAAGGCTGAAGGTGCTCTGGCCATAGACTAATTTATTTGTCTAAAGAAATGCCAAATTCAGGCTTCTATGAGCCAATTCTAATATTTTTATGAATTACCAAAGTCCAAGATTAACCAAAACACCTCTAGAACATGTATGTGGAGGTATGCATGTGTGGACTTACTTTCCTTGAAAAGAATTATAATTTTAATAGTGTATGTGAAAGTGGCACAGGCAAAGCGAAACCGATAAAGGAACCAACATAAGGAACTCCTAAATATGTCCACGAGCACACACAGACACAGTGGGATGGGAGGTAACATAAACTTAAAGTTAAAATACTGTGTACTATTTTGAACAACTTTCTTTTAAGTGTTTCATTTCTGACTCTAAATTGAGTTGCTTTTTCTCTCTCTAGACGTATATATTAGTGATTAGTATTCTATGAATGGATCCAATTATATCTTCACATAATTTGGTATTTGACATAATAATTTACTATGTGAAGATATTAAAGAAAACATTTCTTTTCCCTTTAGAAACAAAGAACGTGAATTTTAAAGAATTTATTGATACCATGATGAAGAACACGGAATCCTTCTCTAAAAATTTATGTATGTATGAATGCTGCTGATGCCTGTGTTTCTTGTGAGCCAAATGGTCTGAAAGATTTTAGGTGATAACAGACCATTATAAGATGCTAAAAGAACTAGTCATCTCGGCAGGTCATCGGGCAACAAATGCCTAACTTTGTGCTCCTAACTTTGGCCTCAATCTTTTCCTGACTGAGTCTTAATTCTAGAATGACTTCTACATGCAGGTGAACGGAGCACTATGATAGTCTTCCTTTGACCTTCACACTTACTATAGACAGAACCATGTGTGTCACATGAGTTGGTGGTGGTGGCGGTGGTGCGGTTGAAAATGTCTTCTTAGCCTGAGAAAGTGATGCTGTTTGGAATCTGAAAACTTCAGAGGTTTTGGTTTCAGCTGTTTTATCAGCATTTCCTTCAATCTTCTAACCTATTTAAATAACATTCAAGAATCACTAATGTGTATGTTAAGCTGTCGGTAAACTAACATGAGCTGGTATTTGGCGCTGTGAAACTTAATATAGAGAAAAGTAAGGTTAGAATAATCTATTTAACAATATTTAATTATATAGATATCCATATATGGATATATATGTTTGTATAATGTGCACACAAGCATGGTTCACTGTAGAGTCCGGAAGCAGACTTCGGGTCCCTTCTGAAACAACTGTTTAAGATCCCTGTCCTGCCCTCTCCAGCCCTGTCCCAGCTCCCAGCCAGCTCAGGGATAGCTACTGGCTTTGCCATTGTGTGGACAATAGATTACCTCAGTTTTGATCTTGTTAAAGTATTTCCCAGTGTTTCCCGAGTTTTTCTCTTCACATATAAAATTTCAATTTACTGGGAATTGTTTTTATAATAAGTGAGGTCAGGGTCCAACTAAACGTATTTCTCGTAAGGATGGTGAACTGCATGCCACCCTGATGCTAAATCTTGGTTTAACATCATGCGAATGAATGTCTGACATTCACAGGTGGTAAACTTGGGCTTTACATTATCAGGAAAAACTTCCCTGGTCTAGTTCTAAAGTAGAGTTTAAGCTTAAAAAAAAAAAAAAAAAAAAACCCGAAAAAAAGCAGCCAGTTTATCAGTGCTTCCTGTTTGGTCTTGTTCACTGGCTGCTACTGTGGCAGTTGATTTTTAAATATCTGGGACCCCAGACTCTATTCTGTGTCCCATCCTATAAGGTTCTCTCAGAGTAATCTTACTGCTTTAAACGGTCCCCATACCCATTGACTCCCGGCTTCTCTCCGACTCCTCTCCGGTAGACTTCTTCTTCCTGTGGGAGCCTGTGTGCATGCCACTATCCGTTTCTCAGGACTCAGTGGCCCAAACTCTTTATCCTTCTATTTAATTCTTTATTCAACACATTTTCATTCTCAAAATATTATCTTGATTTGTCCCCTTCTCGTATTTTCATTACTGTTACCCTTGTCACAGCAGCCAGTATTTTTGTCACTGAACCACTGAAGACACTTCCTGTATGATCTTCCTGAGAGTCCATTCTATATATTGTAGCAGGGTAGTCTTTCTATAATATGCAAGAAGATAATTTCACACTCCTGTTTAAAACACTCCAAGGATTTTTTGTTTTTCAATTGTGCTAAAAAGAAAACTTTCAATATAGGAGGAAAGAGCCAGGGAAGAATTTTGGGAAAGACATGGAGTGAAAACTTTGCTTCATGGTTTTGAAAAATTGGCAACGTGGGGCAGGAAAGATGGCTCAGCTGTTATAAGGATGCTTGGTACTTTTGCAGAGGACCCAAGTTGAGTTCCCAGCCACCCACACTGGATACCTCACAACCACCCTCCACTGCAGCTCCAGGGAACCGTCACATCCTCTCCTGCATTCTGTGGGTACCTTCCCACAAACTTACAAACATGTAGACATAATTACAACTAAGATTTTTAACATTTTTTGAAATGTTTGGGAACTCAGACTTTTATAAATCTAAAGTTCAAGGAAAATAATTAAGGTGCTAAAGACTGTCCTCAGGCCCCTGAGCATGCTGGGAAGCTGCTCCATGGATCAACACCCCCAGTTAGAAAGTTATTTTTTGGTGGTTACCTAGCATGAGGAAGTTCCATATTCTTGAAATAGTTCAGTAACTTCTAAGACATATTATAACAGGCTAAGTAGTTTATTGTCTTGAGCCTTGAAATTTGGGTATTCATTTGTGCTGTACTTGATGTCTGTCTTAACCCCCAAGCCCTAACTGTTAACAATTTCAAATACGCTTAGTTGTGTTGATGTCTTGGATAAATATGTTATAAACCTTGTCTTTGTCTTTTCACCATGGTGCAGTGTTGCCAGAAACTATTGAGCTGCTGAACAATCTCAGCAAGGACCAGATGGATATTTCTTCTCTATGGGACAGGCTGTCCAGTCAGAATAGTCATCTAAAAAAGGACGAATTCTTAGATGCAGTGAACTTAACAACAGTTGATGGTGGGTACTTCAAATACCAAATTAAGAGGTATCCAAGGATAAAACTTTGGCGTCTATTTTCAGTGCTAATCAGCCGAATAGATATAAAGTGGGATCTCACTGTGAGTTCCAACCTGTGTCTTTCTCATGCTTAGAGTATTTTTTTTTTTTTTTAACGCATCTGTGAGCTACCTGTGTATTTGCTAGGGGGAAATATCTATTCGGGACTTTTCCCCATTCAACACATGTTTTCTTGCTATTAAGTATCTTAAGTGCATTATATATTTTAGATAGTAGACTTCTTATCCAATGTATGATTTGAAATTTTTCTCTCAATCATGGATGAGTGGTTGCTAGCTCCCTGTCTCTGAGTGTGGTGTGTCTGTGTGTCTGTCTGTCTCTTGCTCACTCTGGCTATCATTGTTCCGACAACTCCCCCTTTTTAGTGCAGTCTTATTTGTCTACTTTTTCTTGGGTTGACTGTGCTTTTTGGGTCATATCCGAGACCCTTCTTCCTAGACTAGATGTCATGGGAGCATTTCTTCTGTTGTTTCCCCAGTGGTTTTTATAGATTCACGACTGTGGAGACATCTCTAGAACCTTCATGGCCAGCAGAGTGACAGTCTGCAGGAGGCAGGAACATGCTTAGCTCAGCATGGCCCAATAGCCAGTATTGTTTTAGGTTTTGGGAGTCTGACCCCCAAGTGGTTTTATTCTAGGCATTTTAAAGCACAGTACAATTTGGGGAAAACTTTTCAGGTGATAATTAGCTCGATCCTGTGTGCACAACAAGGCAGACACAAATCTCCTTAAGGAAGAAAGTAAGCAAAATACAGATCAGACAGGACTAAATCAATACTGTTTGCGAAGTCCATAAAGATAGGCTCTATAGGTTGACTGAGGAAAACAAGTTTACCGTTAGGGTCTAGGAGAGAGTTCAGTGGCAGGAAAGTGTCTAGCCACACTGATAGTGCGAAGGTTATTAGGCTAGAAAGCATCGCTGCTCCAGCATTCTGGGTGGATAACAGGTATTGCATTGCTTCCCCTGAGGGAACAGCCCTGTGAGCTAACATTCCAGGCTCCCTAGTGCTTATCTGCGAGCACAAGGACCTCTGTGCCTCCTACAGAGTCAGATCTCAGTGAGGTGGCGTGTCTAACAGTTGGAATGATAATACATGGACTTAGGAACTATGAAGAAGTTTATATTGTTTGGCTGTTGTACATAAATCATCCATATCTATTTTTATTTTAATACTTTCAAGTTGTATAGTATGTTACCAGTGAGAACAGACTGAGAGATTGGGAAATTTGAGATCTATTTGAGGCAGGGTGTGTCATAGCCTGTGCATGTCATCCCAGCATATTTGAATGGCTGAAGTAAGAAGATTAAAAAGGCCAGCCTGGGCTATATAGTGAGTTCAAGCCAGCATGTACTACTTAGCAAGACCCTGTCTTTTTTTTTATAAGATTTATTTATTTATTATATGTACAGTGTTCTGCCTGCATGTATGCCTGCACCCCAGAAGGCGGCATGAGATCACATATAGATGGTTGTGAGCCACCACGTGGTTGCTGGGAATTGAACTCAGGACCTCTGAAAGAGCAGTCAGTGCTCTTAACTGCTGAGCCATCTCTCTAGCTCCATAAGACCCTGTCTTAAAAAAACAAAAAACAAAAAATCAAAAAAATCGAAACCAAAAAACCTCCCCAAATATCTGTTCAAATTTTATGGTAACATTTTATTATTATATTAGCCAAAATAGCTGACAGACTTAGTGGCAAAGTCTTTGTCGTTAGGTAGGATTCTGGGTATTTCTATAAGAAACAGGAAAAAGTACTGCAGTATAGGAATGTGATTCTATTATGGAGTTCCTAGGAAGTCAAACGCTAGCTTAAAACATATGCAGGATAAAAGGCAAGACGTCATATTTGTAGCTTGCCCTGCATGGGGATGCACCTTGCTGGTGGCCATGCTTTGTTCTAGCTTACAACGTCTGAAGCTCTGGACGAAGCTTCCCTGATGGCAGTTAGGAAACAAAGTTGTTTCTGTCTCCATGTTTGTCTCTTGACATGTAATCTGGTGGTTGTCTGCTCTTGTCCAAATAAAGAGGTGTCAGAGATTGTCAGATTTTATGGTCAAAGAGCCTTTCAGTTTGCCACAGGATTTTCTTCCTCAGGCAAAGCCTAAACTAAGGTTGAGATCTATCTCTCATTTTTATTTAGGACTCTAGCTACATTTTACAGGATTATGGATTGCATGGTTTCTCTTAATTGATGGAAGTTGAGACCTCATTTTAAATTCTATAGTCTTTTCACTCATTCCATAAATCAACCTGTTACTAAACACTGTGACTCTTCAGCATATACCAAATGATTCCATTTTTATAGATTGCTTCATTGGCTCTGACTTTCGCTTAGTGCGGGGAATCTACTAACATGTTTTTCTCATAAAAGGTGACAAAGTACAACTTGAAGAATTTTCAAGAGTGGTAAAGGATATGCACGATGCCTTAAGGCTAAAAGGTAAATATGGTCCTAAGTGGGGTGGGGTGATGACTCCGAGGCCACCATGCTGCCAGGCAAGCCTGAGACTCTCAGCCTGGATCCTTAGAGCCCATATAAATGCCAGGTAGGTATGGCAGCTGCCCGTAACGCTAACTCTTAGAAGGCAGAAACCTGGGACACTCAGGGCAGGCTGCCTAGGTGGACTCTTGATTTCAGTGGAGATTCTGCCTCAGTGAATGCAGTAAACACTACCATCACCTGCTGAACTGTCTTGAGACCCTGAACCCAGAACCTAATAGTCAACCACGAATCACACAGACAAAAGCTTTGTTAGTCTGTTTTTGAAACCTGAGATCAGTTCAGTGATCAAATATCTTCTTCTTATCTATTTCTAGAGCTGCAGAATATCGCGTCAGCCCTCAATTCCCTCGGTGGTGAGAAGATAGCCAGGAAGCAGTTGGAGGATTTCCTGCAGAATCTTGGGATTACATTATTTAAAGACGAAGTGGAGAAAATCCTTCAGTCAGACATTGTTTCTGGTGAGCATTTGGACTGTTCTTGGGCTTTAGGAAGTTTCTTGGTTTGCTTTGTTATTTTGTCTTTTTGTCTTTTTTTTGTGTGTGTGTGTTCATGTCTAGAGATGTTTGGTTATGTTTCTGAAAATATTATCTTTAAAAAGGAGCTTTCCCTTTAAAGATCTCTTTTGCTGTTTAAAGAATACGTTTAAGAAACAAGCCCGGGGTTTTGGGGAGCGTACTTGTTAAAATCCTTCTGCTCACAGGCACTGTGGTTCTTTCAGTGAGGAATGGCTTGAGAACTCAAACCGAATAGAAATGCTGCTTTGCCACTTTGGGCCAAGTGAAGTTGCACGCCTCTCTTTGTACTTTCACTACATTTCAGGCCACATTGGGACAGTGTCTGCAGCCTTGTAGGGCTGTGGTAAGAAATAAAGATTGGCAATGAGTCCAAAAGTACCTTGTAAATAAAGTGTTTAAAAATTTATTTTTAAAAACATTTATCTTGATATTAGTTTTTGTAAATTACCTTGTCTAGGAATTCTTATTTTTCACTTTTTTTTTTCCTTGTAGAAGATAACATGGTGAATGTTAAAGACTGTATAGAAGCATTGAGAGACACTTCAAAATTTTCAAACTTCACTGGTAAGAGCTTTATGGTAAAACTGTTACAAAGGCAACACTCAGGGTCTCTCTGAGGCCATTTGGTCAAGCACTGTATTTAATGTTTAGTCTCTCCAATATTTGCTATGGTTTTCCCCCCTCTAAAACTCCTGCCAAATGTGTGCGAAGAGGGAAAAAGCTCACCTGAGTGTGGTGGTTCAAGGTGGGTGGGGTCTTGGGAGCTGATTCAGATTGATATGGTCATCCAGGTGGAGTTCTCAGGATTGACTCCTGGGGGCTCACACAACTCCACTGGTTGGACCCCCATCTCTTCCTCAGCCCACGTAGTTTTCTAAATATTTCCAGTTGTGCCTTGGTTTCCCCATTGATCTAAGAGTTGCTTAGGCGGTAGGCTACGGTGTTGCAGCTTTACTGCTGCCCCGTGCTTGGTACTTCTAGTTTTCATTTATTGATTTAGAGAATGAGGTCTGCAGTAAAGGACCTAACAGTCCCTTTGTCCATTAAAAGCCAAGTTTTGAAAACTCTTATATATTGGTCTAAAAATCTAAATCAAAGTACTTGCAGGAATACGGTAATGACTAGAGAAAAAACAATCTACTAAACATAGTTACTTTTATGTGAAATTTTAATTATTTATTATCTCTTTCACTCAATGAATTATTAGGGAAGCCTTTATAGATGTCTATTTTAGATGTAGAGCTCTTTCTCTCTCTGTTTTAATGTCAGTCTGTCTCTTTCCTCTTAACTACAGGAGATTATTGGCTGTAGGCTTCCGAGACCAAATGCTTCCTAAGCATGAATCAATTAGAATGTGACAGGTGAAGTTAGCTGGCAGGAGCAAGGCATGTAGGGAAGGAAGGCAGAAAGAGAAGATCTTGGGTTCAGAGGATGCTTGGAGGATGAAAGGAACTTTTAACAGAAAAAAGAAATATATCTTTCCATACAAATCCTAGGCTTTACCAGATAGTTTAAAACATAAACAAGGATTGCAAGTGTAAGCCCAGTCTGAACTACATGGTGAGACTGAAACAAAACAAAACAAAATAAAACTGGGAGGTTAGTTTACCTACAGTGATCGAAGGGTGCAGGTAGCAGACGGTCGGCATGACGAAGATGATCAGAGCGGAGAGACACTGCCCTTCTCATGTGGCCCCGTGTGCTCGGTGAATGCCATACTGGCAAGTGCAGAGCTCAAAGAGGTTATCGATCTTCTCACTGTGCTCAAAAGTTTAGCTCCAGAGACTGAATGACGTGTTGAATTCATGTATGGCACGTGTTCTGTACCGTAGCGCTGAAAGACGTCATCAATATGCTGGACTCCATGAAAGGAAGCTATCAGTCTGATAAAGACAGATATCTGGAGGGGCTGGAAAATGAAGAAGGTGAGTTGACTAAGCTGACAGCCAGCGGCTCGTAATTACCATTTATTTTACATCTTGTAAGTTAGAGGTGTTTATCCATGGGTTTTAGTTCTAATGGTTAACATTATTGCTTTTCTAATTTTCCCTAAAGATAAATTTTAATTGTGTGTATATGTATGGATGTGTGTACTGGAGTGCAAATGTTGGAGGAGATCAGTAGCATTGGATCCCCTTGGAATAGTAGTTTAATATTTTAATAGTTCTAATAGTTAAAAACAATAACTGTTTTGGGGGTGTTCGCTATGCCCCTTGCTCCTAAATATCTATTTTGGTTTTCTACCCCCACTTCAGACTGTTTGGTTTCCAAATAAAAGACACAGAGACCTTTTAGATTTATAATAAGCCTTAAGGCAGGAGAGCTGGGCAGTGTAAACCCACTAAGCTGTTTTGCTATTCCCCGACTACATACTCACAGTTACTGGCCGTAATTGTTCCTGCCTGGGCTGCTCCTGCTCCATCAGGCCAGCCCTCATGGCCACGTGCTCATGGCCACGTGCTCATAGCCACGTGCTCATGGCCACGTGCTTATAGCCACGTGCTCATGGCCACGTGCTCATAGCCACGTGCTCATGGCCACACTGCCCCACGGCGACTTCCTTCTCTAGCTTCTCCTGCTACCTCTCCTGTCTCTTAGTCCTCATCTGACCTCAAGCCTAGGAATCTATGCTCCACCTACTTTTCTTCTGCCCAGTTACAGGCTTCTCACTATTTTTCTTAACCAACTTTAACTTGGGAAGCAAGATTTACACAACATTGCTTGGTGCGTGTGAGAATGTGCTCGTCTGGACTGAAACCAGATCTTAGGGGTCGGGGCGCAGTATTTAGCGTTTGAGTACATAGCACCAGACCAACTTCCAGCAATCTCCTGCAAGAGCATCAGCGCCATCTCATTTTCTAAATATTTATTCAAGGATTTCAAGCTATTTTACCAGACACCGGTTAATTTTTAATGTTTAATTCCTAAATAATGGCATGAAAACATTGGAACACTATTTAGTATAGATTAGATTTTGGACTATACATTCACAGAGACTAAAAATTTTTTAAAGATATATTCATTTTTATTTTACATACGTATGTATGTGTGTGCCCCTAAGGGGCACCAACCCACTCTGGCACCTCAAGTCACAGCAGGACTAAGCACATCTTTCCTCACCGAGGCCAGACAAGGCAGCTTTCAATGGAATTTTAGCAAAAAAAAGTATAGTTAAAAATTTCCCAATAGATGGCTAGTGACATTGCTCAGTGGGTAGAGACATTTAACCACCACAGGCTTTGCCTCACCCTACCAC